>NC_138775.1:174867244-175037118 GCF_965119305.1 Pelophylax lessonae | reverse complement strand
TAGAAGAGGTCACCAAACTACAGCATGGGCCACATCTGCAAACGAATATACGACCCAAGCGCTCCTTATTAGGAATTGTAGGTGTACCGCTCACCTCAGATGGGGAAACTCCAAATACTAAAAGCAAACAAGAAAGGAAGCACAAACACCTAGTGCATTACCCTTTCGACGCCTTTGAATATGTATTAAAATGCCAAAAACATACTCACAAAACATGAAGAGCCCTGAGGAAGGGAGAATGTCTCCCGAAATGGGTCAGAGGTCCTAGCACATGTACATGTCCTTTTCCACACAGAGGTGGATATGTTTTATGCAATTTTACTCCTCATGTTTTGTGAGAATGTTTTTGGCATTTTAATACATTTTCAAAGGTGTCTATGCACTAGTCGTTTGCACCTCCTTTCTTGTTTGCTTATGGGCCAAATCTGGCCTGCTGCAATATTTCATCCTGCCCTTTGACATAAGCTTTGATTCTAATGGGGACCCAGATGTAAGGGGGGACTCTGATGGGAAATTTGTTTTGTTTACTGACAATTCTCTTTTGTTGTCTTAATGGAGTTGTAATGTAAGAAGGATTTTTTTATCTTAATACATTCTACGCATTAAGAAAAAAAAAAGCCTTCTGTGTGCAGAAGCTCCCCTCAGCCCCCCTAATACTTACCCAAGCCCCCTTTATATCCAGTGATGTCTATGAGTGCCTCAGCCATCCAGGACTCTCCCTCCTGATTAGAAACAAAGTATACAGCGCTTAAAACAATAATCTCAATCTCAGCCAAGGCTTAAGATAAAAATGAATCCATGTGGACAATATATAAAATTGAATAAATCAATATATCAATAAATAGATAAAAAGTCCATGAGGAGAGGAGTCCTGTAAGAAGTCCCATAAACCAGGTGATGAAATTGAAGAGACAACCTCCACCAAACACCAACAAGTGTGGCCTCTTACCAAAAGCATATGATCCCCATTACATGGATCTCAATGCGCCTTAAAAGAACTCCTCACAACCCCCGATGGATGGATGGTCTTCTCCTACAGGTAAAACCTCTGCACGCTCAGGAATACTCCCCTCACAGGAAATAGTGTCAACCCAGATGTCACATAAATAAAGAAGAAAAACTCCTCATGGTGTAGTACGTTGAAACACAAACACGTATTCTTTTTTAGCAAAAATTTGAAACCAGGGTTCTTAATTCTCCACGCTCCTCAGCTCGTGCCTCGCTCCCCAACCAAGCCAGACACGCCTCCCAGCTGCTGGACGCTCCCTCCTGATTGATTAAGACACAGCAGCAGCGCCATTGGCTCCCGCTGCTGTCAATCAAGCTCAGTTAGCCAATCAAGAGAGAGAGGGGGCAGGGCTGAAGAGCAGCTCCGTGTCTGAATGGATACACGGAGCTGCGGCTTGGCTCAGGTGCCCCCATAGCAAGATGCTTGCTGTGGGGGCACTCAACAGGAGGGAGAGGCCAGGAGAGCCAAAGAGGGGCCCAAGAAGAGGAGGATCCGGGCTGCCCTGTGCAAAACCAACTGCACAGAGGAGGTAAGTATAACATGTTTGTTATTTTAATAGAGAAAAAAAAAAAAGAAACTAGACTTTACAACCACTTTATGGCTCGGTTCACACTGGGGCGGCACGACTCTTTACTACTTCGGGGGCGACTTGTGCATTCCCATGCACCACGACTTTGGAGCGACTTGCATGGACTTCACATAATGGAAGTCTATGCAAGTTGCTTCGAGGTCGCCCCGAAGTAGTACAGGACCCTTTTTCTAAGTCGGAGCGACTTGTGTCGCTACTATTAGAACGGGTCCTGTAGCGGTCAATGGACCGCGAGGGAGCGCGACTTGTCAGGCTGACAAGTCACCTGACAAGTCGCGCTAGTGTGAATCGAGACTAAATCTACAGTATATGCTGATTACACAAAAAACTCCAAGTAAAGCATGTTAGTTCATTTACATTTGATAAGTTTATTTGATTTTTTTGGAATATTTGTAAAATATATGATGTGGCCCTCATTTTGAAAAGTTTGGAGACCCCTGGTCTATAGTTATGGCAAATAACTAAAGAATGCAATCAACTTGGGAGTTTTTTCTGCCAGACTTGCCACAAATAGCCTATAGTTATTTTATTACATTAAAGTGTTACTAAACCCAGGACCCTGCATTCACTATATCTTGTCTCCCACAGTACACAGAACATTGAAATGTAATTATTTTAGTAAATACAACCTGCTAATTACCTTTACTCATTAGCAGTTACAGCAGTCTTGGGACTTCTTTCAGAGTCTAGCCGATCACTGTTTAAAGCTTGTAGGATTAGTTTTCATTCTCCTCTGATTGTCCTACGAGGCTGAAGGACCCCTGACCCTTTGTCTGGACAGTGCTTATTGGCCCTGTGCTGATCACATGCACTCTCCAAAAAAAAAAAACTCTCTAGCAATACACACCAAACTGAGCATGTGCAGCTTGTCCCCAAGGCTCTGTTCTATCAGCAGATGGATTGTAGACAGTGGATAAAGGGGAGGGTCAGAGAAGACAGGATTAAACAGTCTTTTTAAACAATGCAGAGGACTAACCCTTTGGGTTCCACAGTAAGTATAACTAGCATGCTTTACTGCATATACAGACTAATTTTACTGTTGTGGATTTAGTAATACTTTAAGCTACAGTATATTTTAATACACTGGGGTCCATTGATTGCAAAGCTCATTTTATTCAAAAGGTGACATTACCCTTAAAGTACTGTACACTTTGACTGACTCCAGCAGGACAATGTCTAGAGATGGTACACACTCCTTTAGATATTTTCTTCATTGCCGCAGGATCTGCTGAATCTCATGCTACTATATTATTTATATATTTCACTTTCTTGTAGCTTTAAGGCTCCCCTCCCATCTGCTTCACTTCACCTTCCTGGCAGGAAGAATCAGCTGACATTTACCATGTGTCAAAATTTGCATATGAGAAGGGGTTATTGGGATGATGAAGCAAGCATCTGAATGTATGGCAGACACCTTTAGGTATTGTATAGCTGTGGCCAGTTTAATATGTTTAAAGAGTGCATTTTAAAGAGTAATTCCACTTTTGTTGAGAAAAAAACATTCCCCACTGGGTGATCTATGTACATTGCAAGGATTTTAACAACCTTTGTTATAGATTTCTACCTTTTTTGATGATATTCCAAAGAAATCACTGTTTGTTTCTCTGTTCCCCTCGTGCAGAATAAGTTTAATAGGAGTGGTTTCAAAATTATCAACCAGCTGCTGCAGAATCAAGGCTCTAATGAGGAGAGTTGCAGGGTCTGCATCCCTTTAGACATTATTTGCTATTGGGAGTATCTCACCAAAAATGTCATTCATCATTGATGCCAAAAATCTGACTTGTATCTCAGTGCAGACTTCTGGTAAAATCAGTAAGACAATCATATAAACAGGAAATAATGTGCTGATTGGCCACAGGGGGAGCCAATCAGTGGGTCCGGCAACCGCGATGTCTGCCGGGCACCCGCGATCGCTCCCCTTGGGGACAGAATAGCTGTCTGCTATTGTAAACACAGCTGACCGCTGTTCTGTCAGTAATGAACACAGGGATCCTGTGTTCCTCTTATTTAGGAACACAGGTCTCTGTATTCATGCAGCAAGCCCACCCCCCCCCCACAGTTAGAAAGCACAACCTAGGGACACATTTACCTTTTGATCGCCCCTGCTGTTAACCCCTTCCCTGCCAGTGTCATTATTACAGTAACAGTGCATATTGTTAGCACTGATTACTGTAGTAATGTCACTGGTCCCCCCAAAAGTGTCAAAAATTACAGTTAGGTGTCCGATCTGTCCGCCCAAATGCCGCAGTTCAGCTAAAAATCACTGATCTCTGCCATTACTAGTAAAAAAAATAAATAAATAAAAATTATATAAATCTTTCCCCTAGTTTGTAGACACGATAACTTTTGTGCAAACCAATCAATATACACTTATTGGGAATTTTTACCCTTAATATCTCTATGCCATTAGCTGATTAGACAAGTAACAAATGTTGTGTATAGTCACTTGACTGTGGAATAAATATAGAAATATGACCTAGCTAAGGGGTGCTGAATGGGGATATCTATACACCTAATGTAAAAACGTACTCAAGAACTATTACATTTTTTAATATGTTTTAACCTGATAATAAAATATATTGATTTTTAAAATGTCTTTAGGTCAACTTCCCTGACATCCAGAAATATTACTGGGCCAAACAGTTATCAACTGGAACATGTGTTCGACCCTTAAAGAGTGGGTTTCCCACTTGAACCTGTATGGGGTAGTAGACAGGATTTCTCGGATAACTAAATAACTTAAACTAAGATAAATAAATGACACCACAATAATTTAAGGTTGGAAATTGAAGAGGCCGCGGCCGTTTATTATTTATTAAAATTAACCAATAACTTTAGATATCAATACAAAACATCATAAAATAACCCAGTCACCACGACCCAGGTTGCCACCAGCAAAATTAAAACTTCCAAATAATTATCCAAACGAACTTGGAACATTCAATCACAAGAATAAACGTCCTCCTTTGCAGCATGCAAAGGTGACCCTAAAATAATAAACTGACCGCGACAAACAAGGGAGGGGGGGGGAACCGCTCGGCTCCGGCTTCCTGAGGCGAACTGAAGTCAAGTCCATGAGAGATCCCTTAAGTGAGGCTGAAGGAGGGCTCTGAACCAATCCTGGATGAGGAAAATAGGCGGGAAAAAACGGAATGCAGCAGGTAAGAAGCCTAATCTGCCTGGATACTGAGGCAGCTAGTAAAAAGAACAGCCAATCAGCTCAAGGATGAGCTATCCGGCTTAAACTCCCTAGAAATATCCCTGGTCCTATAATACTTATGCTAAGCTAACTGAACCTGTCACTACCCCATAAATAAAAGGGGTGAATTAACCCCTTTTCTTTTTATTCTCTGCAGTTTCCCTGCATACCATACGTAAAAAGGAAATATATAAGTTGCTGCACCAGGCAGCACTAAATATTTGTAGCGCAAGGATGGTGGTACCCTCTACCTCCCTTCAGTGAAACACAGACAAGGGTAAATGTGCTGGTATGTAAATAACTGACCAGTATTCACCTGATAAAGCAGCTAATCATTGTGCACACTCAGCTGTCACGTGTACTATGCACACAAAACAAATTAATATATAAATTATCATTCATTAAAAGTCCATAAAATATATCACTGGTATAAAACTGCACGCTTGTCAGCAGGATGAATATATATATCATGATATTAGAGGGGGTCACCATCAATCTCCACCACCACTGTGTCGGGACAGAAGAAATGTACACTCACCAACTCTCCATGCCTACCCACTTTCATGGACTAGGCTCACCCAGCATAACATCAGTAGGTAAATCCTTAATGTTCCTCAGATATGGATCTCCCTCTTTTATATATAGCCTTCACTGGTAGTATTCCTCTCATATATAGAGAAGAAAGAAGGACAGCCAATAGCGTGATAACGTTTACCATATGGATTTATTAAAATAAGAAAAATATTGCACTCACTTGTAAAACAAAAGTAAAAGCAAAAGTATAACATGGAGGCACAGTAATCACCGATGGTCTGGTGTTAGCTCCACGCTGAACGCTGAACGCACCGGGACTGTCTCCTCTCAGTGTATAGTTGCAGTGTGGACGCCGTATAGCCACGCTCCCTCGCGTTTCGTCATTTCCTGACTTCCTCACAGGGGGCGTGGCTGATTAGGTGGCACTGATGGGAGGCACTGAAGGGCACTGGTAGGTGGCGCTGAAGGGCACTAATAGGCAGAACTCATGGGTACTGATGGGCACTAAAAGGTGGCAGTGATGGGTGGCACTCATGGGCAATGATAGGCACTGGTCGGTGACACTTATGATGGGGCACTGATTGGCACTGAGAGGTGGCACTGGTGAGCACTGATAGGTAGCACTGGTGGGCACTGGTAGGTGGCACTGGCAGATGGTACTGGTGGGCACTGGTAGGTGGCACTGGTGGGCACTGGTAGGTGGCACTGGTGGGCACTGGTGGGTGGCATTGGGGGCACAAATATTTCCTTTAATCTTCGGGACCGATGTCCCTCTGACAGCAGCAGAAGGTTTTTTTTTTTTTCTTCTCACACTGACAGTGTGAGGAGAAAAAAACGACCTTCTGCTGCTGTTTACTTCACATGATCAGCTGTCATTGGCGGGACCGCCCCCTTATTCCGATCTGTGATCAGGCGAGTCTCATGGATTCGCTGATCACTGAGCGAGCTTGGACGCTCCGCAGGGAGCACGCAGGCCATTAGTGCATGGGAGGACGTAAATGTACGCCCTCCCGGCAATTTAGGTCCACGCTGTAGCCGTCATTCAGCTATAGCGCGGGCGGGGGAAGGTTAAACAAGGTTTGTTACTTATCCTACACAAACTTCATGAGCTTATTATTATAATGTGTTATTATGAAGTTATTATTTATGGTATTAGGGTTTGAACATGCACTACACACACTGATTTAGCCATTGTGATATATAATGTCTTTTAAAAAAAAAAAAAAAACAAGTTTCATAAACAACCAAAAATGTTGCTTTTTGACAAACAGAAGTGTACCTTTAAAATACAAAAAAAAAAAAAACTGTAAACTCTATTGACTGTAATGTCATTGCACATATTACCTAAATATAAGAAAAAAGAAAAGCCTTTATCTTAATTTTTTCTCTTTCAGCAGCTTAGTAGATGCCCCTTTACTTATGCTTATGCGGTAGTGCAATACTGTACATATTTAATATTTACAGGCTCTGGATGGAATTACGTTGCCGATTTAGAAATGGCCACCAGAGTAGTGTTAATTTTTATGTCAACTTTTGACTAAAATGCCATTTTAGTTTTAGTCGTATTTTAGTTATCTAAATTGTTTAGTCAAATTTTAGTAGACTAAAATAGTGTTAATTTAGTGGACGAAAATATTTTAGTCAACGAAATTAACCACTTGCCGACCGGTCACGTTGACCGTACTGCGGCAAAGTGGCTCAATATCGTCCAGCAATGTAGACCTACGTCGCTGGACTCCTCCCCTTGTGGGCGGCTCCCGCTGTATTCAGTCACAGCGGGTGTCGGGCCAGGGGAAGAGAGGCGGTGATCACCGCCGCTCTTCCCCGATCGTCGGGGATCGAATGTGGAAATCCGTCGGCTTGTGTAAACAAAGCGGGCGGATCTCCTAAGTGACAAACAGTGACAGATTGCAGGATTCAGCATAGCTGAACCTGCGATCTGCGCCTTTGTCACACAGTCCCCTCCCCCCACACACGTTAGTAAGCACCAGGCATACATTAACCCCTTGATCACCAATAAAAGTTAACCCCTTCCCTGCCAGTGTCATTTTTACATTAACAGTGCATATTTATAGCACTGATTACTGTAGTAATGTCACTGGTACCCCCAAAAGTGTCAAAAATGTCAGTCAAGGGTCCAATCTGTCCGCCGCAATGTCGCAGTCCCGCAAAAAAAATCGCAGATCGCAGCCAGATCGTCGCCACTAGTTAAAAAGAAAAAACAATAAAAATGACATAAATTTCCCGTCGTTAGTAGCTGCGATAACTTTTGCGCAAACCAATCAAAATACGCTTATTGCAATTTTTTTTACCAAAAATATGTAGCAGAAAACAAATTGGCCTAAAATGTTAGAAAATTTTGATTTTTACATTTTTTTGGGGGGGGATTTCATACAAAAAAAATTTGAAAAATATTGTTATTTTTTCAAAATTGTCGCTCTTTTTTTATAGCGCAAAAAGTAAAAATCGCACAGGTGATCAAATACCACAAAAAGAAAGCTCTATTTGTGGGGAAAAAAGGACATCAATTTAATTTTGGTACAGCCTCGCACGACCGCGCAATTGTCCGTTAAATTAGAGCAGTGCCGAATCGCAAAATATGGCCTGGTCAGGAATGGGCAGTGGTGGGATTCAGCCGCTTCACACCGATTCTATGGAACCGGTTGCAAACTTTCTGCAAGTTCGCAGAACCGGCTGATCCCTCTAAGCTGGCGGCCGGGGAGCAGCAGAGCAGTGCGCCCCGAGGTCGAGCCCACCCATTCTGTGACAATAGCGAATGAAAATTCGCTATTGTCACAAGGATCCTCCTCCTGGCCAATCAGGGAGCGGGTCCTCCCGCTTCCTGATTGGCCGAAAGGCAAACGCCGTGCCATTGGCCGAGGAGGTGGGAGGACTGAGGAGACGCGGGGAGCCGGGACTGAAGAGAAGCTGCCATGATGACCGTCCGTGAGGTAAGTAAACGGGTCTCGCGGGGGGGGAACGCTGGCACTGTGCAATGATTCCGGGCAATGCTGTGGGCACTCTGCAATGATTCCGGGCAATGCTTTGGGCACTCTGCAAAGATTCCGGGCAATGCTGTGGCACTCTGCAATGATTGGGGGCAATGCTGTGGCACTCTGCAATGATTGGGGGCAATGCTGTGGGCACTCTGCAATGATCATTGGGGGCAATTCTGTGGCGCTCTTCAATGATTGGGGGCAATGCTGTGGCACTCTGCAATGATCATTGGGGGAAATGCTGTGGCACTCTGCAATAATTTGGGGCAATGCTGTGGCACTCTGCAATGATTGGGGGCAATGCTGTGGTCACTGTGCATTGAAAGGGGGCACGCTGGTCTCTCTGCATTGAAAGGGGGACACGCTGGTCACTGTACATTGAAAGGGGGGCACGCTGGTCACTGTGCCTTGAAAGGGGGGCACGCAGCGCTGGTCACTGTGCATTGAAAGTGGGGCATGCTGGTCACTGTGCATTGAAAGGGGGCACGCTGGTCTCTCTGCATTGAAAGAGGGGCACGCTGGTCACTGTGCATTGAAAGGGGGCACGCTGGTCATTCTGCATTAAAAGGGGGCACACTGGTCACTGTGCATTGAAAGGGGGCACGCTGGTCACTGTACATTGAAAGGGGGCACGCTGGTCACTGTGCATTGAAAGGGGGCACGCTGGTCATTCTGCTGGGAAAGTCGGAACTGGTTACTAAAATTTTTGAATCCCACCACTGGGAATGGGGTAAAATCTTCCGGTCTTAAAGATACGCTCATTGAGAATTTTTTTGTCAAAGACATGTAGCTAAATACATTTTGGCCTAAATATATGACAAAAATTAAATATATTGGATATTTTTTAACTGTCAAAGTAGAAAAATATTGTTATTTTTTCAAAATTGTTGCTTTTTTTTATTAAGATCGCAAAAAATGAAAATCAATTCCACCAAAAGAAAGCTCTGTTTGTGGGAAAAAAAGGACGTAAATTTAGTTTGGGTACGGCGTTGCATGACTGCGCAATTGTCAGTTAAAGTCGCACAGTGCCAAATCGCAAAAAGTGGCCTGAACGTAGGACAGCAAAATCCTCCGGTGGTAAAGTGGATAACACTGCCTACCCAGACCTCCCACCTCCTCTTCTTGCTCTTCTACCCTTTCTTTCTAGTATCCATCCCCCCCCCCTCCCTATGAATACATACCCTATTTCCCACTGCTAATAACAAAAATTATAAATGCTTAACAAGATACCAACCAATAGGAGTCTTTTTGCATTGTCTTTATCCAACTGTGTCTGGTGCTGGTGTCCTCAGGCATGCATGCAGTGCAATTGTATACAGTTATCTGCGCTACCCCAAGATCCTTCTCTTCTCTTTTTAAAAACAACATAAGTTATTTGTAATTAAAAAATATACCAACAGAGGTTCTTAAAATTCTAACCTCCAACTCCATCTGGCTGAAGTTCTGTTTTCGATTTTTAGATGTTATTTTGGGCATTTATTTATTTTTTAATCTGGTGAATATACTGTGTCTTGATCAGTTTACTTTTTTGAGGTAATATGTGCTTCTAACAGTTTTTCTCTTCTTTATTTGTATTTCCAGTCCAGTCTGCATGAGGGTCTGAAACCTTAGCTATGTGTATTTCCTTCTTTGCTGCCTTTTGGCAGGAGATGGGTGTTATATTTAGACATATGTCCAGCAACTTTCCCTTTGGCTCCTGAAAGCTCTACATTGTCCTGCTCTACATTCTCCTAACCAGCCTTGCTGTCCCAAATACTCAATTTAAGAGTAAGTATGCTGGCATCTTTTATACAGTATGTGGTGGACATGTAGTAATAATAAAGGAATCATTGGCCTATAGTGTGCTGACTACAGGATTTGTTTAGCAGTTTATTTGATTTGAATTGCTAATGGGCAGCACTGTGGCTTACTGGTTAGCGTTATACCCTTGCAGCTTTTGGATAATAGGTTTCACACTATCTGCATGGAGTAATATTGTTTTTGTCTTGCAATTGTGTAGTTTTTTCTAAATATTTCAGTTTCCTCCATCAATGGTAAAGTGGTAGACTTTGTTGATTTCCGTCTATAAAGAAGTAAAATAAAGGTTGAAACATAGTAAAATTGACAAAGGGAGATAATTTTAGTTAATCATAATTCTAACCATGTGATAGATGTTGTACAGAAAGGTGCATTATAAGTTTTCCAGTAGCCAAAAAGGTTTATGCATTAGTCTATTCAACTTTTAAAGACATGTGGCATACAAAGTAAAGTATAAAAAAGCAGATAAGCTATTAGTAGAACAGATAACCAGATTGCTGACTAACATTCTGTACAGCACATATTTGTTTTATATGTTTATATGTATAATGAACTCAGAATGATGTGTTTTTATTAATCTTATTTTGTCTATGGTGCATTTTGTTACTTTAAAATTACTCCCTGACATATGTATTATCTCTTTATGATTTCTGTTATCCCTGATCTCATAGGCTCATTTGGCTTTGGTTATACTGTAGGTAGGTTGCTAGGATGTACAGGCATACTCCACTTTTAAGTACACAATGGGACCAGAGCATGTATAGTATTTCACAAAAGTGAGTACACCCCTCACATTTTTGTTTCATGTGACACCACTGAAGAAATTTGTTGCAATGTACGCTTTGTTGCAATGTAAAGTAGTGAGTGTACAGCTTGTATAACGGTGTAAATTTGCTGCCCCCTCAAAATAACTCAACACACAACCATTAATGTCTAATCCGCTGGCAACATAAGTGAGCACACCCCTTAGTAAAAAAAATTTCCAAATTGGGCCCAAAGTGCCAATATTTTGTGTGGCCACCATTTTTTTTCCAGCACTGCCTTAACCCTCTTGGGTATGGAGTTCACCAGACTGTCTCTTTCACTCCTCCATGATGACATCACGGAACTGGTGGATGTTAGATACCTTGTGCCCCTCTACCTTCCTTTTGAGGATATCCCACAGATGCTCAATAGTTTTTAGGTCTGGAGACATGCTTGGCCAGTCCATCACCTTTACCCTCAGCTTCTTTAGCAAGGCAGTGTTCGTCTTGGAAGTGTGTTTGGGGTCATTATCATATTGGAATACTGCCCTGCGGCCCAGTCTCCGAAATGGGAGGGGATCATGCTCTGCTTCAGTATGTCACAGTACATGTTGGCATTCATGATTCCCTCAATGAACTGTAGCTCCCCAGTGCCGGCAGTACTAATGCAGCCCCAGACCATGACACTCCCACCACCATGCTTGACTGTAGGCAAAACACACTTGTCTTTGTACTCCTCACCTGGTTCCTGTCACACAAGCTTGATACCATCCAAACTAAATAAGTTTATTTTGGTCTCATCAGACCACAGGGCATGGTTCAAGTAATCCATGGCCTTAGTCTGCTTGTCTTCAGCAAACTGTCTGCAGGCTTTCTTGTACATAATCTTTAGTAGAGGCTTCCTTCTGGGACAACAGTCATGCAGACGAATTTGATGCAGTGTGCAGCGTATGGTCTGAGCACTGACAGGCTGGCCCCCACCCCTTCAACCTCTGCAACAATGCTGGCAGCACTCATACGTCTGGATATAATGCTGAACACGCACACTCAACTGCACTAAAATGGCGAGGCCTGTTCTGAGTGGAGCCTGTCCTGTTAAACCGATGTATGGTCTTGGCTACTGTGCTGCAGGTCAGTTTCAAGGTATTGGTAATCTTATTATAGCCTAGGCCATCTTTATGTAGAGCAACAATTCTTTTTTTCAGATCGTCAGAGAGTTCTTTGCCATGAGGTGCCATGTTGAACTTCCAGTGACCAGTATGAGAGAGTGAGAGTGATAACACCAAATCTAACACACCTGCTCCTCATTCACACCTGAGACCTTGCAACCCTAATGCATCACATGACACCGGGGAGGGAAAATGGCTAATTGGACCCATTTTCACTTAGGCGAGTACCCACTTTTGTTGCCAGCGGTTTAGACAATAATGGCTGTGTGTTGAGTTATTTTGAGGGGACAGAAAATTTACACTGTTATAAAAGCTGTACACTCACTACTTTTTCATTGTAGCAAAGTGTCATTTCTTCAGGGTTGTCCCATGAAAAGATATAATAAAATATTTACAAAAATGTGAGGGGTGTACTCACTTTTGTGAGATACTGTATATATATCTCCATGCCCAAGAGGGTTAAGGCAGTGCTGGAAAATAATGGTGGCCACACAAAATATTGACACTTTGGGCACAATTTGGACATTTTCACTTAGGGGTGTAAGAGACAAAGGCCAATGCGCTACCAATGGGGTATGATTTAACAGAAGATGTGTGAATGTTGATGTATACAGATGGAACACCAAAATCAGCAGCCAATTTAGTAGTGTCACCATGTACTCAGTATAATGGATAAAGGGAAAAAATTGGCGCTAAATTTCTCAATGGGTGGACCAATATTAATGGAAAATTATAAATAAATGTAGAGTGTTGATACTGATATCTCAATGAATAAGGATTAAAGTATAAAATATTTGGTAAATATTCAATGTGATGAAAAAAATAATATATATATATAACTAATAATAAAATGTGTAGAAGATCTGTAAAAGATATCTGAAAGGTGAACGAAGACTAATAAGGAATCAGCTGGTGTACGTAAGTTCTAAAACAACATCATATAGCATAAAACGATATTCTTAATCATGTATAAAATAACATCAGATGAATAACAAACGTAATATATGTGCCAATATCACCAAAGTGTTGATAATATGATATAAAAATAAATAGATGTGTAACAGGGTTTTGAGGGCGCCCCCTAGTGTCTTTGGGGTCCCTAACCCTAGTTAACTCACTATGCCTGACAGGCGGATCCTGAGCCTCCGCTATCTGGGAGCTGGGGTACATGTTTGCGGCAGTGCCTCCACCCAGTGGGGCATCCGGGGTAGGGATGTGGGGTCCCACTGGGAACATACTTGGTGCAATGAGACTGACACAGCCTAACTGGAACTAACTTTATATAGTAAGTAGCAAATGAACCAACATACATGGGAAAATACAATAGAGTAACACAGATAACAATGCAATGTGGATTTTCCTCACCCACCCACTAGCACACCTGCGTCCCACCCCCTTATCTTTGCCCTAGTGGCCGTTGGTGCACATAGGAGAGTTGGGGCCCTTATAAGTCCTGCTCCGCAGGGTCACTGAAGCAGCCTGAGCTGTGCAATGTCCTCTCTGGACCTCAGAGTCTTTACTGTGAGTGAGGAGACAGGTGCCCTGTGGTGATACAGGGAGAGGCTTGGCTTACACTCACAACACAATTAAACAGGTCAGTCCACTGCAGTCTCCTCTCACTGGATTCACCAGATGTCTGGACTCAGCGCTTGTCTTTGCCAGGGGTCCCTCTCTCAGCTGGTGTGGTCTTGGGTAAAGCAAGTTCCCTCAGCAGGGTTCTATCTCTGTGCTGCAGTCTCTCCCAGCTAGTAGCATGTCCTTTCTCTGGCTGAGCAATGAGGTAACCTCTAGAAGTCTTCCAGGACCTGCTTCCTCAGAGCTGTGCAGGAAGTCCTCCCAGGACATTAATAGGGGATAAAACCTGAGCAGAAGGATAAGAAGTCATCCAGAGCGGGTCTCTATCTCCCTCAATGTTCTCATCTCCTCACACACCACTTCCTGGTCACACTGTGATGATGATACAATCATGTGACTGAAAAGGCCAAGTCCTGTGATCAATGCTCAATGTTTTATTAACAGCATACTGAGTCCATCTGCCATCTACTGGGCATTTCAGATAATACAGCCCATGTAAAAATCCACAGGGTTACATGCTCCCCCTTGAAAAAATACTTGCCTTCCATTGGCAAGTCCTAGCCAGGGGGCTTAACAAAAATTCAACAGAAAAAGGTTTAGCATACATACAGTACAGTTAGCACAGTAACATCCTAGCTAGCTAGTTATCTAGGGTAAAGCGTCACTAACATTTACCACTTCAGCTAGTGCATGTAGGAAAGTGGCCATTTTAGATGCCGCTTGTGTCAGCGGGGCATAACTGGGCTCTCCTATATTATCATAAACTAGGGCCCTAGGGGGTTGCCGCACTCTGGTGCTGTGTCTCAGTTCTCGCTGTGGGAGAGGATCTTGGGACATCAACTGTGGAACTTCGACTCTTGCCCTCGAACTAGAGTCTCTAAGAGAAGTTCCAGGCACAAAACATGGACTTTCTGGATTCAACCTTGGAGAACTTTGTGAAACCACAGGAGTTAAAGGAGGCAATTGCTGTGTTTCTTCAGCGGGTGATGACCACCACTGATCCTCTGCACTGGGAGTTCCTGGGGTCTCCTCTGCCCCATTTCCAGGACTCTCTGCTGGGTTTTCCCTCAGTTCTTCACTACTCTCCTCCTCTTCATCAGCATACACAACTGGAAGCAGATGGTTTCTATGCCAAGCCTTTATTCGGCCCTCCGGGCCCATAATGTTGTACACTGGCAGCCCTTCCAGTTTGGACACAACCTCAAACAGGGTATCTTTCCATCTGTCAGCCAGTTTGTGTTTTCCAGGCACACCTAGATTCCGGAGAAGAACTTTATCCCCTGCTTGAATCTCCCCATATCTCACCTTAGCATCATATCTTCTTTTGTTCCGTTCTTCCATTTTTGCTGCAGCTTGGGTGGCCAACTCATAGGCCCGATGAAGGTTTTGTTTGAGGTTCCTCACATATTGAAAGTGTGAAGTTGAATCTGTTCCATCAGGAGACACTACCAAACGGACATCTATCGGCAATCGAGCTTCTCTTCCGAACATTAGGAAATAGGGTGAGAACCCTGTAGATTCATGCCTTGTACAGTTGTATGCGTGGACCATGGCTTCCACATGTTTACTCCAAGACCGCTTCTCGACTTGCTTGAGAGTCCCTAGCATATCTAGGAGGGTCCTATTGAACCGTTCTGGCTGTGCATCGCCCTCCGGAAGATAAGGTGTGGTTCTGGACTTCTGCACCTGCAACATGTCCAACAGCTCCTTGATCAACTTACTCTCAAAGTCTCTACCTTGATCAGAGTGTATCCGATTGGGTAGTCCATAGTGAATGAAATACTTCTGCCAAAGGACTTTGGCTACAGTCACAGCCTTTTGATCTTTAGTGGGGAAGGCTTGAGCATATCTGGTCAAATGGTCAGTTACCACCAGCACATTTCCAATTCCCGCTGTATCGTTCTCAATGCAGAGATAGTCCATGCACACAAGATCCATGGGTCCCGTACTTTTCAGATGACCCATAGGGGCAGCTCTTACAGGCAGGGTCTTCCTCTGGATACACCTCCTGCATGTCTATACATGTTGCTCGACATGTTCCCTCATGCGAGGCCAATATAACCGATCTTGCACTAGACCATAGGTCTTGTCCACCCCGAGATGCCCATGTTGATCGTGGAGAGCTCTCAGGACCATGCCACGGTATCTGTGCGGTAGTACCAATTGTTTTCTGTCAGGGTGATCATGATACTTCACGACCCTATAGAGTACTCCATCTTCAAGATGTAGTCGGCTCCATTCTCTTCGGTATAATTCTCTTTGACTCACAGGTAGAGAAGTCAGCAATTTGGGATTCTTAGTCTTTATTGCTCTGATAACTATCCCAATATACCAGTTTTTTTTTTTTTTTTTTTAAAGCCCGTAGCGTGTGAAACACACTCAAAAGACTTCACCCGGTGCATAAAAAAGTGCACACACACAAACGTGAGGAACACAAAAAGTGCACAGGGTGTGCGAACAAATGGTCTTCCCTCCGAAGAGGTAGGACCCGAACCTCGATCCCCCGGGGCGCAAGACTCCTGACAGGGATTTGAGGTACTCATGGTCTGTCTGGCCGGAACCAGACTGACCCCGTTCTTCAGGGGGACTGCCGAAACAGCCCCCACCGAGTACTAAGTGGGGCTCCCCCGAAGGGAGACCCCATGAGAGAAGGCGGACCAAGCCAAAAGGCCATATCCACCCCCTCCCAAGACTCAAGGTAGGGCCCGAGGACCCACACCCTACAAGTCGTGCCAAGTGAAAAAAGGTGATAGAAAAGTGACAAACCACAAAGAAAAGGCACACACAAACAAAAAGGTGGGGGAGGGGAAGTGGAGAGGTGAATTAGTGCCTAAGTGAAAAACAAAGGCAGGCCTTCCGGCCGGAATAAAAATTCCTCTGGTCGAAGCCAAAAGGCCTTGCCCAAGAGGCAGGTGCTTAAAAAAGTGTGCGTAGGTGCAGTGACCATGGTGCCGAAAAACTCAAGGCGAGCTGCCCCTCACCAGTGAGAATTAAGGCACCCCTGGGCTGCCACCCCAGGGGCACATACACTACGGGCTTTTTCTACCCCGGCCCAATAGCCAGACCGAGTGTAGCCCTTACCTACCAGGAGGTTTGGAACGTGGACAGCTTAGGGTGAGCCTGCCTTCAACTGGGGACAAGCCTTTTGCAAGGCCAGATTCAACCCAGGAGGAAAGGCCCTCCCACCGCCATCCCAATTCCTCCCCAATTACATCCAGGAGCAATACTAACCGTCATTTCCCAGCTTTCTTGCTCCCTTCAAACTGGTAGGGGCGGACCCATTCAAATCAGAAGGCAACAGACCCATCCGGCTTTCTCTGACAGTGCCTACTTCCCGGTCCTCCAGTTACGCCCAGAGCGCCCCGGTTCATTTCAGCCCCTGCCGATACTAACCATCAGGGTCCATACCAACTGATAAGAACAGATACTACACTTGATCTTAGCCAAAAGGAGCCTTCCTCTTGTCTTCTGTGGTTATACTGGACCACTGTTGAAGCATGACTGGAGCATGGAACACCTCAGGCACAGCTTCTGGAGAGTGGCTAATGGAGTCTATCCCTCTAGGCTAGGCAAATTCTTCTTGACTCTCGGCCACCACATACATCTGACAAAAGGCTCCTACCCCCGGCCCAGGGATCTCTTCCCACTCCTCTTCTTCTCGGTGAGGAGGGAGTCTAGGTCTGCGGGACAGGGCATCTGCGCTGACATTCTTGGGCCCAGGCTTGTACTTCAGGCTGAAACTGTAGCTTGACAAGGCAGCCAACCACCTATGTCCTGTGGCATCCAGCTTAGCTGTAGTCTGTATGTAGGTAAGTGGATTGATTACTTCGAATGTTGCTCCATACAAATAGTCATGCAGCTTATCCACGATGGCCCACTTGAGTGCCAGAAATTCCAATTTATGAACTGGATAGTTCTTCTCTGTACCTGTAAGACTTCTACTTATGTAAGCCACCGGCCTCAATCCTTCTGGATAACTTTGGTGCAGTACACCCCCTAGGCCTTCCATACTGGCATCCACATGGAGGATATATGGTTTCTCAGGGTCTGCATAGGCTAAGACAGGAGCTTCTGTAAGTCTCTTCTTCAATGTCAGAAAGGCGTCTTCACATCCTAAAGTCCATTTTTCTCCAAAGGGGTCTTTAGGATATGGTGCCTTAGCACCCCTTACGTCAGAGGTAATCTTCAGCAGGTCATGTAACTCTCGAGCAATATTTGAGTAGTCTTTCACAAACCTTCGGTAGTAACCACAGAATCCGAGAAAGGACCGTAACTCACTGATGTTATTTGGTCTTGGCCAATTCAACACTGCTTCAATTTTAGCAGGATCTGTGGCTACTCCTTCAGCGGAGACTATGTGCCCCACATAAGTGACAGAGTTTTGGGCAAATCGGCATTTGTCCACTGATAGCTTCAGGCCTTCAGCTTGAAGTCGATCCAACACCTTTAGCAACCTTTGTTCATGTTCCTCTGGCATCTTCCCGAAAACAATTAGGTCATCTAGATACACTAGACACTCTTTGGGATTCATATCCCCCACAGTTTTCTCCATCAGCCTCTGAAAAGTAGCAGGAGCTCCTGTGACTCCCTGTGGCATTCTGGTAAACTGGAAGAACCCCAAATGGCAGATGAAAGCTGTCTTTTGATGATCCTCCTTCTTCATGGGTACCTGATAATATCCAGACCTCAAGTCAAGCACACTGAACCACTGGCTGCCAGATAGGGCGTTCAGGAGATCCTCTATCCGGGGCAAAGTGTACTGATCTGGCACAGTCCTCTTGTTCAGAGTACGGTAGTCCACACATAGCCGAACTGAACCATTCTTTTTCCTCACTACCACAATAGGTGAGGCATAGGGGCTCCGGGACTCTGTGATGATGCCTGCTCCTTCCATCTGCTGGAGTATGTCCCGGACATCTTCCACATCTCAACGGGGTATTCTTCTTGACCTTTCTCTGAAAGGAGTAGAATCAGCAAGTCTTATAGCATGGGTGGCACTCTTAGAACACCCCACGTCCATCTCTGCTCTGGAGAACAGTCCCTCTCGGGTGGCCAGTTTTGAACGAAGGCTGTCTTTCCACTGCTGTGGTAGAGGAGAATCTTCTAGATCAAAATCTAAAGGTGTTTTCACATGATCCTTCTGTTCTGCACACACAGACATGATGGACAAAACTTGATCTAAAAGGTGTATCACACCAATCTTCTGATGACGATCAATCCGGATTTCTGTGGGGGTTAAATTCTGTACCATCACAGGAAAGCTCCGACACCACCTTTTTTCGCCAATCTTTTACCTCAGGTATGAGAGTCCAGCCCTTCTTCTGATCCTCTTCAGGCAGAGACTCAATAAGGTATTGTCCAGTTCCCCCCAACATTTCATGGTGCATTGAGGCTATGGCTCGTAAAGTTTTGGTCTCACCAGGCTTCACAAATGCAGGTTCTGTTCCTGAATAGTGGCACAACCCTGGTTTTGTTTCAAGGGCTAGTCGTTGACACTCTTTTCCTAGGACAGGGCTGACCTCTATCAATCGTTCTAAAGAGACATCTCCCACTTCTGTCAGATAGGCCCTGAATACATCCTGTACCATCTTTGCATTAGTACCCAATATTATTGGGGCACACACTTTCTTGGCTGCAGGGCATATCAAAGCTTCCAGCTCCATAGGATATATCATCCCGGTGTTTAACTGGGGAATAGTTATGGTCACTTTTATGCATCCCTCCACAGGTTGAGCTTGAGACCCAACGCCCCATAGCTGAAACTCTCCTGCAGGTTCCATAGGAATGTGTTTCAAATGACGTTCATAGAAGTCTCTGTAGATAATGGTGACTTGAGAACCTGTATCTAGCAACGCTGAAGCATGAATTCCTTCTACTTGCATGTGTATCAAAGATTTAGGCCCAATCTTGGCCTCAACAGATAGACTATATGTAGGCCGGGTCTTCCTTCGCTTGTAAGACCTGGTCATTTCAGTCTCCTCACATCCACCTCCATGGAATTCACAGGGCACTCCCGCTGAAAATGCCCTGACTTTCCACATTTAAAGCAGTCCCCTCGGCGGGGTGAATCCTCAGGAAACAGCTTTTTCTGAGTCTTCCTGTGTTGCCCCCCACTTCCAGGGGGAGGATCTGCTCTCTCTGGTGGTGATTTGCATAAGAGCTCCAATTCAGCCACCTTCTTCCTAAGAGCTGACAGTTCTGTATCCTCTTTCTCCTTCTGTAGGGGTGGACACATCTGGTCTTCCAATCTCCTGGCTGTATTTATTAATGTGGAATAAGGCAGAACTTTATCATCCAACTTGGCTCTCAGCAGAATCATAACTGGATTATTGATCAAACCACCTCTCTGAATTTGCTTAGATAGCCGAGCATCCAACTCAGAGGCAGTGACTCCTTTATGGAATAACTTTCCTAGCGATAGCTGTAACCGGTTGATATAGTCAGTGGCTTTTTCATGATCCTTCTGCTTAGTGGCTAGGAACTTAACCAATAGATCATCCAAATCTTCTGATTTTCCATAAGCATCCTGTAAGACTCGTAGATAGTCGTGCACAGTAGCTTGCCCATTTACTCCCTTGTACAGTCTTATCATGTCTGTAGCGGGAAAACGAAGACTCTCTACCAACCACTGTTTCTTTATGGTATCCGTGCAAGACCATTCCTCCAACAACTGCATAGCATTATCCTTCCAGACCTCAAAAGGCTCTTCTCCTGCAGGAACAGGCTGATTCCCAGAAAACTCCTTTAGTTTGCGGTAACTATGGGTGTGGTTTGCCGTCACTATGGCTTCTGAGAGTTTCTGTAGTATGTCCGATACATCCCTACCTCCTGTAGGCAGGGTGCGTACTTCAGGGTTGTCTGGTTTCAGTAATGCTGTAGATGGATGAGATTCTGCTTTAGGAGTAATCATCCCCTGTCCTGCAATAGGATGGGCAGCTTGTTTAGGAATGGCTCCGGCCTTTCCGGAGATGGGAGTCAGGAGCTTAGAATAATTTTCTGTGACATAGTCTTTCTGTTCTAATTTAAAGGGTGGTTGCAGTGAGACCCTTTCTTCCTTATCAAGGAGAGTGTACCATAAGGAGCATCCTTCATCCGGGGCTCCATATAAATGAACGTTGGTAGGCATCTCATGGTCTCCCAAGTCCGTATGACAATATATTAACATGTAAGTTTGGTCTTCAGAATCCTGCAGGATATCCCTAATGGTCGCCATTTCTATTCCCAGTCTAATTTCTATACACAAGATGACGTGATTCCTCTCACAGCAGGAGGGGGCTTTGCATAACATCACAGCTTGCTGTAATGGTACATTTCTTTGCTGGGCCCACTCTTTTGCAAAGGAGGGAGTGGCCTGAGGACTTAACCTATTCTCACTGGCTGTACCCCAATATATCTCAGCAGTGCCTCCATATGTAACGGGGTTTTGAGGGTGCCCCCTAGTGTCTTTGGGGTCCCTAACCCTAGTTAACTCACTATGCCTGACAGGCGGATCCTGAGCCTCCGCTATCTGGGAGCTGGGGTACATGTCTGCGGCAGTGCCTCCACCCAGTGGGGCATCCGGGGTAGGGATGTGGGGTCCCACTGGGAACATACTTGTTGCAATGAGACTGACACAGCCTAACTGGAACTTACTTTATATAGTAAGTAGCAAATGAACCAACATACATGGGAAAATACAATAGAGTAACACAGATAACAATGCAATGTGGATTTTCCTCACCCACCCACTAGCACACCTGCGTCCCACCCCCTTATCTTTGCCCTAGTGGCCGTTGGTGCACATAGGAGAGTTGGGGCCCTTATAAGTCCTGCTCCGCAGGGTCACTGAAGCAGCCTGAGCTGTGCAATGTCCTCTCTGGACCTCAGAGTCTTTACTGTGAGTGAGGAGACAGGTGCCCTGTGGTGATACAGGGAGAGGCTTGGCTTACCCTCACAACACAATTTAACAGGTCAGTCCGCTGCAGTCTCCTCTCACTGGATTCACCAGACGTCTGGACTCAGCGCTTGTCTTTGCCAGGGGTCCCTCTCTCAGCTGGTGTGGTCTTGGGTAAAGCAAGTTCTCTCAGCAGGGTTCTATCTCTGTGCTGCAGTCTCTCCCAGCTAGTAGCATGTCCTTTCTCTGGCTGAGCAATAAGGTAACCTCTAGAAGTCTTTTTCAGGACCTGCTTCCTCAGAGCTGTGCAGGAAGTCCTCCCAGGACATTAATAGGGGATAAAACCTGAGCAGAAGGATAAGAAGTCATCCAGAGCGGGTCTCTATCTCCCTCAATGTTCTCATCTCCTCACACACCACTTCCTGGTCACACTGTGATGATGATACAATCATGTGACTGAAAAGGCCAAGTCCTGTGATCAATGCTCAATGTTTTATTAACAGCATACTGAGTCCATCTGCCATCTACTGGGCATTTCAGATAATACAGCCCATGTAAAAATCCACAGGGTTACAGATGAATAAATAATAGAATTCATGCATACATAATGCAAAAGCAATAAGGTGCTTAAGTGCGTGGTAAATTGTAAATAAACTAAATAATTCACTAAAATAAAAGGGAGTAAAAATATAAATATGATAAAATGTCCATGTGCAAAAAATGTGCTGCAAGTACTGTGCTTCAACAGAAAAAATGTGTGACTCTTGTGATTATTCCTCAATAATCAAGTGACTCTTGTGATTCTCCAATGTAGTTGGTGGAAAAAATGTGTAGCCGAAGTAAGCTAATCCTTAACCAAGTGCAATGGCCGCTCACCTCCATTAACACTCATATGAGCGTTTTAGTGATAAACATCACCATATTGAACAACCAGGTCTTCCTCCACAGTTAGGACTTTAGTAGAAATGGTGGAGGGTCCCTCTCTTCTTGGGGATGCACTATCAGTAGTGTGGTACTGAGCTGCCTCTTAGGGGGTGGTGATAGATCGGGTACTCCTCCTACAGCAATCGCTCATCCAGGGACAATAATCAGAGGGATCTCATGGTGTAGTATGTAAAAGCATTTATTGAATAAAATGATAGTAATAACTCACAGTAAGGAACGGAACAGCAGGCAAACCGCCAATGCGGTATAATCCGATACTTCCAGTCTCAGCCGTAGACCGGAAGTGACGTCACCTGTCTCCTCCCGACGCGTTGCGCCACTAAACAAGTGACTTTATCAAGGGTATACGCGCATCAACAGAGCCGTAATTCTATTGTGATTGGACACAGCGGGAGCCAATCAGCTGGTCCAGCGGCCACGATGGCTGCCGGACACCCGCAATCATTCGAAGGAATGACAGAACGGCGGTCTGCCTATGTAAACAAGGCAGACCGTGGTTCTGTTAGACAGGAAGAGAGAGATCTTTTGTTCCTACTAATCAGGATTAGAGATGTCTCTCTTCCTTCAGTCAGTCCATTCCCCCCACAGTTAGAAAGCATTCCTTAGGAGCACACTTAACCCTTTGATTGCCCCTGTTATTTGTTTGCCCCTTACCTGCCAGTGTCATTGTATTAGTGTCACTGGTCCCCAAAAATGTCGCTTAGTGTCAGATTTGTCTGCCCCAATGATGCAGTACTGCTAAAAATCGCTGATCACTGCCATTACAAATAAAAACAATAAAAAAAATAAAAAGTCCATAAATCTATCCCATAGTTTGTAGACGTGATAACTTTTGCACAAACCAATCAATATACACTTTTTAGGATTTTTTTTTAAACCAAAAATATGTAGCAGAATACATATTGGCCAAAACTGATGAAAACATTTGATGGTGTTAAATATTTTTTGTTTTGTTTTGTGGGTTGTGTTTTATAGTAGAAAGTAAAAAAATGTTTTTTTTTTCAAAATAAAAAAAACGCAGAGGTGATCAAATACCACAAAAAGAAAGCTCTATTTGTGAGGAAAAAAGGAACATTACATTTTTTTTTTTTTTTTGGGTACAATATTGCATGACCGCGCAATTGTCAGTTAAAGCAACGCAGTGCCGTATCGCAAAAAATGGCCTGGTCGGGAAGGGGGTAAAATCTTCTGGGGCTGAAGTTGTTAAGCACTGCATAAGCTATCAGCACTATATACTGTAAATAACAATATATTGTGAACTTCCACAAAGTTTTAACTAGGTCTGCACTATCACTGTGTAATAAAATTTGAAATAAATCGAGAAAGCAATATGCTTTAAAAAAAAATACACAATATACACAAATACAGCCCAAACACATTTTAATAATCAGAAAAATAAATGTACAAACATTTTTAATAACATGAATAATAAAAAATCTAAATATGCACTCACAGTAAATCAGTTTGTTTGCACCGTAATCCTCTATGATAAAAACAATTACAATTTATATACGTTTCAGAGATCCCAAAGAATATATATATTTTGCGTTACAGTATATTTAAATAGTGATCCTAAAAATCACCAATTTTCTATTTTTTTGTCTTAACACTTGCATGAAGATGTGTCTGATCTATATAGAATTCTGCAATTTGGGAAACCCGATGATTATGTTTCTTGAACTGGTTCTCTGAGAATGGACAGATCTCCATGCATAAAATTAGCTGATATGAATTTATTCACTCCTAACAAGCTATAGTTAGAAGCACTTTCTTCCATAAAATTACAGAAAATATAATGTGTAAATTATTTTGTAATTATTCTATTTAATGTACAAAATGATTACCAGACTAATCATCTAAAGTACCAAGTTAAAATCTGTTTAAGTTTAATAAACATTAATTCAAATGAATGGTAAAAGCCACATTTTAAAGTGAAATTAAAGGCAGATTATTTTTAAATAGTAAACATATCATACTTACTTGCCCTGTGCAGTGGTTTTGCACAGAGCAGCCTTAATCCTCCTCTTCTCGGGTCCCCCATTGGCACTCCTGTCCCCTCCCTCTTGCCGCTTGCAATAGGGGCACCTGAGCAGGCTTATTCCTGAGCTGCTGCTCTGTGTGTCCATTCACAAAAGCAGCATGGCTTGGCCCAGCTCTCCTCATTGGTTCAGCTAATGGCTCCCTCTGCTGTTTCAGCCAATGAGGAGGAAGAGACCCAGGAAAGCCGCTGCTCTGGTGCACATCGCTGGATTGAGATGGGGCTCAGGTAGATATTAGGGGACCTGGGGGCTGCTGCACACAGAATGTTTTTTTACCTTCATGCATACATGAGGGTAAAAAACAAACATATAAATATACATACATCCTATGTATAAAAACCTTGAGCCTTTGCAACCACCATAATACATAAGTATCCAGAAAGATGCAACTGAGCCTGCATAAAAATGGAAGTTATACAACAGCCAATGTTGTTAAGTTCCAAATGTATTTAAAGTGTCATTAAACCCCTTATCATTAAAAACTGTCAGTACATGCTCTATTACATGCTGGCCATGCTCTCTCAGTCACTATGGAATTTGTTTTTTTGCAATAAACCTGGTTAATCCTGCTTTTTACTG
Source organism: Pelophylax lessonae (assembly GCF_965119305.1). Classification (NCBI taxonomy): domain Eukaryota; kingdom Metazoa; phylum Chordata; class Amphibia; order Anura; family Ranidae; genus Pelophylax; species Pelophylax lessonae. The sequence continues at coordinate 175,012,071 of NC_138775.1, read as the reverse complement.
TCCCTACCTCTTTATCTGTGTCCCTGCTGCAGCCTTAGATTCTGTAGGCCAGCCATTGCCACAGCTACTGAGCATGCTCCAGTTTCAGTTCCCTTATAAGCTGTTCATTTCCTCCTTTTTCTTATCTGTGCAGCTCATATGTCTATAGAGTCAAACATGTGGGTGTATACACTCTGGATAAATGACAGCCCAATCTCCCCCTCTTCCTCCATACCCACTAAACAGCTGTACACTATAGGGACAGAATATTTTATGTTTATTGATTGAGGTGTCATCTCCCTGTAATTCAAACAATGCCAAACAGTAGACATAAGCAGTAGAGGTGTGAAACAGACTGTGATTGGCAGAACCTCCCCCTAGGTAGCCCACACCATATTTTTGCCAAAAAATAATAAAGATTTAAAAGAGAAGTGCATGAATTAAAAATACCAAACAGCAATGCACTGAGAGGCTGAGACAGCTGCCATTCAGACATCTGGGTGGATCCCAACATTAAACGTGTGATGTCATCAGAGTCTAGACTGGCTGAGTAATGTCAGGAAACAGCAGATTTTAGCCTGCTGTTGGTTGAGTACGGGTCACAGGAGTGCAGAACTAAGTACACTCCTGTGATCTCCAGGAGAAGTAGGGCCACAAGAGCTTCTTCTTTAAGTTCAAATATACATTTGTATGACAATTTAAAACATTTATTTTACATTAATTATGTATTTTTCATCTTTATCTTAAAGGCTGTTTGTTTTATGAGCATGGGACCAGAAGTAGAGGACTAGAGGCTTAGAAGCTAATTCTGCTGATATTTCCCTGCAGACAGGCTGGGAAAGAGCTGGGTCATATGGCAACTGTTTATCGATTAGGAAAAAAGGTACTTTGTTTTTTTATATATTTTTTTAATTAAAATAAATACAGTGCTATCATCCATATACCAATGTGTACATAAAGAGAGGGGATAATGTTTGTTTGTTATCTCTTTAATGGAAAAATATTCCAGGAGAAATATTTGTATTTGCCAGTCCCAAAAGCAATTAATAGGCAGAGGTATTTGTGCCCAACTATGAAGTTGGTAATAGTTGTTTGCTTGATATTCAATTTAAGTAGGCTAGCATGTCTTTAAAAATGTTACCAAAAAATGTCTTTAAATACTTTATATGTACGTAATAGTAAAGGTATTAACAAGATGTGGCAAATACTGAAAGAAATGGGAATACCAGATCACCTCATCTGTCTTCTGAAAAATTTGTATGCAAGTCAAGAAGCAACAGATAGAACAGGACATGGAGCAACTAACTGTTTCAAAATTTAGAAAGGAGTGCGGCAAGGATGTACTGTGTGACGGAATCCGGACACCGCGACTGGGTATCTCCACCAGAAACCTGCTTCCTAAGCTCTGGAACACGGGATCCGTGAATCTGGCTATAGTTACCCCAAGAACTAGACAGTACAAGTTATGGAGTGAAACCAGAATCAAACTGTTTATTCAAAACACATGCACACAGAGATATACAATCTGACAACCCCTCCCCCTTAGCCACACAAACATACACATCCCATAATAAGCTTACTATAGGCAGACAGGAACAATAGAACAATGGAATGCATGTATTCAACAACAACAACCCCCCACCCCACTAGCAAGAGTCTGATTAGTGCAGAGCAGACCTGACTGGGGTTCTTGGTCACCATGTGCCCCTATTAGACACAGGGTGACTTACACATAGGAAGGACTGGGGAAACTGGATGAGGAGTCTCCCAACCTCCCTAAACCAATCTGGGTTCCACAAGCCTCCCAACCAAAGTGACTCAGGTCACATATCTCTCCTTTCGGCAGGAGACTAACACAGAAGGAGACCCCCAAATGGGTTGACTCCTCAAGGGTAGATTCCCCTTCATCACCAAACACAAACACATCTGTAAGGCTCTTCCACAGCAATCCAGGGCCACCAAAGTCATATCCCTCCAGAGAGCATTCTGATGTCTCTCCTAAATATTTCTGCTCTGCATGCCATTGCAGAGCCCAACACTGATTGTCCAGCTCTATCTCTTGCTGGACCAGCCTGTCCAACTCGGATACCCATTGCTCCTGGGGTCGCTCTCCCAGGAATGCCGTCCGCAACTTCCGTTGATCACTGGCCCATTCCCCAGGGTTTGGAAAGCACTTCCCCTGGTATATACCAGCAAGCTGGAGGGCTCCACTCCAGAGCCCCACCCGAATCTGCTGCCTGAGCTCCAGGTATTGATCCGCAGACACCGTTCTGGGGTATACTAAAAAGGCGATCCGCAGCACCCCCTCAAACTCTAATGGCATGTCCATATCTCCGTTGTAGCGACCAATGTCTGCTATCGCAATCTAGGATCCCGGTGGAGGTTTGGATGTCCCAGACTGCAGGAAGCATCCCACCGCTTGCCACCAATGTGACAGAATCCGGACACCACGACTGGGTATCTCCGCCAGTAACCTGCTTCCTAAGCTCTGGAACACGGGATCCGTGAATCTGGCTATAGTTACCCCAAGAACTAGACAGCACAAGCTTTGGAGTCAACCAGAATCAAAACTGTTTATTCAAAATACATGCACACAGAGATATACAATCTGACAACCCCTCCCCCTTAGCCACACAAACATACACATCCCATAATAAGCTTACTATAGGCAGACAGGAACAATAGAACAATGAAATGCAGGTATTCAACAACAACAAACCCCCACCCCACTAGCAAGAGTCTGATTAGTGCAGAGCAGACCTGACTGTGCCCCGAATAAACACAGGGTGACTTACACATAGGAAGGACTGGGGAAACTGGACGAGGAGTCTCCCAACCTCCCTAAAGCAATCTGGGTACCACAAGCCCCCCAACCAAAGTGACTCACGTCACATACTGTATATTGTCACCCTGCTTATTTAACCTATATGCAGAGAAATGCCAGGATCAATTAATCACAAACCGGAATTAAGATTGCAGAGAGAAATATAAACAACCTGAGATATGCAGACAATACCACACTAATAGCAGAAAGCGAAAAAGACCAAAAAAGTCTCCTAATGAAGGTGAAAGAGGAGAGCGCAAAAACTGGCCTGAAATTGAACATTAGGAAAACTAAGATCATGGCAACGGGTCCTATCTCTCATTGGCAAATAGAAGGAGAAGAAATGGAAACAGTGACAGATTTTAACTTCCAAGATCATGGCAGATGGTGACTGTAGCCATGAAATTAAGAGACGCTTGCTTCTTGGGAGAAAAGCAATGGCAAACCTAAACAACATTATAAAAAGCAGAGACATCACCCTACCGACAAAGTGCCATATAGTCAAAGCTATAGTATTCCCAGTAGTAACCTATGTTTGTAAAACTTGGACCATAAGGAAGGCTGAACGCCGAAGAATTGATGCTTTTGAACTATGGTGTTGGAGAAGACTCATGAAAGTCCCTTGGGTGGCAAGAAGATCAAACCAGTCAATCCTGGAGGAAATCAACCTTGAATATTCACTGGAAGGACAGATACTGAAATTGAAACTGGAATACTTTCGCCACCTAATGCGAAGAGAGGACTCATTAGAAAAGGAGAAGAGGAGGACAGAAAACAAGATGGATAGATAACATCATTAAAACAAAAAAACATGATGGTAAGCAAGCTCCGGGAGGCATTGGAGGGCAGAAATCCTGGTGCGCTATGGTTCATGAGGTCACGAAGAGTCAGACACGACTAAACAACAACAATAGTAAAGGCAGAAGAATTAAATGGTTTAAATGAAACCTGTGATTTGCCCATGCCAGGCAAAGACAAGTACATTTTAAAGTATAACTAAAGGCAAACATTTTTTTGGTTTTGGATAGAGTGGAGAGGGATAAGAACACCTGTCAGTTTATATTGCTGTCTGTGCCCCTCTTAGGGAGATTCACCCTCTCTATTTGCCCTGTTTACCATTATTATTAAAAGTGAAAGTAAAAGAAAATCTCAAATTTTGGGTTGTCCCCAGAAAGGTAATAGAGGGAAATTTCTCCAATAGAGACACTAGTTCTGGTGATGTGGGGGGAAGGGGGGGACAGCAAGGGATTACCTTAATCTTCAGGGATTTCTTTTCACTTCCTGTTGTGCCTGTGGGACAGGAGGTGAAGGTAAATCTCCCCAATAGGACACAGATGGCAAAAAAGAACTGACAGGGGTTATTACCCTCCCTTACGCTATCCAAAATTCAAAGATAGTTTTGCCTATAGTTCTACTTTAATATCAGCCACACCAGCAGTACATTCTCACCTTTTCTTTGCTCATGTACCACCCCCTTTGGCTGTTAACAGCAGAAAAAAGACCTAATGCATTTGGGTATGGATGAGCATTGACTCACCACTTCCTCTCACATGACAGCACTGGTGCTTGGCAGTTGAACACCCAGGCAACCAGACAACATATGGTTAGGGAGAGAGACCACTGTCCTATTAAAGCTCCAAGTCAGAACTTTACACACAGTTTCCTCTATTATGTCCCAACAGTTAACAGTCAAGTGCAGCTGATGGGGTCTTCTTCACAAAAGAAGAATAACAAAAAAAAAGGAAAATAATAAACAAAATGTTATTCCTTTTTACTGATCATTAAGAAGTGTACTTTTCTTAATTCTCTAAACCATCATAGGTCAGATTTTCCTACAAAGCCTTCAGGAGAAGAGTTAAAGCGGAGTTCCGGGCACAAAATCGACCTAATCGATTTTGTGCCCATCCGCTTTGTCTCCTTCACCTGAAAAGGAATTGGATAGTTAGGTTGTTTTTTTTTTACTTACCTTGTAATTCTAGAAAGAAATACTCACCTATTTTGCACTTCCTCCCTCTGTGGCCGCGGCCTTCGCCGTCTCTTCCGGTTTGCAATGATTCCTGGGAGCTGAACGTCATCGCTCCCAGGAATCAATGCGATGGCACCGGCCCCGCTCGTCACTTCCGGGGCGACGCTGCATTCCCTGCTAAACAGCTTCTGGGCATGCCCAGAAGCTGTGGAGGAATGCGGCGTCGCACCGGAAGTGACGAGAGGAGTCGGTGAAGGCGCATTCTGGGAGAAGAAGACGCAGAAGAGGACGCAGAAGAGGATCGCGCTGGCTTCAGCTGCCCACAACAGAGATGGCAACGCTGGAGAAGAAATTTTAAAAGTGAGTATTTCTTCTTGCAGGTAAGTGCAAACCGGGACAGATCAGAGGCTAGCCATTGTGGAATGTACTAGCCCTGACTGTCCCGGGGGTATGTTTATTGAAATTTTGTTTTTGTGCCCGGAATTCCGCTTTAAAGCAGAAAATGTTTACCCATCTGTTAGAGTGGAACTCCAGACACTTTTACAATTTTGGATAGGGTGCAGAAAAGCTAGAACCAATGTTAGGAATTTATTGATGGCCGTGCCCTCATTGGAAAACTCTCCCTAACAGAGGTTCTAAGACATCCCACTCTAAACAAAACTATCCAAATGAAAGTAGGCGTTGCAGTTGAATTTTACTATCTCATCTGCTAGCAAGCCCCTCTCCTTATGTAAAATCACTGACTAATTAATAAGAAGCATTAGCCATGAAAAAAAAAATGTTGCTTACCTTAGACTTTAGCTTTTGGCCTTTTCAGTACAGGAGGATATTTCTATGAGGTTTGGGATCTTCAGATCATTCTGATCTTTAGCACTTTAATAATATATCGGCTCATTCCTGGCAAATCTACCAAACAATGTTAATTTGCAGAGAAATCTTATTTATACGAAATGTCTGCCTTTGCAAACAGCTCACAATAGTGAACACTTTTGCTTTCACAGTGTTTTTTTGGTGTCCTCCATAGTCAACTCGAATCCTCATGGGATTATATGAAGTTACATGTCACCACCACAGACAGACGTCCCTAGCAATCTAATTTATTAAACTGTAGCATCATTCACATTCAGTTTCAAGGTTCAAGTAGCTACCCTTCACTGTAGCTAAAGAGTACACAGGATTTTATGCAATGGTTATCTTTGTAAAGAGTTTCACATTATTTTGCAGTGCTTCTTTTCCCCAGAGTATGAGATTTAAAATAGATTGAATTATATGAAGGACCAGGAGAGGGTAAGAGAAGAGCAAAGATACATTTAACATCAAGCATAACATCATGACTGCAGATTTCTATTTTACTAGGTTCTCTCTTCATTTAAGCACTAATGATCATACTTATTAAAGTCTTTAACAGACATAAAAGTGAAATAATTGCTACAAGCAGGCATGTATATATCAGCCATGAGTCTGGCCGCCGGTAGTGTAAAATTTACATCATATGAGCCTAAAGGCACAAAACCTTTATCACCATAAACCATTTGATGTCTGTCAATCTCTCATACCATTTTTCTTTGTTAAAAACAACGGAAAAATGACACATATGATGTACAGGGAACAAAATGCATCAACCTCAGGGTGCCCTCCGGCAAAGGCCTGTTTTACCTTTTGATAAACTTTAGCCCTTGTCTTCATGATTCATAGGTTTCACATTTTACTGTAATCTCCTCTTGTGTATAATTGCTTAGAATATTTAGAGAGTGGAAGGAATGCCAAGTGAATACTTCTCTGTCTCTCCCCCTGTACCTATAGAGTGCATGAAATTAACATTCAGGTGTAGTCCTTTGAATGAACACAAAACACAAACTGAGTAAAAAGATCTCATGAGTCCTTAAGGATCAGATGTAAGTGGGATATTTCTAAGGGAAGAAGCCTTTTTTTTTTAAACATGCATGTATTGTTCTGATATAAGAAGGAATTAATTCTTATTTCTTATTTCCAATACATGCCATGAGTCAAGATATTTCCTAGTCCACTGGGCCTCAGTTTTTTTAAAGTGTAACTACGCTTTTGTTGAGAATAGAATTTCATTTAAAAAAATGAAGATATCTAAAGAGGTTTTGTCATTTTTTTCATTTTTCTTTCAATGATTTTTATTGGATGGTTGCATAACAAAACAAAACTTGAAAGATAATTTGAAACAAGAAGATACTTATAATCATGATAACATTAATAGATGTAAAAGTTGCGTCAACAGAGTGCTCGATGATTCAATGGGATTTATTGTAGAATTCTCATCTTATAATTTAGTTAAATAACATTCATGCTAATGAGGTTATCCACCCAGTAATGAAAGCTGGCATACGATTATTTGAAGGGTGATAAGATTCCTCTACCAGACCCCATGAGGGGGCGACAGGGCCTGGGCACCATGCCCCCTTTAGCGGGTGGCAAGACACACGGTCCCGTGCGTTCGCTCCCCCGATCAGGTCTACTCGGGGACAAAACTACATAGATTATGGGAAGGAAGAAGAGAAGGAGAAAGAGAGAGAGAGGTAAGAGGGGCAAGGTGAGATGAGGGCAGGACTCAGGAATAAGCGGTAGAGAATATAAGAGAACATGGAATATGGAAGGTAGATTTAATAGTAAGCATAGGAGAATCAGACGTTCACGTTCATGTACTTGTTTCCCAGATGAGTTCAAATTTTGCCTTTCTGTCATTAAGTATACTGGCCATTTTTTCTTGGGCCATAATCCAGGAGATCTTATGTTTAGCTGCCCTGATGGAGACTCCGGGTTTCTTCCAGGCTCTAGCTATAGTAATCTTAGCTTCTGGGAGCATGAAGTGTAAAAGTGTCTGTGAACATCTCGGGGTGCCCTCTCCCTTGCCATTGAGCAATGCTATGTAAGGGATCTGGTTTATTGGACAATTTGTAACCTTACGGTTGATCTGGAAGATTTTGTTCCAGTAGACATAGATTTTGGGGCACAGCCACCACATATGGATAAAATCACCCAGATCGTCACATCCACGGAAACATAGGGAAGAAGAACTTGGGAACATCATAGCCACCCAGGCCTGAACCATATACCATCTTGTAAAAATGTGATATTCAAGTTTTTCTCATTTTTATGCATCTCCATGCTATGAGACTGGGCTGTTTTTGATAGTTCCCAGTCTCTAATAACAATTGAGAACTATACAGCTATAACATGGTGATCACAGGAGGTTTCTTTGTAAATAAACTTATATTGTTTTAGCTGTCCTTGCATTTCTTTCTTTTAAAGTTTTAAAAAAGTATCTGAATAAAACTTTAAAAAAACTGAATTTGTCACTTTTGCCCCCCAAACTAACCCAACCTTCTCCTCCAAAGGTGCATATTTATCTTGTTATAATGGTCTTGGTTCTGTTGTTAATTTACATCCAGCGGTTCAAGAAATCACTGCTCTGGTCATGCCTGCAAATAACAGCTCCATAGACTTCTATGAGGCTCTGCCCCAAGGCTGGAGATGATGGCAGATGGTCCAAAAGAAACCTAAGGGGCCATAACATGCAAGCAGAACTAGGCCAGTGAAGACTTGCATGGCTGGATGTTAACAAATAATAAAACTGTGACTGTTGGATTGAGGTCAGTATACATCTGTAGAGGGGGAGTTTAGGTAGGTTAGGTCAGGGAAAAGAGGCAAAAAAATTGTCTCATGTAAGCGTTGAGAAATTGCCATTTATTCCTGTATCCCCTTCCCTTGCACAGCAAGGGATAACTGCTCACTTAGTCTAGGGAGAATAGAGTAAGAAGAAATACTAACCCTAATTCCTCATTGCCTCAGCAGCTGGCATATTTCTCCACTCTCTCACATGAGCTAGCCCTTGATGTCCTTTTGTACAATGCAGAACCACTTGTCTTGCATTATACAGTATGCAATGACAGGCCCTTACTGAGAAGAGTCTAAGTGGTTTTATCTGTTTTGATACCTGGTGTGTGGGGATCAGGGGCGGCCATCCTAGATCATCTGATCTCTCTCCCCCTCCCTGTTTGGCGGGCATCTCTCTTTGTTTTTCTGACTGATTGATTTATTTATTACTTTTTCTTTGTGTTTTCTTATAGAAGTTAAACATGAGTATATTCAGATGAAATAAAAAATATTTGCTGTACCCAATTAATGTATTTGTTCCGTTCTAATTTCTATATTGTTCATTCTGTAGACTTTCTATTTGTATTGAAAATATCTTAAAACAGCTGGAGCCTGATGAAGCATTCATCGCGTAACGCGTAGTTCCAGCAACTTCTCGTTTTCTGGGCTCATTCAAATATAATAATTTGTTGGTCTTATTTACAATGTATATATGAATTTGTAATACCATGTATGTATGTCTATTTTTAATATATGTTGAATACATTTTGTTATCAATTTTTAAGAAAGTTTACAATTTGTAAGATTTTTGTGTGAATGGCACATTTAAATCCCCTTTGGTTCTATCTCTGCCCTATGGGTAGTTATAGAAACCTCCCCCCCCTTTCTACAAAAATAAATGTACCGATCAGGCGCCTACATATACTTTTCTTTAACCATAGAGGACCTTCAAAAGCCTGGACAATTGTATATGAAACTATTGACTTATTAGGCAAATGCTAAGGGCTGGTGTGCTCCCTGTGACCTCCAACAACACCCCATTGGGCACAGTTGAAAAGGAAGTTGCAGTATATGGGAGGGGTTGGGACAACGCTTTACTTTTGCAGAGAAAGAGACATATTATACCACTCTTAATTTTAGGAGTATTATGGTAAATAGTGAATGTAGTTGGCAGGCAGGTCAACTAGAAGGTCAAGGCATAGGTCAAACTATTTTCTTTTCTATTGTTTCAAGGCTATTTAAGACTATTCAAGAGTATTTTATAGCCTTCACTAAGACAAAAATGAAAGAATATTATTTTAGAAACTATCTGTTACAGAAACACAAATGTAAGAATGGATGTGTTCCTTGCTTGGAAAAGACTCATGACAATATTTATGGAGTGGGCTAAGAGTGGCCTACATAATAGATGTCTAAACTTATTACTGCAGAACAAATCTATTTCTCATATGTTAAGAATAACACTGGTACCTTAACACTGGATGAAAAAGAAGAGTTAGATTCAGATGTGAGCCATGCAGGCCTTTGGAATTTGAATTCCACTGTGCTGTTTAAATTAATATCATCGTCCTCCTTTTCCTGCTTTCTTTTGCACATAAGTAGATACATTTGTCCTGGGCCATATGTAAGAAAGGAGCTCTCACAAAGTGTTCTTTGGTCTTTAGGAAGCATGTGTGCATAGGAGTTCACTCTTCCAGTATATTCCTGCTCCTCCTAAGAACTGTGTAGATGGACAGCTGTGCAAACACAAATTATATTCCAAACAAGCCTACAGATCCCAGGCCTCCTATTACTATCCACCAATGTACACCAATCAGTCACTTACAGTGTGCTTTTCCACTGTGCTTCTTGTCTAGAAACAATGCTTCCAAATGCATCATTTCTTTTATATATTTTTTAAAACATTATTGTTCTGCATTATATATATAATATATATATATATATATATATATATATATATATATATATATATATATATATATATATATATATATATATATATATATATATATACACCTTAGATTGTAAGCTCCTTGAGAGCATGGGCTGATGTGAATGTACAATATATATGTAAAGCGCTGCGTGAATTGACAGCGCTATATAAGTACCTGAAAAAAATAAATATATATATATATATATATATATATACACAGTATATAGATACATATATATATATATATATATATATAATGCAGTGTGCCCTCTTATTTGAAAGCTGCACTATGGGAAACAGCTGAACATACCTTTGAATTATACATATAAAAGCTGTTCCATCAAAACAAATTGTAAATCTGTCCAGCCACTTTTGAGAGCCATAGACTTCTGCTGGACAGCACAGCCAGGAAGATGTCCCTACTTCCAATATTAGAATGGTGTCACTTACCTATCTGAAGCCTACTGACTGAACAATGAATGAGCAGCAACAAACTTATAAATCACCATTTCTGCTCACTCTGTTCTTTCCTGAAATCAGAATGTGCTGCAACTCCTCTCTGACAGTCTCAGTTCTTTTGTATGAGGGATGCCAAAAGGCTGATTCAGGTACTTATGTTAGTTATATGTAAAATTTCTGATCATGTGATCACTGTGATGAGCCCCATGGATGAATATACACTCACCGGCCACTTTATTAGGTACATCCTGCTAGTACCGGGTTGGACCCCATTTTGCCTTCAGAACTGCCTAAATTCTTCATGGAATAGATTTACCAAGGTGTTGGAAACATTCCTCAGAGATTTTGGTCCATATTGACATGTTACTATCATGCATTTGCTGCAGATTTCTCGGCTGCCTATCCATGATGTGCATCTTCCGTTCCACCACATCCCAAAGGTGCTCTACTGGATTGAGATCTGCTGACTGTAGAGGCCATTGGAATACAGTGATTTCATTGTCATGTTCAAGAAACCAGTGGTGAGATGATTTGAGCTTTGTGACATGATGCATTATCCTGCTGGAACGAGCCATCAGAAGATGGGTACACTGTAGTCATAAAGGGATGGACATGGTCAGCAACAATACTCAGGTAGGCTGTGGCATTTAAACAATGCTCAGTAGGTACTAAGGGGCCCAAAGTGTGCCAAGAAAATATCCCCCACACAATCACAACACCACCCTGAACCTTTGATACAAGGCAGGATGGATCTAGGCCATCATGTTGTTTATGCCAAATTCTGACCCTACAATCTGAATGTCGCAACTGAATACAAGACTCATCAGACCAGGCAACATTTTTCCAATCTTCTATTGTCCAATTTTGGTGAGCCTGTGTGCATTGTAGCCTCAGTTTCCTGTTCTTAGCTGGCAGGAGTGGCACCTGGTGTGGTCTTCTGCTGCTGTAGCCCATCTGCTTCAAGGTTCGACATGTTGTGCCAACAGAGAAGGTGATCTGCATACCTTGGTTGTAACAAGTGTTTTTTTTTAGTTACTGCTGCCTTTTTATCATCTTGGACCAGTCTGCCCATTCTCCTCTAACCTCAACAAGGCATTTTTGTCCACACAACTGACGCTCACTTGATTTTTTCTCTTTTTTGGACCATTCTCTGTAAATTCTAGAGATGGTTGTGTGTGAAAATCCTAACAGAGCAGCAGTTTTTGAAAGACACAGAGCAGCCCGGCTGGCACCAACAATCATGCCATGTTCAAAGTCACCTAAATACCCTTTCTTCCTCATTCTGATACCCGGTTTGAACCTTATCAAGTCGTCTTCACCACATCTAGGTGCCTAACTTCATTGAGTTGCTGTCACGTAATTGGATGATTAGCAATTTGTATTATCAAGCAATTGAATAGGTCTATCTAAAAAAGTGGCCGGTGAGTGTATGTGGCAGCCCACTGTTCTGCGGAAAATATGCGTTACGCTAGCCAGAATAGGCTGAAGCGGTGCAAAGAGCAGTGCTTGTGTGCAAAGGGTAGTAACCCATGGCAAACAATCAGATATTAGCCGTCACAAGTTTGAATAAGAAAAGATAGGTGATGTTTAATTGCTATGTGTTCCTGTGTTGTTCAAACCAGGTATGATTAGCTTAGTAGCTATAATGTTAAAAAGAGTTCTGCAGAATTATTTTTGAGAGCCACAGATTCTCAGGTATGTCCTCCGTTCTTGTGAACTTATTTGGAAACCAAACTTATGTTCCAAAATATTGGCCAGCTCTACTTGTAAGCGCCGGTTCACATACACGCGACGCTACTTCCCGGGGCGACCTCCGAGATCGCGGTGCGAGCAGCGCGCCGCAACCTCGGAGCGGCCGCCACGGACTTCATAACATTGAAGTCTATGGCGGTCGCCTCCTGGTCGCCCCAAAGAAGCTCCAGACCCTTTTTCTAGGTCGGAGCGACTTGTGTCGCTCCTATTAGAATGGGTCCGCAGCTTCCCTATGGGAGGCGACCTGCGGCGACCTGTGAGGCGACCAGGTCGCCTCACAGGTCGCCCTAGTATGAACCGGGACTAACCCGGTCAAGTGCATCTTGTCTAGACTAAGTGCCGGTTCACACTATAACGATGTCAGACATCGCATGTAATTTGCACCGCACTGCTATACAAATCACATGTGATGTCTGTGCGATGCAAATTCTGCCATACAGATTGTATAGCTGAATTCGCATCGCATTCGGACCAAAGTCGTGCAGGACCCTTTTTTGGTCCGCACCAGAATCAGATCACATGGGTGTTCCCACCTATGCGATCTGATTCCTGTCCAAATTGACAGTTCGCAATGCGATATGCAAATTCATTTGGGGGTGTCATTAACTTGGTATTGGCACCCCCAGCAATTTGCATATAGCAGTGTGAACTGCCTGCGAGCCTGGTGCGATGCAGGAACCCGCAGTATATTCGCAGGGTTCCCGCATTACACCAATATGAACAGGCACTACAAAAAAAAAAAAAATGCACATTGATTTAATATTCATAACAAAGAGGAGCATATGCCACAAAAATGCAGAATAATACAGAAAACTATTGCAACATTAAAAGAACATGCACATTGAAGTCAAATGCTATTTTTGTACATAGCCTAGCATACTAAGGCCAGTGACTTTTTTAAAATATTAGAGAAATTATCTTGCGATGAACTGAACATACAGTAAAAAGTTAGATGTCTGTATCAATGCAGTTTAAAATTTGTTTATATTAATATGACCTTTAGTGCCGGTTCACACTGCAGCGGCACAACTTCGGAGGCGACCTGTGAAGTCGCATGCATCCGCGTATTCGGCGCGACTTGCACGGACTTCATAAAATGAATGTCTATGCAAGTTGCTCCAGGTCACCCCAAAGTAGTACAGGACCCTTTTTCTAAGTCGGAGCGACTTGTGTCGCTCCTATTAGAACCGTTCCTGTACTACACAATGGACCGCGGTGGTCCGCGACTTGTCAGGCTGACAAGTCGCCTGACAAGTCCTACTGGTGTGAATCGGCACTTAAAATGTGCATCCTTCAATATGTCCAATTGAAGAAATATAGTTACTTAGTTACATAGTTAGTGAGGTTGAAAAAATACACCAATCCATCCAGTTCAACCTATGATGTGTGCGTGTGTTTGCTGTTAACCGTTCATTGTATACCCCTGTATGTTGTGGTCTTTAAGGTGCCCATCTAATAGTTTTTTAAAACTATCAATGCTCCCTGCTGATACCACTGCTTGTGGAAGAGAATTCCATACCCTTATCACTTTGACAGTAAAGAACCCTTTACCCAGTTTAAGGTTAAACCACTTTTCTAGTTTTAGTGAGTGGCACCATGTCTCATTGAATACCCTTTCTCTGAAAAGTTTGTTCCCTATGCTAGGGTCACCAGATCACCAGAGAATAAGTTCAATGCTTGTAGTCTTTCCTCATAGCTGATGTCCTCCATTCCCCTAATTATCTTTGTTGCCCTTCTCTGGACTCTCTCCAGTTCCAGCACATCCTTTCTGAGGGCCGGTGCACAGAACTGGGCGGCATACTCAATATATCAGCATAATTGTGTCTGGTCCAGATTTCCATATCATACTGGATCCATATGCTTGTTACATTACTAATATAAGAAAATAAACCCATCAAACTGGAGTATATCTACCCTTATGCCTCGTACACACGATCAAATAATTGGACGTTGCATGATACTAGTATCCAATTCAACAATGCGTACTAAACTTATGATTTTTTTAGTAGGATTCTGGAAAAGCTTTCTGGTTGCGTAGCTATGTATCAGAAGTGCAAAACAATAACAATGGCAGCCAGGCTTTTTCTGGGTTATTTTCGTGTCTCTGATCATGCGTGGTCTCTGTCTATCGATTTTTAGCAAACCCATACTGTACTGATTAAACGATTGTCATTCGCTAGGCTATCGTACAACAAAAGTTTTCGTGTTAGTCCCTTTGGATTTTGTTGGGCGAAATGTCCTGATCGGCTGTCGAAAGCTGCGTACTAATGATCAGATTATCCTGCGATCAATTTGAAAGCAATTTTTTTCGTCCGATTATCTAATTGTGTGTACGAGGCATTATGCACCTAGATCAGGGGTGTCAAACTCAATTTAATTGTGGGACTCATCAGCATTATGATTGCCCTGAAAAAGGCCGGTTGTATCTGTAAGACTGGATGTCCAGAGCATTCCCTACCCTTACATAAGATGTCAAGAACCTCTCCCCCATTAGAAGTTGAGTTCCCCACCCTCTCTCACATCACAGTGCACCCCCATTGCCTTGCGCTGCTGCTGGGAAGAAGCTGGAGGCAATGCTGGAAAGCAGAAGGTACAGGATCTAGAGGAGGACCAGAGAAGGGCTGGAGCTCTTCTGCAGCTGCAGGAGAGGTGTGAGGGCCACATGAATTGGCCTGGAGGGCCGGATTCAGCCTGCGGGCCTTGTGCTTGACACATGTGACCTATTACAGCAGACATGCAGTATACTTATATGACCCTATTGGGATCAGCATGCCTATATCTCTATTTTATATTCAATATTCTTATAGCAGGCTTCTAGAGTCTATATACCCATTTCAAACCAAAGTCAATGTTCTCATTTCTCTTATCACTTCAGGCTGACTCTATTAGCCATGCTAAGGGTCCTTTCACGCGGTCCGTTCCGTCGACGGAGTCCGTTCTGCTCAGCGGGGGATCGATCTGCCGATCCCCGCTGAGCAGGCGGAGGACAGCTCCGTCTCCGCTCTGTGTGCAGAGACGGAGCTGTCAGATCCCCGCTGTTCTCTATGGGGGAATCGGATGAGAACAGACCGCCTGTCCATTCTCATCTGATCCACTGGGCGGATGGAAAATAGGGGTTCCATCTGTCCTGATTTCATGGACAGGATCGGATAGCAGCAGGTGTTAGCGGAGATGTCTCCGCTGACTTCCGCTGCCCCATAGGGATGCATGGAGCATCCGATCAGGTCCGCCTGAAAAACTGACAGGTGGATCTGATCGGATTGTTCGTGTGAAAGGATCCTTATTCCGTAGGTTTGGAACTTCACTTGCTTTTATCCAAAACCAGAGATGTATAGTAACTAAGTAGAACTACTTCACTACTGTACTTAAGTACCGAAAGGCGGTATCTGTACTTTCCTAGAGAAGAATTTTTTTCTCCTACTTCCACTTTTACTTCACTACATTTTTTCAATGATTTCAATACTTCTACTCCAATATTTTTTTTTTGTGCTGCATAGTTACTCGTTACAATTATAAAAATTACCACTGCCAGAACAGTAGATGGCAGGTTTCATGAAGCTCAAAACGTGTATTATCAGTGCATACGAAAATAAATGCTACTATATGTATAAATAAAAGCTGCATTTGAAATAATAAAAAACAATATGATGTTCAAACTTTTGACTTCTTTCTTTAATAACTACATAACACAGTACTTGTACTTTTACTTTCAGTACTTGAGTAGCAAAATTTTAAAAAAAACTACTTGAAATACTCAAGTACAAAAAATGTTGAATACTTTAGTACTTCTACTCAAGTCACTTTTTGATCGAGCACTTCCACTTCTACTCAAGTCACTTTTTGATCGAGCACTTGTACTTTTACTCAAGAATGGGTTTCGAGTACTTTATACAACTCTGTCCAAAACTAAAATGATCAATTTTGACAGGTCCAGTTCTATAAGGTGCAGTATCATTCCTTCTCTAGTCCATTGATCCTTCAACTGGAGTACACAAATTCATCTCTACTTTTATAACACATTTGATCATACATAAAATAACACCATTTCTAAATAATGGATATTTTGCTTCAAGAGAGGAGATAAAAACTTAGAAAGATAAAAAGAAAAAATCAAAACCACAGACTAAACAATGCAATAATGAATATAAACCTTCACTGATGACTGGTTGTTGTGTGGGTGTCAGTCTTAATGTCTGCTTAGTGTCTGTTTCTTGTGCTTTGATCTTGATACTGAATTCTTCCTTATTCTTTACATTTGGCCTGAGCCCGTTCTATGGCTTTGTGATTTATTACAACGAGACCATCTCATAATTGGGCTAATAGAATAATTTGAATATTCATTTTTATAAGAAATATTATTGTTCAAGCTTATCTATGAACATTGCTTTTTTTGTTTTGTTAGCTTTTTTTACTTACTTTGAGAATGACTCAGAAGTTTGACATCTGTCTGACATCATGCGAATAACACAATCTCTGCCAGCTCCTATGTGTGTGTGTAACATTATAAAATGATAGTACTGTAATTGATAATATTTCCTAACAAAAGGGTGCCATCCTTTGATATTTATACCCTATATTAATTAAAACCACTGTAAGGTAACGGGACCACATGCGGTACACATTAACTTTTTTTTTACTGGCTCGGGCGGTTCATGGGCACTCCTTTACATGAGATTCTGCAGTTGTTGGACAGAAACCTCCAGACATCACTCCTCTGATGCATTGTGAGCAACCTAAAACTTATGCTATTACATTTAGGCCCCATTCACAACTCAGCGTTTTGTAGCTTGAAGCTTAAAACGCCAAAAAGCTGGAGGAGAAAAATAAAATGATTCTCTATGGAGTTGGTTCACATCTCCACTCCAAATCGTCTGAAGCCAAATGCCTGAAGCTCAAAAAAGTTCTGTAGCTTTTTTTTTGTAGCTCGAATCGGGCAGATGTGAACGCTTTTGGCATGTTTTTATTGCCATAGAAATTAAAAGAAACGCGCCATTCGCCTGTTTTTGTGCGCGTTCTGGCATTTTGTCACCCTTTTTGCACGATTAAAAAATAATTATATATAAATAAATAAATGTAAAATAAATACACAAAGAACTAAAAATCTTCATAAATAAATAAAATAAATTAATAATATATAATAATACATAAATAAATAGTAATTAACCCCTAACCTTAAAAAATTTTAATAAATTATTATTATTATTATTATTAATAATAAAAAATGATATTAATAATATATAAACACCCAAACCCGAATAAAAAAATACATTACTATTAATAATAATACAAATATTTATTATTGTTATGGTTATTATTATTAGAGTTTATGCAGCGCTTTTCAATAAGAAAGGGGAGGTGGGCATAATTTACAATACAGTTCAATACAAAAGGAATAGGAGGGCCCTGCTCATGGAGCTTACAATCTAAAGGGAGGGGGAGGTGGTACAAAAGGTAGTGGCTGTGAGGGATGATCTGATGGAGTGCACTCAAGTACAGATCTTAGGCAGAAGTAGGGTAGGCTTCCCTGAATAAGTGTGTTTTTAAGGATCGCCTAAAGGCGGACAGGGTGGGAGCTGACCAGACATACTGGAGCAGGGAGTTCCAGAGGATGGGAGAGGCTCTGGAGAAGTCCTGGAGGCAAGCGTGGGAGGAGGTAACATGGGAGCTAGGGAGCAGGAGGTCCTGGGAGGAACATAGTGAACGATTTGGGCGATATTGGCAGATTAGGTTGGGGATGTAGCTGGGGGTAATGTTGTGGATGGCCTTGTATGTTGTGACAATAATAACAATCATCATAATTGTAATTGATTTATTTTTTTTGTGTTAGGGTTAGGGTGTTTAGTTATTTTCTATTATTTTTTTTTTTTTAAGGGTTAGATGGTAAAGTTAGGGGTTAGGTATTTATTTATTATTACTTAGTATTAATTTATTTAATGTATTTATTATTTATTTATGATTATTTTTATTTATTTGTGTATTAATTTTACATTTAGTTATTCATTTATTATTATTATTATTATTATTATTATTATTATTATTAGTAGTAGTAGTAGTAGTAGTAGTAGTAGTAGTAAAACACCCTAACCCTAAAAAAAAAAATTAAAAAAAAAAACCCTTATCCTAACCCAAGGATTATACATTAATAATAATAAAAAAAAAAAAAAAGAAAGAAATAAAAGCTAATGGAAAAGCCAAAATACCTTGCAACAAATGATGCAACAGATGATAGTTTTCTCTATTACCTAATAAAAAAACGCCAAAGCTTAAAAATGCTGTATAAAAAACACACACAAGCCGCGCATAAAAACGTGACTAAATTGTACAAAAAAACACCGGAAAAACGCACAAAGACGCTATGCTCAGGTATGAATGCAGCCTTATAGCTGCACATTTTCATTGAAGAATATATACAGGAACCATAAGCTGACAAGACCTATAGAGCAGTTAGGTTATGTGAAGGAGGACATTTGAGTTAAATAAAACATCCTATCAATTCCCCTGTTTATTCTCCTTCCAGTGGACTTTACAGCTCTATAGAGAATTGACCTTATGTCCCGTGTATGTGGGAGGTTAGATACGCCCGCCCTGTTTGGTTACTGGTGAATGTCTATTTGGTAGTAACTGAATAAGCAAATGTACTGGTAAAGGGCACAGGAGGTCTCCATGAAAAGAAGCTTTCTTGGTGGGAGGTTAGCAGGAGGTGACAAAGCTTTAGTTTCTCATGTAAGACACAACTGAGACAAGAATAACATCCAGAAGAGTAAGCATGTGTGATTCATGTCTACAATTTACATATGCACATCATAAAGACTCCGTGTGTGTGATCTGAAAATAAACCATTTCCGCTGTCTCTCTACTACGTAGATGTCCTGTCCTTTTCCCAGGTTTATTATATCATCTACAATGTACTTTCATTTATTTTTCCCTTAACTGAGCTGCTCATTAAAGTAATAACACAGAATCAGTCTTTAATAATATAGCAGGTCATTTATATCTAGAATATTTTTAGTTCATTTTTTCTCATCATTTTTATTATTATGACTCATAATTATGAAATATCAGTGACATGGGCGTCCGCAGAACTTTTTCCAGGGGGGGGGGGGGGGCATAACTTTAAGGTCAGCCATACTCCCCCCTTTTTCAACAATGTCATGAACAGAAGTGCTTAGTCATTATCACATAAAGCATAGGCATTCAATGGTTTGAAAAACCTGATGCAAAAGCTAAGCTGACCCTCTCTGTTTTGGGTCCGTGCAGTTGGCGCATGCATGCACATGAGGTCACGTGTTGTGTTGTGACATCACGTGCTGTGCCTCTGTGCACGGGGCCACAAATCTCCTCAATTTCCTTGCCCCAGGCTCACCCTGTCCTGGAATTATAGCACCGGGGCCTGGGGCAGAGGACAGTGGTCCACGTGGCTGCTGATGTCAGTCAATGCGACTCACAAATATTTATTTTTAAAGGGAAAAAAAGGCAGATTTTTACCAGTTTTCAGAGCGCGGATCGCCGCTCATGTGACCCACTGCCTCTCTACTCCTCTCGGCCTCTCCTCCTCCCCTCCCAACTGAGGTCAGTGGGGAAACCTCAGCCCCACCCACTGCAGGCAGCTGTGAGACAGGGAGAGAGCTGGCGGGTCACGTGAGCAGTGATTGGCGCTATGAAAACTGATTTTTATGAGAACGGCTTATTTTTTTAAAACACAGAGACGGGCACGGGCACACTGGATTATTAAACAGACCAGACAGGATAGTATAATGTGGCTTAACAACCACTTTAAAGTTGAAGTTTAGATTCCGGGGGGGGGGGCCCCCTTTCCCCCCTGCGGACACCCATGATCAGTGATACTCTTGTATGAGTGTGCATCGCTTTGTTCTCCAGTTGAAACAATTAACTGGGCTCCTAAGTAGTGTTGAGCGAACACGGACTGTATTATTCGTGTTCGTACCGAATAATTGGATTTTTTGTACCCGAACACGGACACGGACACTTTACTGTATGTTCGGGTAAAAATCCGTGTTCGGTCGTTTTATTTCCGGGTTTTGCATGCTTTGGCGCTCTTTTCATGGCGGGCTTTCAACAGCCAATCAACAATCGTTTAACTGGTGTGCCTTAAGCCATCCCAGCCATGCCTGCAAATGTCTCAGTAGCTGTGATTGGCCGTCTGAAGCATGTGACCAAGTCTTTATAAGTTCGAGGCAGCCGCAGCGGCGTCATTATGCTGCTTAGATTCAGGGACAGAGCACACATCAACGTGCTGGCTGCTGATTAGGGAAAGATAGGCAGGGAAAAACCATTTGTGTCCGGATAGAATTGAGGGACAGGTCGGAGTGTTTAGGCAGGGCGAGTTGTAGGCATTTTAGGGATAGAGTCTGCTGAATTATAGGGTCAGTGTCTTCTACAAACTACAATCGATATTGCTGTGTGGGGGGTGGGGTCTGCACTCAATCCTGATCTACGATCTCTTCTCAATCCTGTTAGGGACAGAGTCTGCTGAATTTTAGGGAAACTGTGTTCTACAAACTACAATCGATATTGCTGTGTGGTGTGGGATTGGAGATAGGCAGGTGTCAGTGATCCACATCCATTTTTCTGTGTGTGAGCTGCAGTGAACACAATCTTTTTGGGCTGCAGTGAACACAATCTTTTTGGGCTGCAGTGAACACAATCTTTTTGGGCTGCAGTGAACACAATCTTTTTGGGGTGCAGTGAACAAAATCTTTTTGGGGTGCAGTGAACACAATCCTTTTTGGTGTGCAGTGAACACAATCTTTGTGGGGTGCAGTGAACAAAATCCTTTGTGGGGTGCAGTGAACACAATCTTTTTGGGGTGCAGTGAACAAAATCCTTTTTGGGGTGCAGTGAACAACATCCTTTTTGGGGTGCAGTGAACACAATCTTTTTGGGGTGCAGTGAACAAAATCCTTTGTGGGGTGCAGTGAACACAATCTTTTTGGGGTGCAGTGAACACAATCTTTTTGGGGTGGGGTGAACAACATCCTTTTTGGGGTGCAGTGAACAAAATCCTTTTTGGGGTGCAGTGAACAAAATCATTTTTGGGGTGCAGTGAACACAATCTTTTTGGGGTGCAGTGAACACAATCTTTGTGGGGTGCAGTGAACACAATCTTTTTGGGGTGGAGTGAACAACATCCTTTTTGGGGTGCAGTGAACATCCTTTTTGGGGTGCAGTGAACACAATCTTTTTGGGGTGCAGTGAACACAATCTTTGTGGGGTACAGTGAACAGAATCTTTGTGGGGTGCAGTGAACACAATCTTTGGGGGGTACAGTGAACACAATCTTTGTGAGGTGCAGTGAACACAATCTTTGTGGGGTGCAGTGAACACAATCATTGTGGGGTGCAATGAACTCAATCTTTGTGGGGTACAGTGAACACAATCTCATACTTCTGAAGGTTTGAGGGTGCTGCCTGTTCCATACTCCCCCTACTCCTCATCTAGCCTTTTAGGGGTACAAACAATAGTAATTGGGGCCTAGTGTGGTTGTGTACGTGTGATATACATACACTTTTTTGGGATCATATTTTCTATTCCGCTATTTAATCAAAAACCTTTGGGGATCAGTTAAATTGGGGGATAGTCTGTGTTGGTACGTGTGAGAGAGATCCACCTTTCCAAGTTGTTGGGGTTCATCTCATACTTCTGAAGGTTTGAGGGTGCTGCCTGTTCCATACTCCCCCTACTCCTAGCCTTTTAGGGGTACAAACAATAGTAATTGGGGCCTAGTGTGGTTGTGTACGTGTGATATACATACACTTTTTTGGGATCATATTTTCTATTCCGCTATTTAATCAAAAACCTTTGGGGATCAGTTAAATTGGGGGATAGTCTGTGTTGGTACGTGTGAGAGAGATCCACCTTTCCAAGTTGTTGGGGTTCATCTCATACTTCTGAAGGTTTGAGGGTGCTGCCTGTTCCATACTCCCCCTACTCCTAGCCTTTTAGGGGTACAAACAATAGTAATTGGGGCCTAGTGTGGTTGTGTACGTGTGATATACATACACTTTTTTGGGATCATATTTTCTATTCCGCTATTTAATCAAAAACCTTTGGGGATCAGTTAAATTGGGGGATAGTCTGTGTTGGTACGTGTGAGAGAGATCCACCTTTCCAAGTTGTTGGGGTTCATCTCATACTTCTGAAGGTTTGAGGGTGCTGCCTGTTCCATACTCCCCCTACTCCTAGCCTTTTAGGGGTACAAACAATAGTAATTGGGGCCTAGTGTGGTTGTGTACGTGTGATATACATACACTTTTTTGGGATCATATTTTCTATTCCGCTATTTAATCAAAAACCTTTGGGGATCAGTTAAATTGGGGGATAGTCTGTGTTGGTACGTGTGAGAGAGATCCACCTTTCCAAGTTGTTGGGGTTCATCTCATACTTCTGAAGGTTTGAGGGTGCTGCCTGTTCCATACTCCCCCTACTCCTAGCCTTTTAGGGGTACAAACAATAGTAATTGGGGCCTAGTGTGGTTGTGTACGTGTGATATACATACACTTTTTTGGGATCATATTTTCTATTCCGCTATTTAATCAAAAACCTTTGGGGATCAGTTAAATTGGGGGATAGTCTGTGTTGGTACGTGTGAGAGAGATCCACCTTTCCAAGTTGTTGGGGTTCATCTCATACTTCTGAAGGTTTGAGGGTGCTGCCTGTTCCATACTCCCCCTACTCCTAGCCTTTTAGGGGTACAAACAATAGTAATTGGGGCCTAGTGTGGTTGTGTACGTGTGATATACATACACTTTTTTGGGATCATATTTTCTATTCCGCTATTTAATCAAAAACCTTTGGGGATCAGTTAAATTGGGGGATAGTCTGTGTTGGTACGTGTGAGAGAGATCCACCTTTCCAAGTTGTTGGGGTTCATCTCATACTTCTGAAGGTTTGAGGGTGCTGCCTGTTCCATACCCCCCCTACTCCTCATCTAGCCTTTTAGGGGTACAAACAATAGTAATTGGGGCCTAGTGTGGTTGTGTACGTGCGAGATACATACACTTTTTTTGATCATATTTCCTATTCCGCTATTCAATAAAAACCTTTGAGGATCAATTGAATTGCGGGATAGTCTGTGTCGGTACGTGTGAGAGAGATCCACCTTTCCAAGTTGTTGGGGTTCATCTCATACTTCTGAAGGTTTGAGGGTGCTGCCTGTTCCATACTCCCCCTACTCCTCATCTAGCCTTTTAGGGGTACAAACAATAGTAATTGGGGCCTAGTGTGGTTGTGTACGTGTGATATACATACACTTTTTTTGGATCATATTTTCTATTCCGCTATTTAATCAAAAACCTTTGGGGATCAGTTAAATTGGGGGATAGTCTGTGTTGGTACGTGTGAGAGAGATCCACCTTTCCAAGTTGTTGGGGTTCATCTCATACTTCTGAAGGTTTGAGGGTGCTGCCTGTTCCATACTCCCCCTACTCCTCATCTAGCCTTTTAGGGGTACAAACAATAGTAATTGGGGCCCAGTGTGGTTGTGTACGTGAGATATACATACACTTTTTTGGGATCATATTTTCTATTCCGCTATTTAATCAAAAACCTTTGGGGATCAGTTAAATTGGGGGATAGTCTGTGTCGGTACGTGTGAGAGAGATCCACCTTTCCAAGTTGTTGGGGTTCATCTCATACTTCTGAAGGTTTGAGGGTGCTGCCTGTTCCATACCCCCCCTACTCCTCATCTAGCCTTTTAGGGGTACAAACAATAGTAATTGGGGCCTAGTGTGGTTGTGTACGTGTGATATACATACACTTTTTTGGGATCATATTTTCTATTCCGCTATTTAATCAAAAACCTTTGGGGATCAGTTAAATTGGGGGATAGTCTGTGTTGGTACGTGTGAGAGAGATCCACCTTTCCAAGTTGTTGGGGTTCATCTCATACTTCTGAAGGTTTGAGGGTGCTGCCTGTTCCATACCCCCCCTACTCCTCATCTAGCCTTTTAGGGGTACAAACAATAGTAATTGGGGCCTAGTGTGGTTGTGTACGTGCGAGATACATACACTTTTTTTGATCATATTTCCTATTCCGCTATTCAATAAAAACCTTTGAGGATCAATTGAATTGCGGGATAGTCTGTGTCGGTACGTGTGAGAGAGATCCACCTTTCCAAGTTGTTGGGGTTCATCTCATACTTCTGAAGGTTTGAGGGTGCTGCCTGTTCCATACTTCCCCTACTCCTCATCTAGCCTTTTAGGGGTACAAACAATAGTAATTGGGGCCTAGTGTGGTTGTGTACGTGTGATATACATACACTTTTTTTGGATCATATTTTCTATTCCGCTATTTAATCAAAAACCTTTGGGGATCAGTTAAATTGGGGGATAGTCTGTGTCGGTACGTGTGAGAGAGATCCACCTTTCCAAGTTGTTGGGGTTCATCTCATACTTCTGAAGGTTTGAGGGTGCTGCCTGTTCCATACCCCCCCTACTCCTCATCTAGCCTTTTAGGGGTACAAACAATAGTAATTGGGGCCTAGTGTGGTTGTGTACGTGCGAGATACATACACTTTTTTTGATCATATTTCCTATTCCGCTATTCAATAAAAACCTTTGAGGATCAATTGAATTGCGGGATAGTCTGTGTCGGTACGTGTGAGAGAGATCCACCTTTCCAAGTTGTTGGGGTTCATCTCATACTTCTGAAGGTTTGAGGGTGCTGCCTGTTCCATACTCCCCCTACTCCTCATCTAGCCTTTTAGGGGTACAAACAATAGTAATTGGGGCCCAGTGTGGTTGTGTACGTGTGATATACATACACTTTTTTTGGATCATATTTTCTATTCCGCTATTTAATTTAACTGGGCCTCCATGCGAGACCTGTGTGCCTTGTTGCGCTGTTTTGAGTACTCCACCAACATGGCCAGTGGCAATGACGCCGTTCTCAGCTTAACTATCCCACTTCTATGCCTCCTTGAAAAAACAATTCGGGCGATGATGGAAGAGGATGTGGCACAGGATGAGGAGGAGGAGGAGGATGAAGAGGTAACATTTCCAAGGCTTTCAGGGCAGTCATTCGCAAGGGGCTCCGAGGGTGGGTTCCTGCACACGCAAACGCCAGGGACGCAATTGTCCAGCAGGGGCACAGTTCTGGAGGATGAGGAGGATGAGGAGGAGGAGGAGCTGGAGGAGGAGATGGAACCATGTTCACAGCAGGGTGGCACCCAGGCCAGCTCATGGCCATCACTGGTGCGTGGCTGGGGGGATACAGAGGACACGGACGATACACCTCCCACAGAGGACAGCCTTTCGTTGCCTCTGGGCAGCCTGGCACACATGAGCGATTACATGCTGCAGTGTCTCCACAACGACCGCCGAGTTGCCCACATTCTAACTTGTGCTGATTACTGGGTGGCCACGCTGCTGGATCCCCGTTACAAGGACAACGTACCGTCCTTAATTTACTCACTGGAGCGCGATCGCAAGATGCGCGAGTACAAGCGCACGCTGGTAGACGCCATGCTGCTGGCATTCCCATCTGACAGCGGGGCCACAGTGGAAGCACAAGGCAGAGGAGGAGGAGGTCGCCAACGCAACCAGGGCACCGCCAGCACCTCAGAAGGCAGGGTTAGCATGGCCGAAATGTGGAAAAGCTTTGTCAGCACGCCACAACAAACAGCAGCACCAGCAGCTCAGATGGAACGTCTTAGCAGGAGGCAGCATTTTACCAACATGGTGGAGCAGTATGTGTGCACACGCCTACATGTAGTGAATGACGGGTCTGCCCCCTTCAACTTCTGGGTCTCCAAATTGGGCACATGGCTTGAGCTTGCCCTTTACGCCTTGGAGGTGCTGGCGTGCCCTGCAGCCAGTGTATTATCTGAACGGGTATTTAGCACGGCTGGGGGCGTTATAACAGACAAGCGCAGCCGCCTGTCCAGAGACAATGTGGACAAGCTCACGTTCATTAAAATGAACCAGGCATGGATCCCACGGGACTTTTCCGTACCTTATGCAGAATAGCAATGGATACCGACCTTACCCACCCATTGTTCCATTTTTGCTCTTTCTCACTCTTTTGGGGTGTACCCTCATTTAAAATTTTTGAAAAGAAGCAGTGTTGGCTACCTCGTCCTCCTCCTCAGGGCCAGATTAATGTAGGGGCTATTGGAGCTGCAGCTCCAGGCCCCTACCTTTTATATAGGCCCCGGGTTGGCCATATTCACTGTTACCGCTCTTCTGTCACTTGTAAACACAGAAGTCTGGCTTCTATGCTCGCTTCCCCAGGCAGCACCCTCAGAACCTCCCCACACAGCGTGAAGGCCGGACAAGGAGGGACAGTTGGCGATGCATGGATGTGTTTATGGGCTTCAGAGACAGCATCCCATGTTGAATTAGGCATGCATGGCTGCACCCTTCCTCCTCTGGGTGCATGGCAAGGCACGGCCCTTAAGGCCCTTCAAAATCCTCAGCACCAAGCCCATGATGCTGTTAATCCGGCCCTGGTCCTCCTCCACCGCCGCTTCCACCTACACCGCCCATAGGTGTGCGCAGCCTATTGCATTAAGGTGTGCACCCCAAAGTTGAAATACACATGCATGTGTTTGCCAGCAGGGAGAGTAATGTATCGGGGCCATGTACCTGTAGGCAAGGAGAAATAGAGCAGAGCAGGTCCCAGGGAGATCTTTCCCATCTCCTCACTGGCAATGCTATGTGCCCTAGGTGATTAGGGTGTGCCCAGGCACACCCAGCACACCCTGTGCGCACGCCTATGTCACCGCCACATCCACCACCACCTCAACCTCCCTCCTACTCCATATGGGCCTCGTCCTTCAGAGATGAAGAAGAACATTGTTTTATTTTTCTGTTTTTTTTTTGTTGTTTTAAGTTATTTCCCTATCCACATTTGTTTGCAGAGCACTTGCCATGCTCTTAATTACGTTTTGCTGCCATTTGCAGCACTCTAGCCCTTTCCTTTGGTGTTTTAGAGCCATTTTAGTGCCTTAAAGTTCGGGTCCCCATTGACTTCAATGGGGTTCGGTGTCCGGGAAAAGTTCGGTAAAAGTCCGGGACACGGACCCGGACTTTTTTTTAAAGTTCGGCCGAACCCGTCGAACACGGACATCTAGGTGTTCGCTCAACCCTACTCCTAAGCTCTGCCTAAAAACTTTTTATTTGTTAGGTTTGGATAGAGTAGGGAATTTTTCTATTTGCCGTCTGTGTTGCATTGCGGAGGTTTTACTTTCTGTCATAAAGACACAGCAGGAAGTAAGAGGAGAGGAGACCTTTCCAAAGCAAGGCGATACAGACAGTTGTCATCAGAACAGGTTTTCCCATTGGAAGATTTCCCCTTACCTTTGCCTGTGACAACGCTTGACATTTTGGATTTCCCATCACAATCTGTACCAAAAATAATTGGTCATCAGAACCCATGGCGACGGTGAATCTACCTATCAGGAACAATGAAAGCTATAAAACCTGAAGGCTGTTCTATCCCTCTCCCACATTATACTAAACCGAACAATGAGTGTTGGCTTTACACACACTCGGGAAATACTGTATGCAAAGTACACAGTTCCATTGCACATTGTCCTAGCTTGTCAAATGAATGGGGCCATTCAAAGAAATGAAAGTGTTACTAAACCCAGGAGCCTGCATTCACTCTAACTGGTCTACCACAGTACAAAGAACAAGAAAATGCAATAGGTTTGGTAAATATAACCTTTTAAATACCTTTTCTCATCAGCAGTTAGAGCAGTCTTGTGACTTTCTATCAGTGTCTGGTTAAAGCTTGTAGGAGGAGTTTTCATTCTGCTCTATAAGGCTCCAGGACCCCTGACCCTCTGTCTGGACAGTGCTGGTTGGCGCTGTGCTGATCACATGCACTCTCCCAAGAAAAAAAAAAAACTGAATGTGCAGCTTGTCTCCTAGCCTCAAGATAGTTTAATCTTGAAATGGTTTGGGAACTGTGGAAGAAGGGGAGGAACAGGGAAGACAGGATTAAACAGCCTTTTTACACAATGCAGAGGATTAACCCCTTAGGTTTTACAGTGAGTATAACAGGCATGCTTTACTGTATATTCAGACTGATCTTACTGTTATGGGTTTAGTAACACTTTACCACTTGCCGACCATCTGCTGCACATATACTGCGGCAGGTCGGCTCGTTCCCGCGAAACGACGTACCTGTACCATTCGCCACAGGGGAAGTCAATCTGTGGGTATATATATATATATATATATATATATATGCACACACATCTATATATATATATATATATATATATACCTATATACACATATACACACATATATATATATACCTATATACACATATACACATATATACAGTGGGTACAGAAAGTATTCAGACCCCCTTAAATTTTTCACTCTTTGTTATATTGCAGCCATTTGCTAAAATCATTTAAGTTCATTCTTCTTCCGCATGAATGTACACATAGCACCCCATACTGACAGAAAAACACAGAATTGTTGACATTGTTGCAGATTTATTTAAAAAGAAAAACTGAAATATCACATGGTCCTAAGTATTCAGACCCTTTGCTCAGTATTTAGTAGAAGCCCCCTTTTGATCTAATACAGCCAGGAGTCTTTTTGGGAAAGATGCAACAAGTCTTTCACACCTGGATTTGGGGATCCTCTGCCATTCCTCCTTGCAGATCCTCTCCAGTTCTGTCAGGTTGGATGGTAAACATTGGTGGACAGACATTTTTAGGTCTCTCCAGAGATGCTCAATTGGGTTTAAGTCAGGGCTCTGGCTGGGCCATTCAAGAACAGTCACGGAGTTGTTGTGAAGCCACTCCTTCGTTATTTTAGCTGTGTGCTTAGGGTCATTGTCTTGTTGGAAGGTAAACCTTCGGCCCAGTCTGAGGTCCAGAGCACTCTGGAGAAGGTTTTTGTCCAGGATATCCCTGTACTTGGCCGCATTCATCTTTCCCTCGATTGCAACCAGTCGTCCTGTCCCTGCAGCTGAAAAACACCCCCACAGCATGATGCTGCCACCACCATGCTTCACTGTTGGGACTGTATTGGACAGGTGATGAGCAGTGCCTGGTTTTCTCCACACATACCGCTTAGAATTAAGGCCAAAAAGTTCTATTTTGGTCTCATCAGACCAGAGAATCTTATTTATCACCATCTTGGAGTCCTTCAGGTGTTTTTTTAGCAAACTCCATGCAGGCTTTCATGTGTCTTACACTGAGGAGAGGCTTCCGTCGGGCCACTCTGCCATAAAGCCCCGACTGGTGGAGGGCTGCAGTGATGGTTGACTTTCTACAACTTTCTCCCATCTCCTGACTGCATCTCTGGAGCTCAGCCACAGTGATCTTTGGGTTCTTCTTTACCTCTCTCACCAAGGCTCTTCTCCCCCGATAGCTCAGTTTGGCCGGACGGCCAGCTCTAGGAAGGGTTCTGGTCGTCCCAAACGTCTCCCATTTGAGGATTATGGAGGCCACTGTGCTCTTAGGAACCTTAAGTGCAGCAGAAATCTTTTTGTAACCTTGGCCAGATCTGTGCCTTGCCACAATTCTGTCTCTGAGCTCTTTAGGCAGTTCCTTTGACCTCATGATTCTCATTTGCTCTGACATGCATTGTGATCTGGAAGGTCTTATATAGACAGGTGTGTGGCTTTCCTAATCAAGTCCAATCAGTATAATCAAACACAGCTGGACTCAAATGAAGGTGTAGAACCATCTCAAGGATGATCAGAAGAAATGGAAAGCACCTGAGTTAAATATATGAGTGTCACAGCAAAGGGTCTGAATACTTAGGACCATGTGATATTTCAGTTTTTCTTTTTTAATAAATCTGCAACAATGTCAACAATTCTGTGTTTTTCTGTCAGTATGGGGTGCTATGTGTACATTCATGCGGAAGAAGAATGAACTTAAATGATTTTAGCAAATGGCTGCAATATAACAAAGAGTGAAAAATTTAAAGGGGTCTGAATACTTTCCGTACCCACTGTATATATACCTATATACACATATACACACACATATATATATATATATATATATATATATATATATATATAACGCATGAATTATAATCTAATCAATAATATAATTTTATTATATATATTATATATTATATATTATATAATAAAATTGTATTATTGATTAGATTATAATTCATGCGTTTGTGTTTCAAATTTATCACATCTGGGATGTCTACTAGAGTCTTGTTTTGGTCAGGTTTAAGTCAGCAATTACTAAGAATTGTAGGCCTATAATACATAACGCCAAATTTCCATGAAAGAAATTGTACCGCTTTTGGTATATAATTCCTGACATAATCATACCACCAGGGAGGTTAAGTACTGAGCTGCAAAAAAAATTATAATTAATTATAGCTAATTTTTATGCATGCACCCCAGTCTACAACACTGACACGAAAAAGGGTTTTGTGTATGTGTTGCAGAGGAGACTTTCACAAAGGCACAGGAGAGGATGCTATTACAAAACAAAGAGTTAAAATATATATGAATCCATACCTTTTAAATCAACCTATTCAGTTTAAAATAGAGATAAAAGGCAAAACAGTATATACACATTGTATATCATTTTTGTTTTATAAGTGATCACATAATCTCTGTTCTCAGCTGAAAAGGGGGCTTAGAGAGGTGTGGGTGAAGAAACAGCAGTACACCGATTTTTCCAGTAAATGGCTGTGTAGGGAGGCATGTCAGCACTATTCTTGGCCATTGAAGAACCGGTAGGCTGTTCTAAAAGCACACCTAGAGAACTGACCACGCTGGGATGGATATGCTTCTTAGCGTGGTCAGCTTGAAATAGGAAAGCTGGGGGACTGGGATTTCACACAAAGGAGGCAATTCAAAGAGAACAGGATACTTTTTTAACACAAGTACATGGCACAACATTAACATATCAGGAATATGAAATGTTGGGGGTAACATATGCTCCACTTAAGTACTTTGACGTTAAATGCTGGGGTTATGGCAGCAGCTAGCTGCCATAAGCCCGGTATTTTATTACACAGCAGGCGATCCGGAATCTGATAAAAGTGGTCCTGGTGGCAGATTTAACATGGGATCCCCCGACCCCCCCCCCCCCCCCACCACACACACACACTTCTGCCGCTTCCCAGTCGTTTTCCCTGCTTACTGGAGCCATGGGTTCTAAGGGATTCTAAGTAATTTTCTAGCAAATAATACTAATTTTATCTTGTAAACAACAAATGTCAGAAATAGGCTTGGTCCTTAAAGTGCTGGTGAACCTCTCTTGTGTGTTTGTACCTATAGGTAAGCCTATAATAAGGCTTACCTATAGGTACTGTAAATATCTCCTAAACTTGCACAGTTTAGGAGATATTTACTGTATACTGCGCACATGCACAAAAGTGACGTCATGTGGCTCCAGCCTTTAAGCACAGCCAGAGTCCGTGGACCTGGAAGGAAGATGGGTGAAAATGGATGTGGCCTCCGGCATGGACGACGAGAGCTTTATTTGGAGGTAAGTATCACATAATGTGCTAATATGCGATGCATACTAGCACATTATGCCTTTACTTTTCAGGTAACAAAAAAGATAAAAGCGCCCACTCTCCATCCACTAGGGGGCCAATTTAAGATGTGGACTGCTAGAGACTCTGAGGAGAAATTAGAGGACTGTGGGAGATATAGTTGCCAAAGACACTTAGCCTGTACTGCAGTTTTGTTCTGAAGTTTAAACTCCCAGAGGCACTGAGGAGGAGAAGAAGTGTTGTATGTTTTCCTGGGCTGAGTATAGGGATAGGGAATAACTTGCAGAGAGACTAAAGGCTCGTACACACTTGACAAAAATCGGACGAAATATCCTCCGATTTTTCTCTCTCATGCTCAGCGGTCATAACCGTTTTTAGTTGACAGTGCATAATGTTCACAAAAATTTCTCGTCCGATTTTATTATTTTTTTTGGGACATTTGTTCCTAGATTTTCGGGTCGTCAGCAACTTCAGATCATGTGTGGTCTTTCGTATCAGATTTTCCGCGGACATACTGCATACACATTAAACGAAAATTGGTTGTCTGGGGACGGACAATTAAAATGTTGGTGTTTGTCCCTCTGTTTTTTTTTTCATTGAAAATGTCGGCATCGGCTGCTGAAAGTTGTGTACACACTAGCCGAAAATCGTACGATTTTACCTCGGATGGGAATTTTCGGCAAATTTTCTACTAGTGTGTACCCCACTTAAGGCTGGGAGTGGATCGCTGCCTCTGAGTGAAAGAGAGACACTGTAGAAGCCATCCTGGAGCATCAGGGAATGCCTTGAAAGCTGGTTGAGCCTGCTGTCCAATTGAGGGGGCAAAACGCTGAGGACACTGACTGTGGTACACGTTGCCATTGAGCAGAAGGAGATCCCCTTTGGACACAGAGTGATGAGATACTGCAGGCTAACAAGGGTTTAACGTGGGGTAATCAGGCATACAATTGTATATATTTAGGGCTTTTACCCCAGTTTTCTTCATCCCAATGAAAAAGATATTTCCCACATGGGGCATAGCAAGACTATGTGTTTCGCCACCCAGCCAAACTTTATCCTATGCTCTCCATTTTTTCCTTTACTCCATATATCTCACTACCTGGATCACCGAGGAGACCCCACCTGTCACACCACATAGCAAGTATCACAAAGGGTGTCAAAATTGCCTCCATATTATTGCAATCGCCTTTTTTTCTGTTGTCTGTGCATTGCGACAACTGCCTTTTTTGTTTCCCTTGTATTGCCTAAGCTGCCCTTTTGTAGCCTTTTGTTTTGTCATCCAGACAGTATACTTTAATAATTAACTGTTTGCTGATTATGTATTACTACAACTATTCATTTGTTGCCCATGTAAAGTATTTTTATTATTACCCATTTGTTATCCATATATTATTACCATTATCTGTTTCACACGTATTGTCAAGACTGCTTATTTTTTGCCCAGGTAATGTCACAATTTCCTTATGTAACAAGCCACCACTAGAAAGAAAAGGTGCTGAAGTAGGGAAGTATTAAAAGAGTGGGAGTAGGTCTGCAGGCATATTGTTTTCGGGATAGAAAATAGACGTTCCCCATCATCAGCATCAAGCTGATGAAGTAGAACTTCTATTTTCTACTCCTGAAATGTGTTCCGACCTACTGACATCACCTGGGACGATGGAGCTTGACGACATACTCCTGGCCTCCAGATCCCTCACTATTTCAGTGTAATCTTTTTCTGGTGGTTGTCTGTTCCCCCTGTCTGTGGCCAGGGCATGAGGTAGAGGCTGAAAGGTTCATTCCTTTTCTATGAGAGCATACTGTGAATGTTCTGTGGTCTCCAGGACTTCTTTCTCTTGTCATCACAGTACAGTTTGATTCAATTTAATACACTATTGAGGTTTTTTTGCACTGTGTTTTGTTACATTATTCTCCAGCTGTGCATAACACTGAAACCTTCAGCGAAACCCTACTTCTAGTTTGCAGTAAAAATGTTTTCTACATTCTTACATATGCTTTTTTCTTTTTACATGATTTTACTACAATAGTTTTAAAGTTTTCTATATGTTTAAATGGAATCAATTCACTAAGAATTAAGTAACGCTGTAAAAAAAATAGTAAAATAATGCATGCAGAAACAATTATGCAAATGTTAAAGTCACAAAGAATTCTGCGGTAAATAAATACTGCATTAAAAGTTCTACAATGCGGTAATTACTGCATATTTTCATGCGGTAATTTATCACATTGAGCTGTTTGCTAAGGAGTGGGCCAGGAAGCCGGCCCCTGCGTCCTTAACAAAAGATGACTCCTCAGCTGTCAGTGGGTTCCCCACTGAGAGCTCAATGTATAGACAACATGCAGTTCAAAATTATGAAAAAAACAACAACTTGGGGTCCACCCCAATGCATACCAGGCCCTTTGGGTCTGGTATGAATTTTAGGTTAATCCTAAATCGAAAAAAAAATAAAACGGCTCTGCCCCTCCACCCCAAAGCACCTTGTCGCCATGTTGATGGGGACAAGAGCCACTTCCCTGCAACCCTAGGCTGGGAATGTGGGGGTCTGCGAGCAGGAGACTTATCGGAATCTGAAAGCCCCCTTTAACAAGGGGGGCCCCCAGATTCCACCCCAACTGGAATGAGTATAAAGTACATTGTACCCCTACTCATTCACCAACAAAAATGTCAAAAAGAAATAAAAACACATACAGTATACAGCTTTTAACAATTCCTTTATTAAAAGATAAAGGGCCCAATGCCTACTACTCCATCTGACAGTACTGAAATAGCTACGGGGAGGGGTTAGCCAGTAATGTCACTGGGTGGCCCCACCCTGTGTGACATCACCACCCCAAAATGCTCCTGGCCGGTGATGTCACACAGGGGACCGCCCCAGACCCCTGCAACCACAGCCTGGGGTTGTAGGGAAGAGGCCACTGTCCCCATCACCATGGGGACAATGGCCTCTTCCCTACAACCCCAGGCTGTGGTTGCAGGGGTCTGGGGTTGTGGGGAAAAAAATTTTGTTTGGGTACGGCATCGCACGACCGCGCAATTGTCAGTTTAATTCGCACAGTGCCGAATCGCAAAAAGTGGCCTGGACGTAAGACAGCAAAAATCCTCCGGTGGTAAAGTGGTTAATGTTTCAGGGCAGGTTACCTGCAGTATATTGAAATGTGTCAGTGTAGAGTGTCAGGGCAGTTTGACTGCAGGATAGTAGTGTGTCAGGGCACTGTTACTGCAGTATACTGAAGTGTGTTAGTGGACGTTCACTGCAGTATATTGAAGTGCGTTAGTGAACTTTTATGGCAGTTTATTGAAGTGTGTTAGTGCACTTTTACTGCAGTATATTGAAGTGTGTTAGTGAACTTTTATGGCAGTATATTGAAGTGTGTTAGTCCACTTTTACTGCAGTATATTGAAGTGCATCAGTGCACTTTTACTACGGTATATTGAATTGTGTCAGTGCAGTTTTACTGCAGTATATTGTAGTGTGTCAGTGGAGTGTGTCTGTGTAGCGAGTACTCAAGATAAAGTGCAACACCACTTTTTATTGATTAAAGTGCATCCAAGTAGACATTTTCCCGTCTCTATTACATTTCAGTAAAAAGCCCCCCATCATGTCTTGGAAGCCAACATAGAGAAATACTGTAGGCATAGGCAAATTATGTCATGCATCCCAGGAGTCTTCAGTAGAGGAGGAGAAGAGCAGGGGTTTTCTCAGCTAAGCATACCCTCCTGCCTGCATGTCTGAGCTAAGGGAAGATGGATTTCAGGAAGCACTGCATGAATGCATTAACTCAAGATGGCCATGACCAGAAATGCTAGGGGTTGTTTTTAAGGTGATTTTTCAACAAATAAAGCATGGAGAAATGAGTGGATGGATGGGTTTGCTTTCAATATTACCCACTTTTCCCTCCTGCAATAGTCAAAAGACAGCTACTGTGTGGTCATTCAGTCTTGGGAGGGCATCCATGGGCATCCTCCCATAACCACTCCCCCCCTGCATTCACTGAGGCGCCCATCCAGCACACTTTTAGATCGCTGTGTCCAATCACAGAGGGCCTTAACCATGTGATTAGCTGTGCCCAATTGCAGGTGATCACATGTAAACACAATTGCCAGTTATCAGCATTCCTCTACTCACGCGCTGTCACGTGCTGTCACCTATCAGTGCTTTCTCATCAGTGCTGCCTATCAGTGCACATCATTGCCACCTACAGTATCTTTGCTGCATATCATTGTCCCCTATCAGTGCCTCCACATCAGTGCCTCCTATCAGTGCCTCCTCATCAGTTCCACCAATCAGGCCCTATCACTGCCGTCTATCAGTGTCCATCAGTGATGCCTTCAATGCAGCCTATTAGTGCCTAGCAGTGCCCATCAGGGCAACCTTATCAGCGCACATCAGTGAAGAATAAAAATTACTTATTTGCAAAATTCTATAACAGAGACTAAGAAAACATCTTTTTTTCCTTTTTCCATTTTTTTTTTTTTTCATTTGTTTAGCAAAGGATAAAAAAAAAAAACAGTGGTGATTAAATACCACCAAAAGAAAGCTCTATTTGTGTGAAAAAAATGATAAAAATGTAATTTGGGTACAGTGTTGCATGACCCCCAATTGTCATTTAAATTGCGACAGCACTGAAAGCTAAAAATTGGTCTGGGCAGGAAGGGGGTGAAAGTGCCCAGTAGGCAAGTGGTTAAAAATTAATTTAAATAGCATTTTTAGTTTGTGGTGCTCAGGTGCAGTGTAGTTCTGCTTAACAATAATGATTCCTTTGCAGTGAAACCATTAAAAAGGTGTCACCCTTTTCGGCAATATACAGTACAGTAGGCATGTCCAAAGTCTGGCCCACGGGCCGCTTTAATACGGCCCCACAGGTAATATGGAAAAATACATTGACATCCTTCATGACTATTTTTGCTGCCATCATTATTCATCATCAGTGGGTTTATATAGCACTTATATGTGGTTAACCTTT
This sequence comes from Pelophylax lessonae, assembly GCF_965119305.1. Classification (NCBI taxonomy): domain Eukaryota; kingdom Metazoa; phylum Chordata; class Amphibia; order Anura; family Ranidae; genus Pelophylax; species Pelophylax lessonae. The sequence goes on along the minus strand of NC_138775.1, from coordinate 174,975,102 downwards.
GTGTGACTGATTAGGGAGCACACATGCTCCGAATTTAAATGAATACATTATAAAATCTCAGTTAATGTCAGTTGGTCTAAATCAGTTATAAATTCATTTGGACACAACATGTATACTTGGTGTTATGTTCCTGTTCATATTTTTTTAACTTAAAAGTTGACAGAAAACCTTTATTACCAATAATATGTAATGTAATTTACAATGTTCCTGACATATATTTCAGCTTCCTGGATTTTTTTTTACATCTGACCTTCAGATATGAAAGGCAGAGTGATTAAACACCTGTTTAGATTTGTCATCCATGTGACGAAATGAAAAGTATGCTGTTTGCAATAAACTTTGCATAAAATAGTTAATTTGCATTTAATTTTAATGGTCCAAAGAATGTTAGGCAAAATGGTCGGCCCTCACGCATGTTTACTTCATCAAATCTGGCCCTCTTTGAAAAAAGTTTGGGCATCCCTGCTACAGTAACCCTTCAGTCTAGATTAATTCACCATTTTGCATGTTGAGGTTCTTAGCATTGTCTCTGTTCAGACCTATCCTCCTCAATACACATAAGCCTATTCACATTACATAGTTACATAGTAGACGAGGTTGAATAAAGACAATAGTCCATCCAGTTCAACCTGTGTAGGTGTGTATGTGGCCGTAATCACCTCCCATATCTCTGAATGTTTTGATCCTTGAGGTGTACATCCAAGAGTCTTTTAAAAGTAGCCATACTCCCCGCAGTAACTACCATTTGTGGTAGAGAATTCCACAGTCTTGTAGCCCTTACTGTAAAGAACCCACTGCGTAGCCTGATTTTAAAACGCTTCTCCTCTAATCGCATTGTATGGCCACGTGTCCTCATGCATTCCTTGCGACTGAATAGTTTTTTTTCTATGTTGATATCACCGTTGAGGTATTTATAAATTGCTATCATGTCACCTCTCAGGCGTCTCCTCTGCAGGGAGAATAAATCAAGCGCTTATAATCGCTCTTCATAATTAAGGTCCTCCAAACCCCTAATCAGTTTAGTTGCCCTTCTCTGGACTCTTTCCAGCTCCAACACATCCCTTCTGAGGATTGGCAACCAGAACTGGACAGAATACTCCAGATGCGGTCGGACCAGTGTTTTATAAAGTGGTACATGGGGATTACATGGGGAGAATAAGTTAATATGACTGTAAAAGGCCAATGGGGCACCCTGCACTTAAAACAGTGCACCCTCTTCAATCCACCCTTTCAGCGGGAGGGCAGTGCAGTCGTTCTGATGATGTTACCAGGGCTAAGATGACACGTTCTACTCTACCTGGACAATGTAAGTAAAATAAAATAAAAAAATTAAGGTTTTTACAGGTGGAAGGGGAGCATTTTTGTCAAAAGACGTGTTTGCTTACAGATGGATTTTAATTCACAAGTTGTTGGGAGTATATATATGTATGTAATGGCTGAATCAGCTTTACATTTTATTACAGTATATTTTGAAACATTAAGTAAGTTTCTGGGTCAGTGCCACTATTCATAACACACTCTCTTTATACCACTGAGAATATTTTTGCATGGACACTGTAAAAAGGACTACAACAGAGGGAAGCAGATGTTTGAATTACAGCATCTGGAGCATATGATTTCTCTAACCTCCATTGCGACAAATGTATGTATCGTTTCCATTATTTATTCCCTGGAATATAGAGCAGCTTGCTTAAAGAAAACTCTTCTGGCTATGTGACAGATTGCATTTGTAATTTTATTTATGCATCTTTCATTTTTTAATTTTGTTTTAAAATGATAAAAACAGTAAAAGGACATTCTTGCATATCTCCTACAGAAGCACAAATAGGATGAGAAAAATATAGATCATAGAGTAAACTGGTATTTTCCCATACAACAACCCAGACTATGCTGGAACAACTGGTTCAACAGTTAGTGTAGATTGACATCATGTATCTTATATTTTGGAAAAGTTCAGGGGATAGTTCCTATTCTCATAAATATTTCATTCATATGGGAGGATCTGGTTGAGTAAACATATCCACTGAGCAATTGTGGTTACTTATGCTCTTCTAGAATTCCACCTTTGCAGGGGATTACTCCCCAGTTTCATACCTGACTGGCTTAATGACAATGTGAGAAAGTAGAGGTTTTGATTGAGAGCCCCTTTTCCCCATTTACTTTACATTGTGACACACATAGGAAAAAAAATATCTATTTGCAAATAATTGTTAGTTTAATTTTAAGATAGGATTGAGCTGGATTTGTGCAGACAGAAACTAGTACTGTGGGGATATTTTCACAGCTTTTCAATTATTAAAATAACATCATGCTCACTAAGGTTAGTGTTTAATTCTCATGCAGTAAACACAAATGTTATCCAGAGCAATCAGTTAACTTATTGATGATTAATATACAACTGCTCAAAAAAAAAAATGAAAGGAACACTATGAAAACACATCAGATCTCAATGGGAAAAAAATATCATGCTGGATGCCACATTGTTTGATGGAAATGAAATATATCAACCTACAGAGGGCTGAATTCAAAGACACCCCAAAAATCAAAGTGAAAAAATAATGCAACAGGCTAGTCCATTTTGCTGAAATTTCATTGCAACAACTCAAAATGGTACTCAGTAGTTTGTATGGCCGCCGCGTGCTTGTATGCATGCCTGACAACATCGGGGGAAGCTCCTAATGAGAAGACGGATGGTGACCTGGGGTATATCCTCCCAGATCTGGACCAGGACATCACCAAGCTCTTGAACAGACTGAGGTGCAACCTGACAGCGTCTGATGGACCGAAACATAATGTCCCAGAGGTGTTCTATTGGGTTTAGGTCAGGCAAACAAGGAGGCCATTCAATGGTATCAATTCCTTTATCCTCCAGAAACTGGCTGCATACTCTAGCCACATGAGGCAGGGCATTGTCATGCACCAGGAGGAACCCAGGACCCACTGCACCAGCGTAGGGTCTGACAATAGGTCCAAGGATTTAATCCCGATATCTAATGGCAGTCAGGGTGCAGGGCCGGTGCAAGGATTTTTGGCGCCCTAGGCAAAATAAAAATTGCCGCCCCCCCATATGCTCGGCCCACGATGTGAAAAGAGAATTACAATATGAAGGGAAATTTTTCTTTCTTTAATCATATACTGTGTGTTGTTATTAGGGGAAAAAATATTGTTACCTCTTGGATAAGAAAAATAGCCTTTTCCCTTAGTTTAGTGAATGTGGGGGAAAATCCTGTGCTCCCTGTTTGTATTCGGCAGCAAGATTGTCTTAGGTCTTTATCCTTCATCAGAGGCTCTCCTCCCTCACCGCTATCCATCATAGGCTCTCCTCCCCCACCTCTATTCTTCATCATAGGCTCTCCTCCAGCACCACTATCCATAGGAGAGCCTATTAATGAAGAATAGAGGTGGTGGAGAAGAGTCTATGGGGAAAAATAGTGGTGGTGGAGGAGAGCCTATGATGGATAGCGGTGCTGGAGGAGAGCCTATGATGGAGGATAGCGGTGCTGGAGGAGAGCCTATGATGAAGGATAGCGGTGCTGGAGGAGAGCCTATGATGAAGGATAGCGGTGCTGGAGGAGAGCCTATGATGAAGGATAGCGGTGCTGGAGGAGAGCCTATGATGAAGGATAGCGGTGCTGGAGGAGAGCCTATGATGGAGGATAGCGGTGCTGGAGAAGAGCCTATGATGAAGGATAGCGGTGCTGGAGGAGAGCCTATGATGAAGGATAGCGGTGCTGGAGGAGAGCCTATGATGGATAGTGGTGCTGGAGGAGAGCCTATGATGAAGGATAGTGGTGCTGGAGGAGAGCCTATGATGAAGGATAGTGGTGCTGGAGGAGAGCCTATGATGGAGGATAGCAGTGGTGCAGGAAAACCTATGATGGAGGATAGCAGTGGTGCAGAAAAACCTATGATGGACGATAGCAGTGATGGAGGGGAGCCTAAGATGAAGGATAGCGGTGGTGCAGGGAAAACCTATGATGGAGGATAGCAGTGGTGCAGAAAAACCTATGATGGAGGATAGCAGTGATGGAGGGGAGCCTAAGATGAAGGATAGCAGTGGTGCAGGGAAAACCTATGATGGATAGCAGTGGTGGAGGGGTTAAAACCCCTTTAGACAGTGAGTAAGTCTCCTATAACTATTTATAATAGTGAAGTCTTTATCAGAACCTATTGGACCCCCCCCCCCTCGAGGTGTGCGCTGTGCTTGGGGCTCACTGAGAGTTGTAGTTTTATGTCAGTCATGTGACCCCCCCAGCCCCCTCACCTGGATGATCTGGAACCCCTGGTGCTCCTCCACATACACAGCCATGTGTGGGGGGATTCTCAGGGTCTTGTTGCTGGCGTCCATGTCTCCTCAGATCTCCGAGTTGCAGGCCTCAGATTCCCCGGACAGGCAGCAGTACTCCTTGGCAGCACAAGCAGCTCCCTCTATCACATTTCCCTACCCCGGCGCTGAGTCAAACTTCCTGACTCGCTCATTGGTTCTCCCCCCGCCCTTTCTCCTCCGACGGCTGACGTCATCTGCAGGGGAAACCTAATGCGCATGCGCGGCATCGCCGCTACGAAGATTTCCGACGCTGGAGCCCGGTGTCAGCCCTGAGACTCGCACACATCTCAAAATCGCCCAGGCAGCCGCGGGCGCCGCCGTGCAGGTGGAGCACAACAGGAGGGGCGCCGCCTGCAACCGCCGGTCCATACTGATTCCGGGACCGGGGTGCAGCAGGTAGGATGCTGGCGCCCCCTGCTGAGTTGGCGCCCTAGGCGACTGCCTGGTTCGCCTTACAGGTAGCGCCGGCCCTGTCAGGGTGCCATTGTCTAGCCTGTAGAGGTCTGTGCGTCCCTCCATGGATATGCCCCTCAGACCATCACGTGCCCACCACCAAATTGGTCATGCTAAACAATGTTACAGGCAAGATAACATCCTCCATGGCTTCTTCAGACCCTTTCACATCTGTCACATGTGTTTAGGATGAACCTGCTCTCATCTGTGAAAAGCACAGGGTGCCAGTGGCGGACCTGCCAGTTATGCTGTTGAAAGGCAAATGCCAATCGAGCTCCACAGTGTGGAGCAGTGAGCACAGGGCCCACTAGAGGACGTCGGACCCTCAGGCCATCCCCCATGATGTCTTTTTCTGGTTGTTTGGTCAGAGACATTCACACCAGTGGCCTGCTGGAGGTCATTTTTTAGGGCTCTGGCAGTGCTCATCCTGTTTCTCCTTGCAGATACAGATTCTGCTGATAGGTTAAGGACCTTCTACGGCCCTGTCCAGCTCTCCTCAAGTAACTGCCTGTCTCCTGGAATCTCATTCGTGCTCTTGAGAGTGTGCTGGGAGACACAGTACACCTTCTGGCAATGGCAAGTATCTATCACCACATATATGTGGTAAGTGTCCATCTGTTGGGAGCGGTGTTGGATGTTCACATTGGTGGTGGATTTTTTGGTGATAGAATCATCCTCCATTCACGGGATTCACTTTATTGGATGATGAACTGAATTAAGCAGTTTTTTCATGGGTCTGTGCAATATTTAGTACTTTTGGACTTTCATTTTATCAATATTTTTGATATTACATACACTATATATAGAGATTTTTTGGGACATATACAGTATCTCACAAAAGTGAGTACACCCCTCGCATTTTTGTAAATATTTGACTATATCTTTTCATGTGACAACACTGAAGTAATTACACTTTGCTGCAATGTAAAGTAGTGAGTGTACAGCTTGTATAACAGTGTAAATTTGCTGTACCCTCAAAATAACTCAACATACAGCCATTAAAGTCTAAACTGCTGGCAAAAAAAGTGAGTACACCCCTAAGTGAAAATGTCCAAAATGGGGTTAAAGTCTCAATATTTTGTGTGGCCACCATTATTTTCCAGCACTGCCTTAACCCTCTTGGGCATGGAGTTCACCAGAGCTTCACAGGTTGCCATTGGAATCCTCATCCACTCCTCCATGTGGACATTACGGAGCTGATGGATGTTAGAGGCCTTGCGCTCCTCCACCTTCCGTTTAAGGATGCCCCACAGATGCTCAATAGGTTTTAGGTCTGAAGACAGGCTTGGTCAGTCCATCACCTTTATCCTCAGCTTCTTTAGCAAGGCAGTGGTCATCTTGGAGTTGAGTTTGGGGTCGTTATCACATTGGAATACTGCCCTGAGGCCCAGTCTCCAAAGGGAGGGGATCATGCTCTGCTTCAGTATGTCACAGTACATGTTGGTATTCATGGTTCCCTCAATGAACTGAAGCTCCCAAGTGCCGGCAGCACTCATGCAGCCCCAGACCATGACAGGCAGGCAAGACACGCTTGTCTTTGTACTCCTCACCTGGTTGCTGCCACACGTTTGACACCATCTGAACCAAATAAATGTATCTTGGTCTCATCAGACCACAGGACATGGTTCCAGTAATCCATGTCCTTAGTCTGCTTGTCTTCAGCAAACTGTTTGCGGGCTTTCTTGTGCATCATCTTTAGGAGAGGCTTCCTTCTGGGACAACAGCCATGCAGACCAATTTGACGCAGTGTGTGGCGTATGGTCTGAGCACTGACAGGCTGAACATCTGCAGCAATGCTGGCAGCACTCATACATCCATTTCCCAAAGACAACCTCTGGATATGACGCTAAGCATGTGCACCATACCATGGCGAGGCCTGTTCTGAGTGGAACCTGTCCTGTTAAACCGCTGTATGGTCTTGGCCACCGTGCTGCAGCTCAGTTTCAGGATCTTGGCAATCTTCGTATAGTCTAGGCCATCTTTATGTAGTGCAACAATTCTTTTTTTCTGAGTCTCAGAGAGTTCTTTGCCATGAGGTGCCATCTTGAACTTCCAGTAACCAGTATGGTAGAGTGAGAGCGAAAACAACAAATTTAACACACCTGCTCCCCATTCACCCCTGAGACTTTGCAACAATAACTAGTCTCATGACATCAGGGAGGGAAAATGGCTACTTGGGCCCAATTTGGACATTTTCACTTAGGGGTGTACTCACTTTTATTGCCAGCGGTTTAGACCATAATGGCTGTGTGTTGAGTTATTTTGAGGGGACAGCAAATATACTCTGGTATACAAGCTGTACACTTTACATTGTAGCAAAGTGTCATTTCTTCAGTGTTGTCACATGAAAAGATATAATAAATTATTTACAAAAATGTGAGGGTTGTACTCACTTTTGTGAGATACTGTATATATGTATGGTATTGTTTGCGCTGCTAGTGTTTCTTCTTTATAAGTGTTGTGTTCACTAATTTGACATATAAGTATTTTGCTTTATAAGCAGCTACAATTTTGTATATGATTTTCATGTATAATTTTTGTTGTATATTCATGTATTCAGCTTATTAGCGCAAGAGATTTCACTATATTAATATATCACTATATTAGAATGTCACGTATCGATGTGCAATCCTGGAGGAGTTGGACTGCCTGTGCAGCCTCAATAGGGTCCAGGTATTGCCTCATACCACCAGTAGTGACACGGAGCCTAGCCAAATGCAAAACTAGTGCAGAAAAGATGAGTAGGGAAAAAACTGTCAGTGGCCTCCACCTGTAAAACCATTCCTGTTTTGGAGGTCATTGCTGCCCATCTAGTGGACCTGTTGCTAATTTCATTAACACCAAAGCAGCTAAAACTGAATAACAATCCCCTCTGCTACTTTACAAACCAGGTCAATATCCCAGGAGTTTAGTTGATTTGATGCTATACTGATTAAAACATTTCCCTTTGACTTTTTTTGAGCAGAGTATTTTTGGCTTTTTTTTATACTACTCTCCCCCTTTTTTTCTTTTGCCATCATCAGCAAGCAATAGATCATTGTTGTATTCATCTATTGCTGTGGAGGGAGGCAGGGTGAAGCTGGATCAGCTTGGCCCTGTCTAAACATGAATGTAGACGTTACACGAAGAGAAGATGACATCAACCATGACTAACCGACATTGCTACTTTGCAAAGCATCGTGCTACACTTAAAATGTTTTGGCTTTAAATACACTTTGTGCATTTCCACTTTAGACTCCAAACTGGGATAACATACACTGTATTTGTTACATGTTGCCATTCACATAGAATTACTTAGAAAATTGCTACTTACATTTTTACTTGCTGAAAATGTATACTTAGCTTTCCCCTTCCTTGTAATGCTAAGGGAGGAGGAAGGGAGGCTTGGGATTAATCTTTAAAATAATAACCCTGTCTAATAACCCTGTCTATACTGTGCTGGCAGATCCTCATGATCAGTTGTAAACTAGATGTACTGTCCTAACAAAGGGTTACAGATTTCAAGGCTTGGATGGTACATTGTAAGATAATGAACTTAAAAAAAGAAAAAACCTTAAGCCCTGTACACACAGGTCAAACATTGAGCGTTATCGGCCAGTTCAATAGAAACTAGACGACATTTGACTAGTTTCGACAGAAGACAGCTAATCTGACCTGACAGAAGACAGCTGATCTGACAGAAGCTGGCTTCTGTCGAAGGGGCATAACCTAAAAAGGTCAATGGATGGGAGCACTGACTGGTGTGATCTGGTGGGGGGGGGGGGGGCTGTCCCTCTGTCAGAATCAGAACACAGCAACTCAGCGGGGAGATCGCTGTACTAACATCAGGTTGTTAGTACAGCGGCTCCTCTCGAGCTTTTCAGTTTGTTTTTTTTCGTTCAGCCCACTGGGTTGAGTGAAAAAAAAAACTGTTAGTGTGTACCAGACTTAATTCTTTCTCCTAATTACACTTTGCAAGCTATTCTAAACAATAGAAGTTCCTATATAGTCCTATGTATAAAGCTGGGGGTTTCTCAAATTTGACTGCAAAGGTGGAAGTACACTTTAAGCCTGTCATAAATGGATCAAGATTCATCCGATTCAGCAGGAACTGGCTAAATTTCAATCCATCTATGAGCAGGCTGTTTGTACTGAAGTCACTCTATCGATCAGTACAAGCAGCCTGTGAGATTTATTCAGCATGATCACTGCTAGTGGCTATAGCTGCCAGCAGTGATCATTGTAATCTGATCGTGAGGAAACCTCACACTGTCAGAATACAATAGCACAGCGGGAGGGATTCTCCCACCAACACAGTCCAGCAATTCTCTTTCCTTCAACCCGTGGCCAGTCTTAGAGTTGTTGCCTTCTTCGTGTAGCTAACATAAAAGTATCTTAGAGACAAAAGTTATTTCTACGTACAGTTATGTATGGTTCTAGCTCCTAGAGTTAAAGCTTAGAGGTAAACTTCCAGTAGTCAGCCTCCATTCCTTGAATTCTTTATTCAGTATAGTTGAAAAATCAGAGGAAGAACAAAAACTAATGAAATTCTTGCTATGCTGCTAAGGGTAGCATACTGCCTGCTTAAGTCCTTGAGTGTGTAGGTTCAATGGCGCTACAATTTCCAAAATAGGAGGTACAACTGAAAACTGAATAAAAAAGAACCCATGTATGAGAGCCTGCAAACTGTATATAGAAACAATAACCATACCTCCCAGGGGTCTGCCAGTTGGAAGAATAGTTTTTCTTTTTAAGCAAAAATCAAATTTTTGCTTTTTTTCTGCTGAAATGTTTAATTTAGGCTGCATACACATATAGGCATCTCGGAACTTGGGCAGATGATCCCGAATCATTGCAAATCACGGGACGCCCGTGCGATTCCCATGACTTGCAATGGCCCCCCAAACACGGCGGGATTTTGCCGTGATTGTCACTCGACGAATCGTGGTAAAATCGTGCAAACAGAATCGTGGGACACCTGTCGCCCCAAAAGAAGCTTGTGATTTTACCGCAATGATTGGACTTGTGTTATGAGTAGGCCGCTCCAGATGACGTCAGAATGACAAAACGCATATGGAGGAGCCAAGCGTCATAGCGTCATTTCCAGTTTTTCGTTCGTGGAAAGCAGGAAGATTCCCAGACATCCGACACAGACGGCACAGTGCTGGTTATCACAGTCCTTTCATGTAAGTGATATATTTTTTCAAAATAAAGGATTATTGAATATACTGCACAATGGGTACTCTCTTTATACATTCATGAGGAACCACTCATCCGAGTTTAAGTGCAGAGAGAGGAGTCGCTCACGGACAAGACCACTGTGTTAAGGCTGGTCACCCCTTCTCAGGGGCCTGATATCTGGTGAGTGTTCACCACGAGGGGGGAGGCACGAGTGAAGGCACTAACTACCGCACACCGGGGGCTGTGTTCCGGGATTTTGGGATCATCCAAGTATCTCACCATCGGACATATTGTCAAGCAGGAGTCCTGCATAAAGGCACTTATCCGTCACCTACAGACTTTCATTACATAGCACTGTCCTCACCATATGATTAGAGGGCCCCCTGGTTAAAGGGCCCCCCGTGGACACACATACAGACTGGGCAAAAGGGAACTGCCACTTGTACTTTGCACATTGTTATTATATTAATTTGTTGCACTTTTTTTACACTTATGCACCTTGCAGCATTGCACTGATTTGCACATTGTATATGGATCTAGAACAGTAGCACTTATGTATGTAGTATTTACTGCATGCACATGGTATTTATGTCTGTAAAGTAATTAACTAGTTAATATTTTTATACGCTTTTACCCGCTTAATCGCATACACTTATGGTTTAGTGGGTTGGTCTGTGAATCTACCCACAGCTAGTGGAGACAACTAGCTGTCATTAATTTATTTTTTATTTAAGTCTACCTTGTTAACAGGCAGCACCACTTCTCACTTGCACACTAGCACTTTTTTCATTCATTTTGGGACACCACCACTAGGTGGCAGTTTCAGTGAGGGCAGCAGCCATATCATTTATTACTCACTTTGGTCCATAGCGTGGGGAACCCCCCACTTTCTGCTATGAGTAGAATAAAGCCGGTGTTCAGTTTAATTTTTTAAATACCCCTTCCTCAGGTTAAAAAAAAACTCGTACTCTCCATGCTTCAGCACTACACTTTCTCCCCTGTGGTAAAGCGCCCGTCCTTTTCCTGGTTGAATAATTTCCAGCATCATTTAGACTACTTCATCTGAGTTCTCCAACATGGGATTACATCATCAAGCCACCTTCTTTAAGGAACTGTGCTGATAAATTCACACCAGCATCACTTTCTATAGCATTGAGGACTGCCCACTGCCAAAAGACAGAAGAGAAGGAACAATATGCAATAGTGTGTCATGTGACAGAACCTAAGGCATTGAAGGAAAAAAAGGTATAAAAAAGTGTAAAAAAGAAAAAGGGGGGGGGTTGGGACTTTAGTGGAAGAGCTGTGGGGGGTAGGGGGTTGTTTAAAAAAATTTGGTAATAAAATAAGAGTAAATTATATTCTATATATGCACTAATTAAAGTTGTATAGAGCTAGGCGTTGCTTAATAAAATTGTGTCAGGGAAAATGCTACTAACACCATGTTTTTTTTTTTTTTTACTCTAAGGCTACATTCACATGTTAGCGTAGCAGACCGCGGCAGAATCACCCCAATTCTGCCCGCGATCCGGAAATCATTGCAAATCTCGGGACGCCTGTGCGTTGCCGTTGATTTGCAATGGCACCCCAAACGCTGTGCGATGTTGCCGCGATTTCCGCCTGCCGAATCGCGGTAACATAGCGCAAACAAAATTGCGGGTCGCATGACGCGCCAAAGAAGCTCTTGTACCTTTTTTGGGCATAATGCGACCCACGATTTTGTGAACGTAGCCTTAAAGATATACCAAAACACTCAAAAATTCACATGCTTACCCTTGTAAATAGTTTCAAATGTGCACACTAAAGTATCACCGCATAATATATTGTCACTTTTCACCACTAAAAGGTAAAAGGTTACATTTCATTCTTGGAAACTTCTTTCATTTCATTGTTTCCCTACTACAGGCCAGCTGTGTTGTTTGGTAACTGATGACTAAAAACTTTGGCACATGGACATTTCCACTATAATACTGTAAATAACAGATGTCATTTATGGTAGAAAGCTACATATTACAACTTTCCAGGAAAGTTTATAATCATTCAAGAGATTTCTTGGCAACTATAGGAAAATTCCACCTTGGTTAAAAGTTGATTAAGCATATATAATTGCTGCACATGCCATTTTGGGAATTATTATTTAAAAAAAAAAATCACGTTTAATGTAAAGAGTGGTGCAAATGGTGTCATGTCTGCAAATGCACATAAGGAAAATAATTTAGACTTTTAAGGCACCATTCATACATACTAATCATATTAAAATACATTTTAATTTTGCATAAATAATAAAAAAACTTTTTAAGATTCCATATCATAACAAAAATGTTCATCGTATAATAATGATTGGATGTATTATACATCCATATATTAGAATCCCATATAACACTGCTAGAGCAATTTCAGCCTTTTTAATTAAAGTGGCAATAAACTCAAAAGCAACTCTTTTTTATGTTGCAGCTTACTAATTATCAGATAATGATGGCCACATTCATTTTTTTTTTATACTTTCTTTCTTCTCTTTTCACATGGTTATCTGGCCAGTAAGCCAGTTGTTTTTCAAAAGAAAAAGTTCCCTTGCAGATGTATCATTTACAGGGAAGAGACAAACCATTTTACACTGGCAGGGGTGCTTATAATGATCAGCTTTTATTTATTAATGTTAAACCTTTCTCTCTAAAGAAAATAAAAAATAATAATAAATAGTGTGTCTAAATCTTCAAGTGGAGGCACTCTAATACAGGAGGTATGCTACTAATCAGATCCCCAGGTGAAAATAGAGGGAAAAGGCTTAAAAAAAGAAAGCTTATGCAGCCAAAACATCTAATGATTGGTAAGTCTAAATTTTTGGTGTTGGGTTTAAACACTTCTGGACCAGAAGGTTTTACCCCCTTAATGACAAGGCCATTTTTTGCGATACGGTGCTGCTTTACTTTAACTGACAATTACCCAGTTGTGTGACGCTGTACCCAAACAAGTGCTTTTTTCCCACAAATAGAGCTTTCTTTTGGTGGTATTTGATCACCTCTGCAGTTTTAATTTTTTGCACCATAAACAAAAACAGAGCAACAATTAAAAAAAAAAAAAACATATTTTTTACTTTCTGCTATAAAAAAAAAAACAGGCAATAAAAAAAATGTGAGAAAATCATTTTTTTTCATCAATTTAGGCCAATATATATTCTGCTACATATTTTTGGTAAAAAAAAAAAAATCCCAATAAGTGTACATTGATTGGTTTGCGCAAAAGATATAGCATCTACAAACGATGCATTATTTTTATGAAATTTTATTATATATATATTTTTTTTAGTTGGGCTTTGGTTTATAGTGAAATATCAAATACACAAAAGCAGCAGGCATCTCGGATCCGAGATTGATTTGAGGCTGCATTGGTCTTCGTAATAAGGGCCTAATTTTAAGGTAAGCATACACCCATTGGGGACTGCTGGTGGCAGTCCTGTGTCTGCCTTTCCGGATGAATATTTTTCCTTAGAACTTTAAATTCAACAGTGGTCACAGGTAGAGTTGAGCGGATACCTGGATGTCCGTGTTCGGCGGGTTCGGCCGAACTTGAAAAAAAAGTCCGGGTCCGTGTCCCGGACTTTTTTCGAACTTTACCCGAACACCGAACCCCATTGAAGTCAATGGGGCCCCGAACTTTCAGGCACTAAAATGGGTCTAAAAAACCAATGGAAAGGGCTAGAGTGCTGCAAATGGCAGCAAAATGTAGTTAAGAGCATGGCAAGTGCTCTTAAAAAAAATTCCCCTTTAAATTTGTAATTTTTAAATAGCAGATTAGAACAGCAGTCTGTAGTAAAATATAGCTGAACGCTGCACACAACAGACTGATAAAAATAGATTTGTTTCTCCCTCCTCCTCCTCCTCCTCAGTGGGCTCAAGTGAGGGCAAAAAGATCGTTCACTGCACCACCTCCCACACAGCAAAATCGATGTAGATCGCTAACGGACGATTGTTCTGTCCCTGCCTAATCTCTCCAGCCTGTCCCTAAAATGCTCAAATATCTTTCCCTGCCTACACTCCGACCTGTCCCTGCATTCTTTTCAGGCACAATTTTTCACTGTCTGTCCCTAATCAGCAGCAGCCAGCATGTATGATGTGTGCTCTCTCTCTCCCTACACTACAGCAGAATGACGCACCGCGCTGTGTCTCTCGAGCTTATAAAGACATGGGTCACATGCTTCAGATGGCCAATCACAGCTCCTAATACATTAGTAGGCATGGCTGTGATGGCGCACACCAGTTAAACGCTTGTTGATTGGCTGTTGAAAGCCCACCATTAAAAGCGCGCCATTACATACAAAACAGGAAATAAAATTACCGAACACGGATTTTAAACCCGAACATACAGTAAAGTTTTCGGGTCCGTGTCCGGGTAACAAAAATCCAATTATCCGGTACGAACCCGAATAATACAGTGTTCGCTCAACACTAGTCACAGGTACAATCTGCATGGATCATGAGTGAACACAAACCTTAACAAATCCGTACTTACAAACATTTTTTATCTACTGATGTTTATCATTTTTTATTGATTGTTGTGTATTGGTTGAGCACATTGATCACACTTTTCATCAATCGTTCACAGATAAGTGTATAAGGATCACAGGTGAATATAAATTTGTTCTTTATTTATGTTTTTTTGTGGTTTATTAATTGGTTGTGCTTATTGATAGCACACACTTTTTTATTGATTGTGCATTTGCATTGACTGCAATTTTACACATTGTTGGGTAGTTTGCACCATAATTTGACACATGTATAAGTTAATTATATATATATATATATATATATATATATATATATATATATATATATATATATATATTTTTTAATATATATATTATTATTTTAATTACATTTTTTAAATTACGGTGCTGAGATCTGTTTTCCTGAAAGAATCTATTTCTTTTGTTAAGTCTTTAATTCTAGGTAAATTCACTGTTTTTCAATGTTCAATGACAGTAAAACATGAACACATCCAGGGAAATGAATACTTTTTATAGGATCTATACATAGACAGCTTTCCTCTTTCAAGGTATACATTTCCTCTTTCAAGGTATAAATTTTCTTCCTAAAATAGTTGCTATGTAATCCAATTTTTTATGCCGTTGACAGATCAAGAGTGTTACGAAAATCCCCAAACTTTCCAAACGTTTAATTTCAAAAGACTTTCAGACCTAACATAAGTACAGCATAATGCAGGATATGTCCATAATTAAGGCTTATGCATCTTTGAAGCTCATGCTATAATTTCTTATACAAGGATAATACCTCATGAGACACTTGTGGTGCAAAAGGCATAAAGACTAAATATATTTTTTGAACATAATTCAGTTTGGGACTTCAGAAATGATATGGTCTGGGTAAACTAAGTACAGTATGACTCGTTTATATCCCAAAGAGATCAGACTAGAGCATAGTGGTACCACATCAAAGTTTTGTGCTCATGGCTTGATTTAGCTGTTAAAATAGTGATGCAATCTTTCAGTGAAACTTCACCTGCTTTTTTATATCTACAGCTGAGATTGGTTGAAACTGCATATATTAGTCCTGGGATGAGTTAGGAAAGTCAGTCACACAAATATAGAATTAGGTGATCCTTGCACAAAGAATTACCAATAGCTGTCACATAATTTATTCTTGCAATTTTTTTTTTGTTTTTTGGGAATCCATGGTTGTGCACAAAACCAAAACACTTAAGTGTACAAAAGAAAGTGCATGTGAAAAACACACATAAAAAAGTGCACTTCAGGGAGTAGGACCCTACCATGACCCCCCAAGATGCAAGGCTCCTTACAGGGGCAAGGCTCAACTTGGTCCACCTAGCCAAAAGGCCTGGTGGACCCCTTTCCTCATGGTCAGTCAAAGCCAACTAAACGAGTACAAAGTAAGGGGCTCCTCCAAAGATAAACCCCCCCAGTTCAGGAGAAGAAGAAACCTAATGGCCACACATCCTCCCCCAGACTTTAGGGTAGGCCCCAGGACCCACACCCTCTATCCTAATAGAACAGAAACATAGACAAAAGGCAAGTGACAAAACAGTGAGAAAAAAATAAGATAAAAATAAATAGTGCCGGTGCTGTTATCAAAAATTGCCCTGGACAAGGCCCAGCCCATAGAGGTGATGTGCAGGGAAAAACTTAGGGATGTGGCCATGTGCCTTTTAACATAGAGGGTTTCCTATGCCCAAGTGTTACTAAGAGCACAACTGGGGCGACCAACGC
Source organism: Pelophylax lessonae (assembly GCF_965119305.1). NCBI lineage: Eukaryota > Metazoa > Chordata > Amphibia > Anura > Ranidae > Pelophylax > Pelophylax lessonae. The sequence continues at coordinate 174,958,924 of NC_138775.1, read as the reverse complement.
CCGGGGGTGCAGACACCACGGATTCTCTGCCTTTCCAGCCCATGACCAGACCAGGTAGACCCATTCAAATCAGGAGGCACAGGGCTCCGCCAGTCTTCTGGGGGAAATACTCCTGTGCCCCACATCCTACGGATGGCCCTATTTCTCCTACAGTCAGTACTAGCCTTCAGATCCTCCATTATACCAGCAGAGACAATATACAGCCAGCCATTCCTGCCAAAGGCCAGAATAAAGCCTCATACACATGCAACGTATTTCCGCCGACCGGTCGTCCGTCTTTTGTCCAGAGTGGTGTCTGTTGGTTGGAATGTGCTCTGGACTGCACACAAATTTTCCCGCACGACAGAATTCTACTTCAGAAGTGATGTCATGTGTTGGATTGCTTTCTTTGTGTTCTTTCATCTCTGAGCATGCCTAGTCTTGCTCATAAGATTTTTCCCCATCTAAATTTGTACTAATGAGACGAAAATCGGACGTGTTTTGACGGTCGACAAAAATTATATAGCCTGCACACCAGGATTTTTTCGGCCGAAAAGTCAGAGTCGGTTGTCGGAAGCACCATACTAACAATCCGAAAATCGGCAGATCGGTCGTCGGACGAAATTTTCCGGCCGAATTTCTACTCGTGTGTACGGGGCTTAAGTGTAGCAAGGAAGGACAGATACTACATTTGATCTTAGCCAAAAGACCAAGAAGTGATTTGCAATAGTTATAAATTAAAAACGCCACCTTGAAATGTAGTGTCCAGGTATGTAGTGCTCAGTGTCCATGCATGTAGTGCTCGGTTTCTAGCTGTAAACAGTGAGTGAACTCAGACAAACCTTACTGATGCTGCTTTAAAGTTTAACTTTGGGCTGATATAAAAAATACAAATTGATGCAGCTAGATATTAATTCATTAAATTGAAACGAGAGAAGTCTTAATTTCCATAATTCATTCACATAAATTATACAGTATATTTCATGGCACTGTATTTTTTTTTTTTTTTGGGGGGGATTTTTTCATCCTTTTAAGTACCTTCAGTGCTGTTGTGTGGTCACATGATCTATCTCTGTTCTTTGGCATCTGCAGGGAAAGATCTTTGGGAGCTGCTTCTATTACTGTATGCTATCTACCGTATGAGTGTCTGGCCAGCCCTGATCAGTGCTGCGCCAGTTACATGATAAAAAAAAATAACTGTTTCAGGAGAGCAGTTCAAATTAGATTATAAATATCAAATAACTGTTTTACAGCTCCTAATAAATCTTAATTGAACATCAAATGTGTATTTGTGTGCATTCATATGGTGTAGGCGCATTAGGAGATGATTGACACCAGCTTTCACTTTGTTCAGATAGCAGCTTCATCCAAGGTTCTTTTTTACTATACAGGTATTAGTTATTACATTTGAAATATTTGAAGTGATTAGCATAGCTAGAGAACTGGTGTGTTCTGAAAAGGAAGCAATACAAAGAGAACAGAATATTTTTTATACAACTACATGGTACAGCAGGCACATGTCAGGAATATTAAACGTGGGGTTTACACTCTTTAATACTGATATATATTAAAACAAAGCGTTTTTGTGAGTTTCTTAGTAAATTTAATCAATTAGCTTACTATATCCCGCCCCCATAGTGTTTAACATTAGGAGCACATGGGGGAGAAGGGAGGGAGGGGGATGTAATTTACCACTGTTAATATGCCCACATGTGTGACTCTGTATGCACATGGGCTGCACAGATAAGAAAAAGGAACAAATAAAGAGCTTAGAAGGGATCTGAAATTAGGCATGCTCTATAGGGGACACCAGTGGGCCTACACAATCTCTGCTTGCAATGGGGACACAGAGAAGATGAGAGGGACAGCGAATGGCAGGATCAACCAGGTATATTTCACTCTACACAAAACAAATGCTTTGTGCGTATGAACACTCTGTCAAATAGCATGTAATGAGAGTTATTCATTGTTTGGGTTTAATTAAACATTAAATGTATTTTTCAAATGACACCAATATAATGATTTGGAATCGGCCACTTGAAACCTGCTAAACAGTAGTACTCTGTTTCAAAAAGGGAGACACAACACTGGGAACCAATTAGGGGTGCTGCATGCAAATATTCTAAAAAAGTGACAGAATAATAGGACTGAGAAGAAGGTTGATCTCATCAGTTTTCTACTGTTCTGCCACTGTCAAATCCAAAGGTTGAGGGCAGTGTGGTGTCAGCAGTATATTCCTTAGTTGTTACAGGGAAATTGGTGCCATTTACCTGGCTGTGCTGTGTGATGTGTAAATCCCAGGACTAAAGGATAAAAATGCAAATCTTCTTGCAGGTAACAAGCCTTACACACACTGTATGCATTTAATCAGTATTTTTAGATGGTTGCCTGAAGTTCATATCTTATAGTCTATTTAGCCTTGTGAGGAGCATGCAGCAGGAATGTCTGTGCCACTTCTCTTTCCAGTAATTTACCATCAGTCACGATCTTCCAATGTCAGAAAATCACAGATTGATCACAATTATACAGGAAGTAATCCCCTGCACTGGGCAGGGTCAGATTACTGCTTAGCACTAAGGATGGGCTCCAGCATGTTCAGAACATAGTCCCAACCCACATGAGCAATCGTGCCGGGAAGCCCTCACTGCACACCGCCAATCATAGGTGGTGCGTGTATGTGCAGCTGCTGGCCGGGAAATGCCTCACTGCCTATGATTTGCGGTGTGCAGTGAGGGCTTCCTGGCAGGATTGCTCAGGTGGGTTGGGATTACGATCCGAACACGCCTGAGCCCATCCCTACTCAGCACGAAACCCAAACTATTCGAAAAAAAACTCCTTGCCCTCTGATACAAGCCTATTTCCCCTTTGGAATACTAGCCATGAAGCATGTTTTTATGTCTCTGGGGTAAAATGCTGGAACTGATGTGTTGCCTAAAGGGATTTCCTAGGTGAGTCATAGAGTTCTTGTCCATGGGAGGAGAACTCCTATTGCTGTGCACCAACCCAGTCCTTTGTGGGCTTCATTATCAGGCACGTGTTAATATCTTCTGATGCTGGGAAGTGCTAACTGGTGGTAAATAACACATTTCTAAGAGATAATGCTTGACACAACTTTTTTTTTCCTCATATGTGGTATATACTCACAGTTATAATAGAACTGCAGGAAACGTTGACTTTTGTTATGTCTTTAACATTTATGCTGGCAGCTTTTGCCTCATTACCTGTATGATTGCAAAAAGTATGGAGAGACTTCTTTGTATACCTATCAGAAGCATTCTGCTAAGGTTTCCTGGGGGTTTGACTTTCTTGCCAAACCAAACACACTGCATGTCATTTTGTTTTACTTAAACTGAATATTGATAGCACATGTACATGAAATTACCCTTTAAGGTCATAGCACAGATGTGAAGATCCAGCACTGTGAACTACCCTGGACATCTACTCCCACTATGTTTGTTCTCTGCCTGCTTCTCAGAATTATGCCTTCTACACCGACTTCACTAAAGCTGAAATCTAGGAAAACTAACATTTCTCCCTGGGTAAAATGCCCATTTATGTCTAGGGAACTGGGAAAAAGCAGTTTTACTTTCCAGTCCCTGCAGTCTCTTCTCCCCTGCACTCCCAAGGTGCCATTTGATTTCACCAAGACCAAAACGTGCCCATAGCCCTGCATTGAACATGAGGACAATGAACAACATCTGGGGGATCGAAGGATCGGGTTAGCAAAACAGTTTTTCCTGCCCCCAAGCCATAAATAATCATTTAACACTTAAAGTGCAAGTGCAGCTCCAAATTTAACTTTTTTCTGAAGTTGAGCTTTAAGTATACAGTACCTTTAAAGTGGTTGTAAACCCTGAAGCCCTGTACCCCCCCCCCCCCAGAACTTACTTGAGCACGATCCCAATCCCAATCCAGTGATGTGCAGTGCATGAGAGCTGAGGCACTCCCGGGACTATCTCTCCTGATTGGCTGAGACACTGGCTCTCGCTGCTGTCAATCACAGCCAGTGAGGAGAGAACGGGGCGCAGGACTGAGCCATGCTTTGTGTGTCCCAAAGACACACACAGAGGTGGCTCAAGAGCAATCACACACAATTGGGGGCACTCGACAAGGGGGGGCAGAAGCGTTGATGGGGGACCCGAGAAGTGGAGGTAAGGGCAAAACCATTGCACAGAGCAGGTAAGTATGATGTGTTTATTATTTTAAAGAACAAAAAAAATCAAGGCTTTAGAGCCACTTTAACTTGCTAACAGGCAGAACAATGTCATCTAATCATGTCTGAGCTGAAAAGGTAGCAGGGAGAGACACATTAATAAAAAAAAACAATTTAAAAAATTAAAAATACAATCACTGCCACCACCAATAAACAACATTATGGTAAATTACATGCGTACATTAGTACGTTGCACCAGTATCAGTGCAGAATGAAAAATTCTCTTCCAGAAGCTTCTAATCAAAAAAGGAGATGGTTGGGAGAATACTCTGTTGACCTTAATTACATTGTGTGCAGTAGCTAAACTTTGCAGGACAAACCAAAGGGTTTGTTCTACGTTACCCCCCTGGACCCCCCCCCCCCCAGCAACATATACTTACCCTTTTCTGGACTCCCCTCCAGTACCGTACGGCAGCCAAAAAGGGGAATTAAAGTGAACATGTTTCGTGCTGCATCGGCAACATTGGCAATGTATGTATAAGTTCTCTTTAATAATCATTATTCTTTTCCAAATACAATGCAAATACAAAAAGCAGACCCAAGTAAACAGCGTTCTACTTTAAAATGTGTTAATGAATTCTGTGTTTACGAGCCAGTTCACGACAGGAACGCACAGGAATATGTGGGTTTGCACTTTTTGGGTGCCATTAATACACAACAGGATCTGAGCTGCCTTCTTCCAGAACATTCTCACACTGATCTCCTTGCCCCCAGACTAATGTGCAGAGCATTCTTCCCTCTGATGTCCCACATTCTGCAAGATGGCCCATATACAGCCCTTTTCTGCAGCCATCCCATAGAGGTTAATATTGACAGCCATTTTGGTGTAGTCTGAAATTCTTTTGCTAGCAAGCTGTTAGTAACAGAGTGTCCTCTAGTGGTGGAAAACAGTATGCAATAAATAGTAAACAGTTGCTGCTATGTAACACATGAAAACGTCAGCTCTGCTGACCACCTATACAACAGATTACATGGCAAATGTCTAGAAGACTGATATAGAACAACAAAGATGGATAAAAGTCTCCTGTAAAACTATGTTAAAATGTTGATTATTTATACTGTATTGTATAATGGCTGTAAGCTTTTGTTGGCATTATAATATAGATAATTTATGTTATACTATATAACAGTGATGGCGAACCTTGGCACCCCAGATGTTTTGGAACTATATTTCCCATGTTGCTCAACTACACTGCAGAGTGCACAAGCATCATGGGAAATGTAGTTCCAAAACATCTGGGGTGCCAAGGTCTGCCATCAGTGCTATATAATGTCGTACCATTGTTGTCAATACTTTAATATGGATCATATATGTTATACTGTATAATGGTTTCATGCTACTGTTGCTACTGCAGTTAATGTATTGTAATTATTTTTTTGTTTCCTAAAAACTCAGATAAAAAAAAACACAGTTGGGTGTTTTGGATGTTTGTAGAGGACTTGACGAAGCTACTGTACAGTTTCATCTGGCCAGCAGCAATAAATGTCATTATATTAGCAGATGATAATGAGAGTAAGAGAATAAACTGTTTGCTTAATGGTTTGCAGACAGTAATTGGATTTTATGGGGAGATGACAGGTCCACTTTAGTCCAATAAAATTATGCTGAATTGGAAGCATTCACACAAGCAATTACCCAGCTTAACTTTTATGTGCATCTCTTCCATGAGCATAAGGATATAAGATTGTTTATTGATTCCTAATAAAGGTCTTTTGCGTATTCAGCAACAGGCTTTTCTGTTCATTTACATCCCTGAAAAATGTCTAAAAACTGTCCCCCGTAGTATCCTCCACTATATACAGATGTGCCCTTTACCTGTGAATTGGTCTTCATAGACCACAGCAAATTAATTAGAAAGGCATTATTTTATTAAAATAAATATAATATACTTATCTGCATAGAGCGGTCACTTACCTCTTCTTTGGTGGTCCCCATGGGTGCTCTCCACTTCTTCCCTTTTCAGAGTGCCCCATATCAGGCCGTGTTCTATTGGGGAACTCGTGAAGGAGTGCTCCTGAGACTGGCTGCGTGCAGCTATAGACACACATAGCGTGCCTCAGCTACGCCCCCTACCTTCTCTCAGGATGTGCATGACAGCAGCAGGAGTCTATGGCTCCTGCACTGCTCCCTGAGTGAGTTCTCTGAATCCAGGAAGAAAGGAGAGTGTTGCTGCCGGCGGGGATAGCGCTGGAATAAGGAGGTGTCAGGTAAATGGTTAGGGATGGGGTGCACTAAAGCTGCAGAGCACTAAAACGGACATGCCATAAATAAATAAATAAATAAATAATCACATTTGTTAATGCATTAAGTTGTGCTAACAGCCTATATAATCATATATTATCAAAATGAACAGACTGCTTTATCCCGGTGAACCTTAATGGACAATAATGTGTCGGGAATAAAAAAGTATGTAAAGGCAAAGCTTTTTACTTTGTTTTGGATAGAATGAAGAATGGTTCAATCTTCTGGGGTTTTTTTGTTGTTTTTTTTTTTTTTTTGCTGTCTGTTACTTTACTCGACCCCTTTATTCATCCTGGTGACCATTGTCGAAGTGGGGGAAAACTCAAAATGTCACAAAAAAAAAAAAAAAAAGTGGGGGTAAATTATCTAATTGGCACACATATTTCAGTGACAACAGTTTAACTCCACTTTTGTTGAGAAAAAAACATTCCCCTCTGGGTGATATCTGTACATTACAAGGATTTTAACAAACTTTGTTGCAGATTCCTACCTTTTGTTATTCTGAAGAAATCCCTGTTTGTTCCTCTGTGCCTCTGTGCTGGGCGGGTCAAATGGGAGTGGTTTCATAACTATCTATCAGCTGTGGCAGCTGCAGGGCTCTAATGAGGAAAGCTGCTAGGCCTGCATCCCTTTAGGCGTGTTCCTATTGGGAGTATCTCACCAAAAATGAGATTTTTGTTGCAGGGGATGCCAGAAATCCGACTAGATCCTATGCAGACTTCTGGGAAAATTGGTGAGCCAATCACACAAGCAGGAAATGATGTTTCTGGGGAGTGGTCAGTACACTTTCTGTGTACAGAACAGCTGCAGGTAGCCATATTGCATTGCATTTTCATAAACTTACAACAGCTGCAAATTAAAAAGGAAAGGTCATTTTTAATAGCATTTAATTATAATATGATTTGTGTCACAATTGTATACGCTATATTGTTTTTTCCCCCACTAAAGTGGAGTTACCCTTTAAGCTCTGTTATAATCCAATACTCCAAAAAAAAAAGTTTTGGCTATATATGCACCTTAACAAATGTGTGTTAATGCAATACAAAGGGGTCTATTTAAAAAAACAAATGCATAGCAGTTCGCGCGGTGAAAGTGCACTTACTTTTATTCTCTGAGAATAGACCCAAAAAAATAGCAAATGCCTATTACACTTAGCACCATCTAGTGGCCAAATGCTGTATTTTCTGGTTTAAATCAAGGGAAAACATTGAACACAGGAAAAAAAACCCCATAAAATCCCATGGGCAGCACAGTGGTCAGCACTTTTGCCTAGCAGAACTATTCATTTGTTCAAATCCCAACCATGCCACTATCTGCCTGGAGTTTACATTATCTGCCTGTGTGGGTTTCATCCCACACTCCACAGACATGCTCATGCTCCTGACTAAATTGGCACTAGTATGTGTACTGTATGTGAGTTAGCTCTTTGAGGGCAAGGACTGGTGTGAATGTACAATATACTGTATATGTGTAAAGAATTGTGCAAACTGACAGCTAAGTACGTATAACCACTTGCCCTCCGGAGGTTTTACCTCCCTTCATGACCAGGCTATTTTTTTGTGATACAGCACTGCCTTGCTTTAACTGAACATTGTGCAGTTGTGCGACACCGTATACAAACTAAATGTATGTCCTTTTTTCCCCACAATTAGAGCTTTCTTATGGTGGTATACAGGGCTTTTTTTCTCAGAGAATAGGTGCAGGTACCCCCCCTCTTCCGATCACCCCTTATCTCCGCCCCCTACACACCTTTGAGCACGCCCCTTGGTACCACTCCCTAGCCACCTCCCAGTACCGACCCTTTTAGAGAAAACCAAGTATCAATTATTTTTTTTTTGGTGCCAAGTAATTTGTATGGAATTAAAAATTAATTATATCAGGAAAAGCAGTAAAATAGATACCTACAGCAATTACAGACCCCATCACCAACAATAGATCCCCTAGCAACAACAGACGCCCCCACTAAAACAATAGATCCACTTCAGCAACAATAGACCCTCCTACCAAAAATATACATATCTCCTAGCAGCCAACATCAATAGGCCCTTCAGCAGCCAGCAACAACTCAACAGTGGATCTCCCAGCAACAATAGATCCCCCCACCAGCAACAACAGACCCCCCAACCCCTTCCAGCAACAATAAATCCCCCAGCAGCTGCCATCAATAGATCCTCCAGCAAATCCCAGCAACCCTTGTTATTACATACATGTAGTGCTAGAGGTGCCGGAACTGGGTTCCCCCCGCGTTCCCGCTGAAAAAAAGCCCTGGTGGTATATAATCACCACTGCGGTTTTTATTTTTTGCGCCTTAAACAAAAAAAGACTGACAATTTTGAATAAAAAACAATATCAATCAATTTAGGCCAATATGTATTCTGCTACATATTTTTGGTTAAAAAAAATCCCAATAAGCGTATATTGGTTGGTTTACGCAAAAGTTATAGTGTCTACAAACTATGGGATATTTTTATTTATTTATTCATTTTACTAATGGTGGTGATCAGCAACTTATAGCGGGACTGCAACTATGCAGTGAACAGTCAGTACACTGACACTTATGACACTTTTTGGGGACCAGTGACACTAATACAATGATCAGTGCTAAAAATATGCACTGTCACTGTACTTATGACATTGGCTGGGAAAGGGTTAAACATCAGGAGCGATCAAAGGGTTAACTGTGTGCTTAGCCAGTGTTTTGTAACAGTGTGCCAAATGATCAGTGGGTGCCGGTGGAAATCAGGTCAGTGAGCCGCTGGCGGTGCACACCTGCGCCCGATACCCAGAAGTGCAGGATCACATAAAGTACAGAATCACGGTGTATATATGTGATCCTGTGCAGCGTGGCCACCCTGTAGCAGTAAAACTGCTATAGGGTGGTCGACAAGTGGTTAATAATATTTTATGTTTTGCCCCATTCACACAGAACAAATGTACATCCACTTTCACTGGGCAGTTTTTTTTTTTTTTTTTTTTTAATAAATAGACCCCATAGTGTGCATGGGCATTTAAACATTTATTTTACATTAATCAATGACTAACACAGTAAAAGGAAAACTAAAATGCTAAGTGCCCCAATTTATAGCAAGCCTTTAGAGCAGGATATCTCAATCTTTATGCAGTCAAGGCACCCTTAAAAAATTATGGACAGACTCGAGGCACCCTTTAAAAATTATAGACAGTCTTGAGGCACCCCAGTCTAAAATGTAAAAATTATTCTAAAAGTTTTGCATAACAAATCAGTATTCACACACGTAGGACACCCAGCATTAAAGGTGATTTATTCTTCCAAAGCAAATACACTTTTGCAAACTGGTACTGACTAGTATTCCAATGTTTCTCTTACCCCTCAATTTTTCTCCATCACTCAGCTAAGGTGTCCTCAAGAAGGTTATAATGGTGCCCAATGAAACCCTGTGGATTTGTGTAATTAAAAGGCAGCTTTATTCACACACCAGCTTGTATACAATTGTGGGGACCTTTTTAGTTATTTTGCCAAGGCACCCCTGAAGAAACCTCCAGGCACCCCAGGGTGTATATACTGTATAGACTGTATATGTGGAAGCCGCCACATGTATTTGAAAATGTTGTGTGACTAAAACCTTTGTTTTTAATTGCAAATTGTTAGATGGTGTATTTTTTTTTTGTTAACTATTTTTTTTGCTACTGGTAAGTGTGTCGGGAAATACATTTGATTTATTTTGCAATAACAAGTAAAAGGAAAAGACCCTTTTATAGCTATGATTTAATCAGGTAATTTCTGAAAGTTTTTTTTTTTTTTTTGGTCTATTCATGTTGTTAAAATTTGTCTTAACCAGAAGTACAGCAGTCAGCGAAATGTACGGTCTGTATTAGGTACAGATCAAAAGTGGCAAAATCAAGAGCTGAGGTTTTTTTTTTATATATAGAATACCCATTAAGATTATTGCAAGGAGGGTCAAAAGAAACTAAAATGTCATCCATTGGAAATGAAGTAAAGAAGCAGTGATTAGGCATAGGTACAACCTGAAAAGCCTGCCCTCGCTGGGTCTCATGTTCACGACAGACCAGCCACAACTATTTGGGAAAGAGAAAGACAGACTGTAATGTGGCTTAGAGGTTACTATGATATCTGATAAATGGAATGCTGAAGGTCTCACCAGCTTGTAAAAAGAGTGAGCATATACTGCCTTATGAGGCTCTGGCATTTATGTGCTGAAGCCAAATCCTAAAGTTAACCACTTGCCGACTGCCGCCCAACTATATACGGCGGCAGTCAGCCCCTCACAGGCAAAGTGACGTATGGGTACGTCACTAGCCTGTGATGCTCTAGGGAGCGAGCGCGCGCCACCGGAGGCAAGCTCCCGCTCGCTCACAGACCCCCCCGCGCGAGTGAGCGGCGGACCCGATGTCCGCCGGTCACTCGCGATCCTCCGGTACAGCGGGAGAAAGGCAGGCGGCTAGTGTAAACAAAGCCGCCTGTCATTCTCCCCTGTGTAACAGCACAGATCATACGGTCCTGCTATGTAGGACCGTAGATCTCTGCTGTTACACACAGCCACATCCAATCACAGTTAGAATCACGCCCCTAGGGACACACTTAACCCCTCCCTCTCACATAAAGTTAACCCCTTCACTGCCAGTGTCATTTTTACAGTAACAATGCATATGTATAGCACTGATTACTGTAGTAATGTCACTGGTACCCCCAAAAGTGTCAAAAATGTCAGTCAAGGGTCCGATCTGTCCGCCGCAATGTCGCAAAAAAAAAAAAAAGGTAAGATTTGTTTGACTTAAATTTACAATTTTTTTTTCTCTTTCTCCTCTTTAAAATGGCAGACTTGGTTCAGTGCAGGAATTGTTGTGCATTTATTTCATGTTCCACTCTTTGGAGATTCGGATGCTGTCAGATCTGTAGGCAATTCTCCTTACTGCAGCAGGAAATTGCATTTTTGAAATCAGAGATATTTAAATTATCTGTTAAACAAACTCCAGCTGGGACTGCTGCAATGCCACTGCCACAGAGGACCCCCAGAAATGGCAGATGGGTTACTGTAGGTTCTGGAAGACTTAGAGTGGTGGATAGAAGAAGACATGTCCCACAGTCGGTGGTTCTCCATAATTCATTTGCAGCACTCTCAGAATGTAAGGACAACATGGATATGGACTCAAGCCATCGACTCCTATGTCTAATGTATGCAAGACTGCAGCCAAGGACAAAAAAGATAAAGTGAAGTCTCAAAGGAAGCAGCTGTTGCTGGGTGATTCAATCATAAGAAATGTGGAGCTTAAAGAAAATGGTTTTGTGAGATGTCTCCCTGGTGCTACTGCTAGACGAGATAGAAGACGTATTATTAATATTGTTAAGCAAGCAAAGCAGGAAGGGGACGTGGATGTTCTTGTCCATCTAGGGACAAATGACCTGGCTTGCAATGAAGTGTCAGAGGTGAAAAAATCTTTTATCACACTTGGTAATGACGTACAGGATTTTGCATCCACCATTTCATTTTCTGAAGTTCTGCCTGTGCATAATGTTCAGAATGATAGGCAGAGGCGCATAAAGGAGTTCAACATATGGCTTAGTAAATGGTGTCAAGAGCAAGGATTTGGCTTTGTTTCTCATGATAGCTCTACTTGGAATAGAAAGGAACTGTACAAAAAAACAGAATTTTTGTAAAATCTTACCTGTAAAATTCCTTTCTCTGAGTCCTCCGACAGTCGCCGCCTCTTCATATTCGTCACATATGGGGTATTAGACTTTGCTCCGAAGGAGTAGCTAGGCAACAGAATATGTTAACATTAAAGCTTTTAACATATCCCACCCTCAAGGGGTGGTCCCCTCAGTCAATACCCTCCTACTTCCTGCAACCATATCTCAGTTTCAGTGGAATAGCAGTAGAGTATACAACCAAACCCCAAAAGAGGGGCGGGGCGGCGACTGTCGGAGGACTCAGAGAAAGGAATTTTACAGGTAAGATTTTACAAAAATTCAGTTTTCTCTTACGTCCTCCGACAGTCGCTGCCTCTTCATATTCGTCACATATGGGGACGTCCCAAAGCAGTGCAAACATGAGGGGTGGGAAACGCATCCGCGCCGAAAGGCAACGCAGTCTCCGCATCAAAGAAAGGAACATTACCAAAGGAAGGAAACCAGCTGGGCTACAGGAAAAATAATTGCTCAACAGGAGCAACAACCCAGGAAAAGACAAAGAACCAGGGGATAAAAAACTTATCCCAACCGCCAGAGGTCCCCAACAAGGGACCCTAGGGAATTGCCGCACTAAGAACCTTGCGGCCAAAAGAAGCATCCGCCGATGCCTGAACATCTACTTTGTAGAATTTTGTGAAAGTGTGTACGGTCGACCAGGTCGCCGCCTTACACACCTGGGCTACAGAAGCCCCATGACGACAGGCCCAAGACGTACTCAGAGATCTAGTAGAGTGTGCCTTCACAGGCACAGGGGGAACCATCCCCTGCAAGGCATACGCCTGTTCAATGGTCTGCCTGATCTATTTGGCGATGGTAGAGGCCGACGCCGCCATGCCCTTCCGAGGACCCTCTGGAAGAACAAACAAGGAGTCCGTCTTTTGCAAGGACTCAGTCGATTTAAGGTAAACCCTTATCGCCCGAACAACATCCAAAGAATGTAGTCTCACCTCCTTTGGATGTTTAGGCTTCGCGCACAGCGAAGGCAAGACAATATCTTCATTAAGATGGAATTCCGAAACTCGCTTCGGAAGAAAAGAAGGATTAGGTCGCAAGACCACCTTATCCAAATGAACAACCAGATACGGAGACTTGCAGGACAAAGCCGCCAGCTCCGACACTCTGCGAGCCAAAGTGATCGCAACCAAAAAGGCGACCTTTTTGGACAACATAGACAATGAGATCTCCCTGATCTGTTCAAAAGGAGCACGTTGTAACACAAATAGAACGAGATTCAAGTCCCAAGGGGGCAGAGGATCCCTCCTAGGAGGAACCAGATGCCGCACTCCCTGAACAAAAGTGCCAACCAAGGAGTTGGAAACCACGGGACGTTGAAACAGAACGGCCAGCGCAGACACCTGACCCTTTATCGTAGCCAGCGCCAAACGCTGATCGACACCTGTTTGAAGGAAGGACAGCACTCGGGAAACCGAGTACGTGCAGGGTGAAAACCCCCTGGACTCACACCAGGCAAAATAGGCCTTCCAAGTACGGTAGTAAACCTTCCCCGAGGAAGACTTCCTCGCATTGATCAAGGTATGAACGACCTCTGGGGAGAGACCCTTCTCCTTCAGGACCTCGGTCTCAACAGCCAGGCCGTCAAAGCCAGCGACTGTAAAGCAGGATGGTATATCGGCCCTTGAGACAGGAGATCGTCTCGAAGAGGCAGACGCCACGGGGCGTCGACCGCCAGATTCACGAGGTCTGCGTACCAGGACCGGCGCGGCCAGTCCGGTGCCACAAGAATCACCGTGCTGCGTTCCGAGTGTAACCTGCGAAGGAACCTGGACAGCAACTGAATCGGTGGAAACGCGTACATCAGCTTGTACTGATGCCACGGGGCCACTAACGCGTCCGACTCGTCTGCCCGAGGGTCGCGCGTCCTTGCCACGAACCTTCTCACCTTGTTGTTGAGACGAGACGCGAACAGGTCCACATCTGGAAGACCCCACTTCGCGCACAACATCTGGAAGACAGCTGGGTGGAGAGACCATTCCCCCTGATCCAGGGTCTGGCGACTCAGATAGTCCGCCTGCCAGTTCTCCACCCCTGGAATGTGAACCGCCGTTATCGCCGGGACATGAGTCTCGGCCCAAGACAGAATGTCGGCCACTTCCCGAGCCGCTCAGGCACTCCTGGTTCCCCCTTGGTGGTTGATGTAGGCCACCGCCGTGGCATTGTCCGTCTGCACCCGAACCGGGCAGCCCTGCAGCCGGTCCGTCCAGCGATGAAGACAGAGATTTATCGCACGCAATTCCAGAACGTTGATCGGAAGGGAGGACTCCCCCTCCGACCAAGTCCCCTGGGCGGACAGAACGCCCAGAACACCACCCCAGCCCGACAGGCTGGCATCCGTGGTGATCACCGTCCACGAGATAGGACGAAACGACTTGCCCCCGGACACCGTCGGGGACTGGAGCCACCACAGAAGGTCTCTTCTGGTGCGATGACTCAACGAGATTTGATGATCCAGAGATTGAGGTCGCCCGTCCCACATGGACAGGATCTCCGCTTGGAGACCCCGCGTGTGAAACTGGGCGAAGGGAATCGCCTCGAAGGCCGAGACCATCAATCCCAGACATCTCATGCATGTCCGCAGAGACGAGTGCGGAACGTCCCTGAGGGACCTGACTTCCTCCTGAAGAGTTCTGAGCTTGTCTTCCGGCAGGAAGACCTTCGCCTGCACCGAGTCCAGGATCATTCCCAGGTAGGGAAGACGAACCGACGGACTCAGTGTCGACTTTGGAAAATTTATCGTCCAACCAAACTCCTGCAGAGTTTGCATCGTGACAGACAGGTCCTTCTCCAGACCCTGGCTGGTCGTAGGCCGAACCAGAATGTCGTCCAGATACCCCAGGACAGAAATGCCCTGGGCCCTCAATAATGCCAGAACCGGTGCAAGCACCTTGGTGAAGACCCGCGGAGCCGAGGCGAGACCAAAAGGCAATGCCACGAACTGGTAGTGATCCTCCGCAATGGCGAATCGAAGGTACCTCTGGTGACCCTCGAAAATGGGGATGTGAAGATACGCATCCTTCAAATCGATGGAGGCCATGAATTCCCCCGGAACCAGGGCAGCCACCACCGACCGCAGGGATTCCATGCGGAACTTGCGAACCCGCACAGAGCGGTTCAGAGCCTTCAAGTCCAGAATTGGACGAACCTTGCCCTCCTTCCTGGGCACGGTGAACAGATTGGAATAAAACCCCCGAAATCTGTCCCGATGAGGCACCGGAACCACCACTCCCTGAGCCCTCAGGTCCCGCACCGCCAGGTGCAGGTCCCGTAAACGCTCTGGAGACAGTTGAAGATTTGAGGGAAAAAATCTGCTCTCCGGCCGAGAGAGAAACTCGATCTTGTAACCAGATCGAACGATCTCCTGAACCCATCTGTCCCGCACGCGGGCCAACCAGGGTTGAAGAAAACCGAGCAAGCGTCCCCCCACCCCAAAACTGGGTGAGGGCGCCCTTTCAGGCCGCACTGTTATGGGCTGCGGATCCGGATTGACCGGACTTCTGTTTCCCAGACCAGGGCTTCTTCTGAGAGCCTTGACTTTTGAACGGTTTGCCCTTGTAGTGCGACCGAAAGGCACGAAAGGACCCCTGAGGGGGCCGAAAATTAGCATGCTTCTTCCCAGAAGCCCCCTTAGCCTTGGGGAAATGGGGCAAGAGAGTGCTCTTACCTCCGGTGATCCCCTTAATCAACACATCCAAGGACTCCCCAAAAAGGCGAGACCCATCATAAGGCAGATTGGCTAAGGTCTTACGTGAAGATTGGTCCACCGACCAACATTTCAACCAAACCAGGCGGCGAGACAACACCGCCACGCTGTGCACACGTGCAGCCAACGGGACCAAGTCCAAGTCCGCATCACACAGATACATGACACCCTGGTGGATTTGATCCACCATATCCAGGGTCGCCGGCGAGACCGAATCGGCCACTAGGACGCGCCTAAGCATCTGCGTCCAACTTGCGACAGCCTGGGCTGCCATGAGAGAGGCAAACAGAGCCTTAAGCATAGAACCCGTAACAGAATAAGTATGACGGGCAAGAGACTCCAATCTCCTATCCGTGACATCACGGAACACAGGGGAATCCTCTGCAGGAATCGCAGTGGATTTGTTTAAAACCGCAATTGCGTGATCCACTGGAGGTGGCACACACCACCTTTCATCAGTGGAAGGCGAGAAAGGATAACGCAGCTTGAACCTACTTGGTACCGCAAAAGGTTTGCGTAGATTGCGCCATTGTTCCTTAACAGCGCGCTGAAAATCATCATTGCAGGGAAAAACCTGCGGCGTCCTGCGTTTTCTCTGCGTCCCATAAGCCGCCAAGGCAGCGGGGGGACACACTTCATCCTGCAAACGCAGCGTTTGTTTTATGGAAGCAATCAATTCATCCATGATTGCAAGCTCTTCAGGCGAGCCAGGGGGAGAATTATCAACCCCTTCAACTTCAGCCTCCACCTCGGACCCCACTAGATCCAGGGAGGAGCGGGACCCCGATAAGGAGGCCCCCGCCATAACAGCCCCATCACCTTCACCCTCAGAATCAGAGGAAAGAGAAACTCTGGGTCTCTTAGTAGATTGAGCAGCCACCAGCATCTGCACCTGAGCAGCAAGGCCAGCCACAATAGTGGCTAAATCCCCCCCTGGGGGGGAAACAGCGGTCCCCTGGCTTTCCACCAAGGCGGTAGGAAATTTGCCCTCCTGAGAATCCATTGCCCCAATTGCCGGATAATAAAGGGTTAACTGCCCCTTTAACAAGCGCGGCGAGCGCAGCCCACCGCACCACACACAAGCACAATGAGACCCCCACAGGGACAATAAAACTGACACAGGCAATGGATAAGAAGAATATAACCTGAGGAGACCCTCGCCGCTGCTGCTGCCTCGATCAGTGTATCCTGGAGAAGAGGAAATGAGGCGGCCAGGGCGCTCTATTAAAGCCTATGGGAGGCTACAAGAAAATGGCCGCCATGCATGTAGAACATGCGGCCGGAGCGAGTGTAGGCAAAATGGCGCCGTTTGGCGCCGAAACCGCCGCTCCACAGTACAGTAATGCACACATGTTATCCATGTATAAAAAAACATGTTAGATCGCCGCAGCGATCGCTGTATAGTGCCCAAACATGCCACAAAACATGCCCCACAGCACACAGCTTCTCACACTGACAAGGCTGACACACACAGTGTCACACAGCTCCCCCCCCCCCTTGCAGCCCACAGCATGCAGCCGAGTGATAGGGAGACAAACAGTGAGAACAGAGGCAGGTTACACAGTCCCAGACTGACACCCCCCCAGACAGACAGGTCCCCACATAGATACACTTACCTCACAATGGCGTGGGGGACCCGCACAGGCGAACAAGCCGCTGCACATGAGGCAGGGAGAGTAGCATACAAGACGCACAGAATTGGGGTTAAGAAACCGCACAGCGTCCAGAGAGGTAGCCACCTCACCAATCATCCCTGCACCGAACAGGGATGGGTCGTTCACTGTGCCAGGAGCGTTACCTGGCTGAACGCTCGATGGCAGGCTGGGAAGCCACTGACCCACGACCTGCGACCAGGGGGATCAGCCCGAGACCCAGCCCGCATGATCCTCTTCATCCGAAGAACTAACTAATGCTGACAAAAAGAACAGCTAAGTAAAGGTAGAGAGAAAACTCAAACAAAAAATCAAAAAAGAAGAAAGAGTCTGGGGCACAAAGCCCCAGCACAGAGAGAGCCAGCCACTCCTGACAAGCTAGACATTGAAACTGAGATATGGTTGCAGGAAGTAGGAGGGTATTGACTGAGGGGACCACCCCTTGAGGGTGGGATATGTTAAAAGCTTTAATGTTAACATATTCTGTTGCCTAGCTACTCCTTCGGAGCAAAGTCTAATACCCCATATGTGACGAATATGAAGAGGCGGCGACTGTCGGAGGACGTAAGAGAAAGATGGTTTGCATCTTTCTCTCAAAGGAACAAATGTACTTAGTGAACAACTCCAAGAATTTGCGAAAGAGTATTTAAACTAGGAAGGGGGGGCAATAGAGTGGAAATACAAGAGTCCAATTGCCCCCCGAAACAATGCCAGAACAGGTCAGAAGCACAGAGGTTAAGAAATGATAAGCTCAGAGTCCTGTCTACAAATGCTCGCAGTTTAGGTAAAAAAATCAATGAACTTGGGTCAATAATGGCATCTGAGAATGTAGATTTAGTGGCTGTTACGGAGACATGGTTTAATGAAAGAAATGACTGGGACATAACCATACCAGGGTACTCTTTATACAGAAGAGACAGAGAAGGCAAGAAAGGAGGAGGAGTGGCCCTGTATGTGAAAGATAGCATTAAATCTAACCTAATACAAGTTGGTGAGGCCAACATAGAGTCAGTTTGGGTTACGTTGCAGTTTGCTAATCATGCAGTAACTCGTGTAGGTGTGATATATAGACCACCTGGTCAAGTTAAAGAACTAGATGATTTACTAGTTGAAGAAATAGCTAAAATGACAATGAAAGGAGAAGTTATCATTATGGGAGATTTCAATCTTCCAGATATAAACTGGAAAACCAAAAAAGCAAGTTCTACCAGGAGTACAGAAATTCTAAATTCCCTACTGGGGTTGTCTCTGCAACAAGTGGTTGAGGAGCCAACCCGGAGGGAGGCCATTTTGGATTTGGTATTCACAAATGGGGATTCGGTATATGATGTCATTGTAGGCGAAACCTTGGCATCTAGTGATCACCAGTCAGTGTGGTTTAATATAAGAACTGTGAAAGAGTCACACCACACCAAAACAAAAGTTTTAGATTTTAGAAAAACAGAATTTTCAAAAATGAAATTAGTCATAAATGAGTCCTTATCAGACTGGAACGGATTACATGGAGTCCAGGAGAAATGGGACTACTTAAAAGGTGCATTATTGAAGGCAACAGAAAATTGCATTAGACTTGTCAGTAAAAGCAAAAAAAGGAAGAGACCACTGTGGTACTCAGCAGAAGTGACCCAAATCATTAAAAATAAAAAGCTAGCATTTTGTAATTATAAAAAAACCCAGAGCAATGAAGATAAGGAAATCTACAAGATTAGGCAGAAAGAGGCCAAGCAAGTTATAAGAACTTCTAAAGCGCAGGCAGAAGAAAAACTAGCTCAGTCTATGAAAAAGGGGGATAAGACATTCTTCAGATATATAAATGAAAAAAGGAAATTAAAACAAGGAATAACTAAATTAAAAACAAAGGACGGAAGGTATGTAGAAGGGAATAAAGGGCTAGCCGACTGCCTTAATGAATACTTCTGTTCAGTTTTTACAGAAGAAAAAGAAGGAGAAGGACCTCCACTTGAAAGGATGACTAATGAATCGTTTGATGCATGTGTCTTTACAGAGGAAGACGTTCTAAGATTGCTGTCTGAAGTGAAGACAAATAAGTCACAGGGTCCTGATGAGATACACCCAAAATTATTAAAAGAGCTTAGTGGTGAGCTGGCAAAACCATTAACAGATTTATTTAACCAATCATTAGTAACAGGAGTCGTCCCGGAAGATTGGAAATTGGCAAATGTCGTGCCCATTTACAAGAAAGGTAGTAGGGAGGAATCGAGCAACTATAGACCAGTGAGTCTGACATCAATAGTAGGCAAATTAATGGAAACCCTATTAAAGGATAGGATTGTGGAACATCTTAAATCCCATGGATTGCAAGATGAAAAACAACATGGGTTTACTTCAGGGAGATCATGTCAAACAAATCTTATAGATTTTTTTGACTGGGTGACTAAAATAATAGACGGTGGAGGTGCAGTAGACATTGCATATCTAGATTTTAGTAAGGCTTTTGACACTGTCCCACATAGAAGACTTATCAATAAACTGCAGTCATTGAGCATGGACTCCCATATTTTTGAGTGGATTAGGCAGTGGCTGAGTGACAGACAACAGAGGGTTGTAGTCAATGGAGAACATTCAGAACATTCAGAACAAGGTCATGTTACCAGTGGGGTATCTCAGGGATCTGTACTGGGACCAATTTTGTTTAATATCTTCATAAGTGATATTGCAAAAGGCCTCGATGGTAAGGTTTGTCTTTTTGCTGATGACACAAAGATATGTAACAGGGTTGATGTTCCTGGAGGGAAACGCCAAATGGAAAAGGATTTAGGAAAACTAGAAGAATGGTCAGAACTCTGGCAACTGAAATTTAATGTGGATAAGTGCAAGATAATGCACCTGGGGCGTAAAAACCCAAAGGCAGAATATAGAATATTTGACACAGTCCTGACCTCAGTATCTGAGGAAAGGGATTTAGGAGTAATTATTTCAGAAGACTTAAAGGTGGGAAGACAATGTAAAAGAGCAGCACGAAATGCCAGCAGAATGCTTGGATGTATAGGGAGAGGTATAAGCAGTAGAAAGAGAGAAGTGCTTATGCCGCTGTACAGAACACTGGTGAGACCTCACTTGGAGTATTGTGCGCAGTACTGGAGGCCATATCTCCAGAAGGATATAGATACTCTAGAGAGAGTTCAGAGAAGAGCTACTAAACTAGTACATGGATTGCAGGAAAAAAACTTACCAGGAAAGGTTAAAGGACCTTAACATGTATAGCTTGGAAGAAATAAGAGACAGAGGGGATATGATAGAAACTTTTAAATACATAAAGGGAATCAACTCGGTAAAGGAGGAGAGCATATTTAAAAGAAGAAAAACTACCACAAGAGGACACAGTTTTAAATTAGAGGGGCAAAGGTTTAAAAGTAATATGAGGAAGTATTACTTTACTGAGAGAGTAGTGGATGCATGGAATAACCTTCCTGCAGAAGTGGTAGCTGCAAATACAGTGAAGGAGTTTAAGCATGCATGGGATAGGCATAAGGCTATCCTTCATATAAGATAGGGCCAGGGACTATTCATAGGATTCAGATATATTGGGCAGACTAGATGGGCCAAATGGTTCTTATCTGCCGACACATTCTATGCAGTCCCGCTAAAAAAAAAATCGCAGATCGCCGCCATTACTCGTTAAAAAAAAAAAACAATAAAAATGACAAAAATCTTTCCCTTAGTTAGTAAATGCAATAACTTTTGCGTAAACCAATCAAAATACGCTTTTTGCGATTTTTTTTACCAAACATATGGTAAAAAAAAAATTGGCCTAAAATGTTAAAAAATTTTGATTTTTAAATTTTTTTGGGGGGAATTTCATATAAAATAATGTGAAAAATATTGTTATTTTTGCAAAATTGTCTCTCTTTTTTTGTTTATAGCGCATGATCAAAAAATCACACAGGTGATCAAATACCACCAAAAGAAAGCTCTGTTTGTGGGAAAAAAAGGACGTCAATTTCATTTGGGTACAGCTTCGCACGACCGCACAATTGTCCGTTAAAATCTTCTGGGGCTTAAGTGGTTAAACTCCAAGTAAAGTGAAAAAATTACCCTTACACTCAACCACACACACACACACTGCAAGAGTTAAATGCTTGTTATATCTAGGGGTGGAGGGGATGAAAACATGTGTAGTAATAATTACCTCATTGCTTGCTCCCACTGGTTCCCACAATGCTGTACAACCAGTGCCCTAAAATCACTTCCCTTCATTGTTCAATATTAATTTTTGACAATTCAAAATCTCCTATCATGTTGTGAGTCCTACCTATCTGCTGGCCATTTCTTTGTAGGGAGGCAACTCCTAGATTATATGCATGCTTTGTAGTTTCTCCTCCACTCATTCATTTGGTTTACTTTAGATTTCTAAGAACTACATATTCCATGGTACCCTGCTGTCTACAAGCAATGTTGATGTCAAACACAGGGTGTTCCGATTTATAGGAGTAGGCTAGAAATAATTAAATTTTTATGTGGAAATTGATAAACTAGTTAAAATTTAACCACACTTTAATCAGGCGTTCGGCTTTAACTTGTGTGTAACCTGAACATCCAAGGCTCTTCTGTGATCGATCCATAGGTTATCATGGGTGCTGGAAGGCAACACCAGGTGCCTGTAATCCCCCACTATTAATAGTTAAAAGCAACTCTGTCATTAATAAACATTGTAGCAAAGAAGAATTGCTGCAAAATAAGCGAATACTGACTTTTCCCATTACCCACCCTGCCACCCCATTCAATAGAAATCTTCCTCCAAATCTTCAGGAAATTGACACTTTCAGGAATGTTGATCACTTGGGTTTTATGCAACTGCTGAGATCCACTCATTACATTAAGAAGTTGTGGCTTGGAGGACAGAAGGTGTGAGAGCTATGGGGAACCCAGATGATTTTGTTTTAGTTTCGGACTACTACTCCTACTAATCAGTACAGCATTCACGTACCATATTGTGAATGAGGGGGGAAGCTTTGGGGAGGTGTAGCCCAATTGTTACCTGTTGTAGGACTACAACGCATATCAAAACCACCAGATGCTTATCCAGATGTGGAGCCCAGAATATCAGGTGGAGTCAGCCAGCATTGTAAGCTTCCTGTCCAATGAAGATTATTAAGAGTCCTTTACTGACAGAGGGGAAGAACATGGGCAGAAAAGAAGGCGGGACAGAGATTGAACTTACATATAACAAGCCAGTGGATCAGAGAGGTGGCCGCGGAATAGTGATTGAGGCAGGAAGCAGGGCATGGCCTTGGCACAGAGACCAGTGAAACAATAAGGACGAATGACAATGGGAGGAGGGGAAGGGAATGTGCCTTACTGGGCAGGGACTAGGGAGACATAGGGAAGAAAAAAAAAAAAGGAAGAAACAAAACAAAGAGAGGAGTGGTAATCCAAATGAAACACAAGGAAAGACAAGAAAATTAGGAAAATATAGCCGTCGACCTGACAAGGGGTGAATGCAAGTGCCCTGCAAATATAAGCCTTGCTTGCTTTCTTTCCTGCCCAACACCCACTGCATGGCCCTGCCTTCAACGGGCCATGGCCAGCACCAATCCGGGGGCCCAGGGGTTGGGGACGCTTGCTGTACAAGATGATAACTATACCAAAAAAAGAGGGTTGCTAAATTCCAGATATCAATTAGTGACCTACAACGCACAAACAAACATTGGGTATCCATGTCTAAGGAATAAAGAGGTGATTAGGAATCTGAGTTACAGATGCTAAACAAAAGAATTCCAATAGCATGATCAGGTGTTAAACAATAAGGTTATCAGAAATACAAGGCTACTCCACCCACACTGAAATATACAGTGTAGTCATTTACTGATTCTTTCCAATTCAGGCTCAGCACAATCATTTATTCTAGTAAGCAACTAAATACGGGATTTTTCTTTGTGCTTTTTTTTTCCTAAATTAGTTTTACTATTTTCCTTTTAGTATTTGGAAGATGAGAAAAATATAACCATCTGGGAACTGCTGCCTTCACCCTGAGTACTTCTAGCAAAAACCTTTTGCCAGAATCCTAGACAGAATGTGTGAAAATATCTAATTGGGTCCAGATGTGATGATTTATTTTTCATGGATATGAACTTGACACTAAACCGCAGAAACAAAGAGCAAGAGCTGACTTAACCAACACTCAAAATTATGTATGATCTATTTGAATATTTCAAATAACAGCATCACTCAACTAGTTAAATGTTTAATTTTAAGGTTATATATGTAGCCTGTCCGTTCTCATCTGATCCAATCCGATCTGATCCTCCAGATGGATGGAAAATAGGGTTTCTCTCCGTCTGGATGTCAAGGACAGGATCAGAATCGGATAGGAGCGGGTGTCAACAGAGATGTCTCCGCTGACACCCACTTCCCCAATAGGGATGCATGGAGCATCTGATCAGGTCCGCCTGAAAAACTGACAGGGGCCTTTCAAAGAATTTAATGGGCCAAGCATAAAGAGAGAGAGATATAAGCGCCTACTAAGTGTAGCAGTTTGGTTAATTTAATGGAGTTAAAAGAATATTACTCTCAATGAGAGTATAAAACCATATAACGCTGTGGGGGGCAACACAGATCTCAGTCCAAGGCCATTGGGAGATGGAGAGCAGGGTCCAGGCCATCAGGAGTGCCAATGATTGTCAGCACTTCCTGACAAAAAGGTTATCAAGTGGCATGTAGGATGGGGTCACAACAAAGGTTTTTAAAAGGAGGTACCTTCAGTTCCTCATTAGGGCCACCAGGTGTCAGGGTGTCAAGGGTATAAATGCAAAAGGTTTCCCTTTGGCAGAGACGTTTAAAACGCTCTGCTACCTGGAAAGTCCTTGGGATGGATTCATTAACCCATACTGTCAGACCTGATGATGACTTGTTGTGGAACTCCAGAAAGTTTTAGGGAAGCTGTGTTTGTCAACACCCTCCTTGACAAAACAGTTGTCTTTTAACTCCATTAAAGTGACCGAACTGCTACACTTAGTAGGTGCTTGTGTCTCTCTCCTTGTACCCCTATCCACTTTACCACCGGAGGATTTTGCTGTCTAACGTCCAGGCCACTTTTTGCGATTCGGCACTGTGCGACTTTAACACAATTGTGCGGTCATGCAACGCCGTACCCAAACGAAATTTACGTCCTTTTTTTCCCACAAACAGAGCTTTCTTTTGGTGGTATTTGATCACCTCTGCGCTTTTTATTTTTTGCGATATTAATTAAAAAATGTGAAAATTTTGAAAAAATATCAATATTTTTCACATTTTTTATATGAAATTCCCCCCCAAAAAATGTAAAAATCAAATTTGTTTATCATTTTAGGCCAATTTGTTTTCTGCTACATATTTTGCGCAAAAGTTATTGCGTTTACTAACTAAGGGAAATATTTCTGTCATTTTTGGTGTTTTATTTTTTTTTAACGAGTAATGGCGGCGATCTGCAATTTTTTTTGCGGGACTGCGACATTGCGGCGGACAGATCGGACCCTTGACTGACATTTTTGACACTTTTGGGGGTACCAGTGACATTACTACAGTAATCAGTGCTATACATATGCACTGTTACTGTAAAAATGACACTGGCAGGGAAGGGGTTAATTTTTATTGGAGAGGGAGGGGTTAATGTATGCCTGGTGCTTACTGACGTGTGTGGGGGGAGGTGACTGAGTGACACAAGGACAGATCACAGGTTCAGCTATGCTGAAACCTGCAATCTGACCCTGCCTGTCACTTAGGAGATCCGCCCGCTTTGTTTACACAAGCGGGCGAATTTCCACACTAGATCCCCGACGATCGGGGAAGAGCAGTGGCGATCACCGCCGCTCCTCCCCTGGCCCGACTCCCGCTGTAACTGAATACAGTGGGAGCGAGCCTCCGGCGGCACGTGCGCTCCGCTGAGAGAGGGGGAATGTCTGGTGACGTAGGTCTACGTCGCCAGACGATAATGAGCCACTTTGCCGCAGTACAGTCCACGTGACTGGTCGGAAAGTGGCTATAGAGCTGCTCTCTTAACCTATAGACTTTATGAACCTGAGCCCCATCTATAAGAAGAAATGTTATCAGCACACCAAGGATTCCTCAGAAGGGTCCAAAGCTTTAGTCACATGGTCACACGGTACACATACAGCAACGATTCAGAGGCACGCAGGGCCCCTTCGTCAGGTCACCTGCCTGATGAAGGGGCCCTGCGTGGCTCTGAAACATTGCCGTATGTGTACCGTGTGACTATGTGAATAAAGCTTTAGACCCCTCTGAAGAATCCTTAGTGTGCTGATGACATTTCTTCATTCAGATTGTCTGTGGTTTCCAGCCGGTGGTCATTACAGCACCCAGCATCATTATAGCCATTTCCATGAATGTGTGCATGGGGAATATTGCTTTTGAGCCCTATCTATGCCATCCTAGTTGCACCAATAACTGTTTTTATTGAGCCAAGCATAGTCTAAAAGGAAAAATAATTAGCAAGTGTACTCATACTAACAATCAATAAGACAATAATGTTACTCTGTGAGTTATGGGTAAACACCTGCAGTATTCTGATTAACAGTAACTTACTGAACTGAATTTACCTAGCAGCAGTATATAAAAATAGTCCTAACTTGCTATATCTGAAAATTTTATCCCACTGGCCAGTGACAGTTAAAAGAAAAAGAAAAAAAATTGGCCGGCAAAGTTGGGGCCCTTGAAGAAATCACAACAGTTCCAGCAGGCAGTAGATTAATTTGTATGATGTTAGTTTCTAATTAAGGATGATCGAACTTTTGAAAAGTTCGGTTCGGCCAGAACATCCGAACTTCCCGAAAGATCGGCCCGAATTTCAGAACCCCATTGAAATCAATGGGACCCGAACTTCGGTAATCAAAAAACACCATTTTGAAGCCCCAAAACCCAATAAATGCCCCTAAAAAGTGCCTAGGGTTCTGGGTCATGCCCCATTAACTATTAATCACACAAAAAAAAGTTCTTAAAAATTGTCATTTTTGATAAAAAAGCCAATTATTGAAAAATTTTAAAAAAAAAAAGAGATTTTTTTGATTTTTACTTTTTTTAGTATCTGGGGGGTCTAAAAAGTGTACATGTGAAGTTTCAGCTCTGTAGCATGTCCAGAACCCCCCAAAAATTAGCATTCTCTTATAATTTTTATTAGAACAGGAATACGGCTTCTCTACGGCGCTTTTTCTTGCATTTATCGGGCATTTTTGGAGGCAGGCATGACTTTTTTTGGTTTTAGTGTCTGGGGGGTCTAAAAGGTGTACCTGTGAAGTTTCAGCTCTGTAGCATGTCCAGAACCAGAAAAAAGATAATTTTTCAGTAGAGCAGGGATGGTGGGACCCCTCTTTTACACTTATCATGATCCTTTTTTTTGGGGTTCTGGACATGCTACAGAGCTGCAACTTCACAGGTACACCTTTTAGACCCCCCAGACACAAAATCACACAAACAAAGTTCTTAAAAATTGTCATTTTTGATAAAAAAAAGCCAATTATTGAAAAATTAAAAAACAAAAAAAAAAAAAAAAAAGATTTTTTGATTTTTACTTTGGATTTCAGATCTGGGGGGTCTAAAAAGTGTACATGTGAAGTTTCAGCTCTGTAGCATGTCCAGAACCATAAAAAAAAAGATTGTTTGTATTAGAAAACTTTAAGCACAGGAATATGGCTTCTCTGCTGTAACACCTTGCCGGTTTAATAGAAGGCATTTTTTTGGGTTCTTTGCAGTTAGGAAAAACATCTGAACTTGTGTATAGTGGTACTGTGCACAAGTTCTGATGTTTTGCCTGCCTCCAAAACCCCCCAAAAAATGCCAGCAAAAACACACCTGGGCATTTTTTTTTGACGCTAGCGTTTTTTTTGGCATTTTTTGGGGTTCTTTTGAGGCAGGCAAAACATCTGAACATGTGTATAGGGGGTATATATAGGCATATATGTCTGAATATATACCCCTAGACATATATAGGTGTGATAGTAGCAGAAATATATTACTGTAAATGATTTCATTAGCGCAAGCATTTATTTCTGCTACTATCACACCTATATATGTCTAGGGGTATATATTCAGACATATATGTCTATATATATACCCCCTATACACATGTTCAGATGTCATGTCTGACATCAAACATGTCCTCAAAAAAGCACTGGCAGTGGCAGCCCCTGCAGCATAAAAAATGCTTGCTGGTGAGAAGCCATAATCCTGTCCCGAAGCAACTCAGAGAAATGATCATTTCTCTATAGCGGTCACCCTGCTATGGAAGGGTTTTGTCACCATGCCATAGCAGTCACTGCCAGTTAACCCTACACTACACTACGGTCCCCTGACACTTAACACTTTCCCTACAGAAACTAAATTTTTGAAGCTAACACAAGTGTAAAGAAGCACTCTAACTACACTAGATATCCCTTTCCTCACACTAAAAATAGCTAAATGACACTTTTAAAGTAAAATTAACAGAACTGCTTCCACTCTCTTCCATGTCCAGTATAACAATGCTGGGAATATGGCGGGGGCGATCTTATATACTGGGGGGCGTATTCACTAATGATTGGTCTAGGGACCCCCTAGTCACTCCAATCACATTCCTAGCATTCTCCTGCCCCCTCAATTGGCTTTTGCTAATGGTTCTGGTCCAATCACTGGCTTTTAAAGCCCATTTCCTGAAGCATTGCATTTTGGGCGGTTCTGGTTGCTGAATTCTGAACTTTTTGGGCAAAAAGTTCTAAATTCGGCCGAACCTCGAACAACCAATGTTTGGGCCGAACCGATGGTGGACCCGAACCGTTCGATCATCCCTATTCCTAATTAGACCTAGGGAACCCTCTTATGGGTTTCTAGATATGTGCTCTGATTCAGTAAAAGTCAAGTTCAAGTCAGACAGGGATAGAAGTTGCTGTGAACTCTCTCTTTCAATCCTATTGAGACAGTCTCTTTTTCCTTCCTTGCTAATGGTATGAATACTCTCCAGCACAGTCTTTTTAATCCAAAGGGGCACTGGATTGTTCCCAAATAAAGTACATTAAAGGCAACCCCACTGGAGCAGAAATATTTCATGGAACCTGGAAACATAAAAAGCCAGTGGCCAAGAGGCCTCTCACCACAGTAGGCACTCTCCAAACTCCAGGCACTTCCATGTGGGTTTGCAAAAGGGTCTTCCCTCACAAGCTAGTGCCCTTTAGTAGTAGCCAGTTGTTGTCTCCCAAAGGTCAGTGGTCAGCGGATTGGCGCTCAGCAAGTGAAACACTGATTCCCTGTGTGGACTCTCAGGACCCAGGTTCCCTCACATGTAGTATTGCACAGAGTATGATAGCAAAACAATCACTGATCAGTACGCTTCTCCTTGGTAGTGCAGCATCAAAAAGCTTCAGCAAACTCAGGCCACACTACTGTTCCCCCTTCACTGAGACTTTGTAGTGCTCTCCCTCAGCTGCAGACCCCTCTCCTTGCTTTGTTGCATCAGCCAAATACAACCATGATCAAATCAGACCAAAATGGCTGCCCCCTGCTCTGATTGCACTCTATAGATGGGAAAAAAAAAGATGACACTAAAATAAAGTGTATCACCCCACGCCTAGGTACAATAATGTGTTCCAAATAAATTGTGTTTTACAAAAATTATATGTGATCATACAACAGCAGCTATAGGAAAGGTATGATGTCAGAAAATAGTCAAAGCGGAGACTATCTACAGCGCTTGCTGATTTCCTAATGCGATAAATGAGTATATATAATATATATATAAATAAATTATGAAATATAAAAAATATATATAAATTCTTGTGCAGTCATAACACCATTAATATTATATGAATATCTTATATTGGTGACAGATATTAATAATAAATAACCAATAGTGCAAATTTAATGTGCAAACATGAAGTCCATCAAAGTGGCAAGAAAGTCTTTTTGAGGATCTAAATCAAAGTGCAGGTGCTTTGTGCTCAATAATCCAATAGTTCGTGACTGGCATACATATATTTGGGGGGTGGGTCATGTGTTGCTTGGACACCATTTCCGTGTTGTATACTGGGCCCTTTCTCTGAATATTTGGTTAGTTTATAGACATACAACCATTATTGTACCTTATGCTTTTGGAAGTAGTTTTGATTATGGTAGAATAATAGGTTTGTATATGGATATGTGTATTAATTTTTTGTCACCGGTGACTTCCTTCTGCATTCCTTTGGAATATTAGTTGGTGGCATTAGGGCCTGGATCATCCATATAAAATATAGGATGTGCTCTTTTTATTGAGGTTAGCCCATAGTCCCTATTCCATTATTCTATTTCGTATTGACTGGTGGTACATGTACAGCCCCTGACTGATTTTTTTTAGTAAATATTAACTAGGAATAGGCCCATATAAATAAGTTTATAGATTTGGGTCCGGCAGGGGAATAATGTTTTGTTTTCATCCCAATAGTGGCAATTGTATCTTGTCTTGTTATTGTTTTTCAGTCCACAATATCTCCTTGTTGGTGATCTTGCCACGGGCCGGCATAATTTGTTTGAATGGACCCTTCCACCCTGTGGTGAACTGAGGATGCATATTTGAGTGAATTTGAACTTACTCATTGGAAGGTATATATCCTGTGTGTGGTTTGTTTCTTTTTTGTTTTTTCTCTCTCGCTTTTTCTTTTTTTTCAGGGATAGAGGCCCATTGTTGTTAAAAATGTGAGGTCATTTTCTTTTATGACATATTATATATATTATACCTAATTTATGTGTATAATTGTTTTCAATTTAGTTTCAGTGACCAACTGTATTTTTATATATGAGATCTGAGATCCTGATAAAGCGGGTCATCCCTTGAAACGCATTGACCCACAATTAATGATCTCTGAGGACTTCCATGTTACAACTTCTCTACCTGCCTATTGGGAAAACAAGTGGTTGGCATCCTATTACAAATTGTATATGTTTTTATGTGGAGTGTTTTTAAATTTATGGAATAAAGATTTGTGAACCTTTTTTAATTAATTTTGTTATGTGTATATATTTGGCCACTGGAGGGGTATTCATAGTCCCATTACACATATTCCTTGTTTTGAGTTAATTTGACTGGGAATGACCCTCCAATGGCATAATTAGTAATTTACACCATTTCCACACACACAGCATGAGCATGGGGCTTAACATTTCCCTTGAGAACATGTACCAATGCAAAAAAAAAAAAAGTAAATTTGCATTTGGCCGAGAGCAGTGATTTCTTACAGCACAGACATTCACAAAGAAAAAATGTTTTCCAAATTGCCAGCAAATTACCGTATTTATCGGCGAATAACACGCACTTTTTCCTCCTAAAAATGGAGGAAAAAGCAGCAGTGCGTGTTATACGCCGATCTTAAAAAAAAAAAATGGCCAGGAAGCATTGCCGAGAGCAGAAGGGGCGGGCCGGGCCGAGGAGAAGGAAGGACGAACTGTCATAAGAGCAGAAGGGGGCGGGCCGGGCCGAGGAGAAGGGAGAACGAGCGAGCGCAGTCATCGGAAGTCCCGCCTATGACAGACGTCACACATCTCGGCAGAGGAGGCGGGACTTCCCATGACAGCGCTCGCTCGTTCTTCCTTCTCCTCGGCCCGGCCCGCCCCCTTCTGCTCTTATGACAGACAGCTAGTCCTTCCTTCTTCTCGGCCCGGCCCGCCCCTTCTGCTCTCGGCGCTCCTTCCCGGCCTTTTTTAAAACAAATATGGTCAGTTCCAATGGAGCTTGCGAGGCTGCATATTTGGGCATTGCGCTTGCGAGGCTGCATGGACACTGCTGGTGGGCTGCATTATGGACACTGCTGGTGGGCTGCATACATGGACACTGCTGGTGGGCTGCATTATGGACACTGCTGGTGGGCTGCATACATGGACACTGCTGGTGGGCTGCATACATGGACACTGCTGGTGGGCTGCATACATGGACACTGCTGGTGGGCTGCATACATGGACACTGCTGGTGGGCTGCATTATGGACACTGCTGGTGGGCTGCATACATGGACACTGCTGGTGGGCTGCATACATGGACACTGCTGGTGGGCTGCATTATGGACACTGCTGGTGGGCTGCATACATGGACACTGCTGGTGGGCTGCATTATGGACACTTCTGGTGGCCTGCATACATGGACACTGCTGGTGGGCTGCATACATAGACACTGCTGGTGGGCTGCATACATATACACTGCTGGTGGGCTGCATTATGGACACTGCTGATGAGGATGCATTGTTGGACTGCTGATGAGGCTGCATTCATGGGCACTGGTGAGATATCCTTTTGATTTAAAAAAAAAAAAAAAAATGTTCTGAGTTCAAAGCTGTTTATTTTAAATTTAAGCTTTTTTCCTGAAATTTCTCTCCAAATATTGGGGTGCGTGTTATACGCCGGCGCGTGTTATACGCCGATAAATACGGTACATTTCCTTGCTGGCTTCTTCACACACACAGATCCCCTCCAAAGCTCCCCCAAAATACATAGCAGACACTTAAAGCGGTGTTAAACTCCACAATACTTACAAATCCTTCCA
This sequence comes from Pelophylax lessonae, assembly GCF_965119305.1. Classification (NCBI taxonomy): domain Eukaryota; kingdom Metazoa; phylum Chordata; class Amphibia; order Anura; family Ranidae; genus Pelophylax; species Pelophylax lessonae. Next base: position 174,926,942 of record NC_138775.1, on the reverse strand, counting down.
TGGTCAGACGTCCTTCACTGGCCCCAGCATCTTCTTTTTGACTTCTTCTGGGCACCTTCAAAGACCATCGCTTGATGACGTCACTCCAGGTGCTGTTTCAGAATGAAAACATTGCAATGCAATTGCAGATGAAATTGCTTTGCAGTGCAATCCAATGTAAACATTACATATCTCTGCTGCAATAAAGAGCCTGCTTGTTCACAGTTTTTTAAAGCAGGACTTTAGTTCCCCATTGAGGGTATTTCATGACATCTTTGACCAAATGTGATCATGTCCATATATGGTCAATGACAACACCCAAAACACCCCATTGCCTTGTATATAACAGCTGTCATCTGCTTACCATGTCATTCAGCAGGAGTAATGTGAACCAATTAGATGTGTCTTGGCAGGAGACCTTTTTCTATGGGCAGGTATCAGATATTGTGATTGATGTGGATCTGCATCCCTAGACAATGTGAATGATGGTGAATGTACACCATGTGACCTTTTTTTTTTCCAATAAGGGGTATGTCAAAAATGGCATTTTTGTTTTTATGAACGCTTTACATTTTTTTTTTTTTGTGAACGAGTAGTTGTACTACGTACCCTATACTTACTCACATAGAGGGATGGAACCTGGTTGTCCCCTTATTTATTTGGGGGGGGGGGTGGCTTCCAGGTACTGATAAGATTCTGATAAGCCCCCTGCCCACAGACCCCCCACAACCACTTGTCCAGGGTTTTGGGGAAGGGGCCCTTGTATTTATCAATATGCGTACACAGTGCTTTGCCAGGTGGGTCCCCTCAGGGCAAGGTACCCCCCCTATGTTGAGAACATGTGGCCTGGTATGGCCAAAAAATCCACACTAGGCTCTTACCCAAGCATGCAGCCTAGCAGGCCAGGAAAAGGGGGGGGGGTGGCAAAACATAAGGCTTCTTCCTTAAAACCCCGGTTAAGGGGGTCTTTGGGCAGGGTGCTTAGAATGTAAATCTACAATGCCTGACACCCACCGAAAGAAAAAATGACTAGGATCCTAACCCCACAATGGCCACTCGCTGAATGACAGCAACCCCAGCTGTCATCTGCAATGTAAGGAAAGAGGCAGGTATGGAGGCGACATCATTGCCAAAATATGGCCATATTTTGGCAATGATGTCAACACCCCCCCCCCCCCCGGTCCTTTTCTTACATGGCTGGGGATTCTTACCCATGAAAGTTATTGGGTTGAATGATGTCAGTGGTTGGTAAGACGCAAATATTGACAACCCTAAGCGTTTGGTGTTTGGATGAACATCCAAACAGTGTTTGTTCGGTCTGACCTCACGTTCAGATCAAACACTCAGCTCTTCCCAACTCCTAACAGACATACTTTGTTCGTTATGCACCCCCAAATCCCTGCACTCTGTAGGTTTTGCACTCCTGACCCTTGTAATCTGTATGTTACGCACTTCTGAATTCTGAGCTCCGTGCAATTTGCACTCCTACTCCTGAGCCCTGAGCTCTGTATGTTATGCACTCCTATATCCTGCTTTCTATGCATTAGGCACTCCTGGTCCTGGGCCCTGTACAATAGTGCTTTATGCACTCTTGATCCCAGCAATATATACACCATTTACTATAATAGTGCTAGGCACTGCCATGATGTAAATAGAGGTAAGAATACACAGGGTTCTCACAAATGCAGAGTGAGGGGCTCCAGAAGATCTGTTCAAAGTGGAGAAAACTGGCCATTCATTTTTTTCTGGGGTTTGTGACTCTCAGATCATGGTCTGGAGTTCAGAGGCTTCCAAGAGCTTTAGGAGAGGAGAAGACTCTAATCTTGTGTCCGGAAACACAAGACCCTGTCCCAGCATGGTGTGCGTGTGCAGGTGTGCACAGCAGTTATAATCTACAGCCTGGCAGTAGTTCAGGGCTTCACCCTCCCCAGGCAGTGAGGCTGCAAGGGAACAATCAAAGAGGTGCATGTCTATACAGTACAGGTTTAGTCTGTGGCAGAACAGACAGAAGCCCTTATGCCTGTGGGAAAGAGCTGCAAAGACCTGTGAGCGAGCAGTACAGATCTGTAGGTGTACACAATGGTGCTGTGTGAGGTGGTCTGGGGGACCTAATAGAGGTCTAAACTTGAGACTTAAGCAGCATTTATTTGCACATTTTGAAGTGATGGTGGAAACCCCAAAACTATTTGTTTTGTTTGAGCTTTTATTTCATTTAAAAAAAAGTGGGATTGAACTCACTGGGAAGCAATACACATGAGTAAAAAAAAAAAAAAACAAGAATACCATATTACATACTGTATACATGCATACAGCATATTGTACAGTGTAATCAGAGTAAGAATTTTAAGTAATTTCAGTAAAGAAGAGGAGGAGCCTGTGCAGGACTGAAGCTGAGGCTGAAGTTCAGCTTTGAAATGGATGTAAGCCTCTGACTTGACAAATGAACAGTACATATCCTTCTATAGTGTGCACTTGCCTCAATTCAAAGCAAAAAGTGTGACTTCTGTTTGCTGTCTCATTCCTCTGCTATCTGCATGAGTTATTTCTGACAGGTTGTGCTGACTTCAAGGAATCCAAGGGGACAGGGGAAGGGGTCCTCCAGCATGCAGAAGGGGATTGACAGCTGTTGTATAGTTGTGTACATTTCCCTGTCAGGTTGTGTAGAGGGAGGGATTTCCCTTCCCTGCCGCTGAATGGTCAGAAAAGCTGTGTAAATTTTGGACTTTAAACAGCTGTAGAGAATAGACGGCTGCAGATAAACAGGTACAATCTGCTGTATGCAGGAGGATTTGTTTTATCTCTATGTATCACCTAAGGGCTAGTAACTTGACTGTGTATATGTAAGGGCTTACAACCGTTTCAAAATTTTCAGTCTTTTTCCATTTATACACTGCTCAAAAAAATTAAAGGAACCATTTGAAAACACATCAGATTTGTATAGGGAAAAATATCATGTTGGATATCTATACTGATAAGGACTGGGTAATGTGTTAGGAACAAAAGGATGCCACATGGTTTGATGGAAATGAAAATGATCAACCTAAAGAGGGCTGAACTCAAAGAAACCCCGAAAATCAAAGTGAAAAAATGATGCAGTGGGCTAGGCCATTTTGTTGAGATTTCATTGCAGCAGCTCGAATTGGTACTCAAAGTAGTTTATATGGCCCCCCACGTGCTTGTATGCATGCCTGACAACGTCATGCTCCTAATGAGATGGGCAACCTGGTGGCGTCAGATGGACCGAAACATAATTGCCCAGAGGTGTTCTATTGGATTTAGGTCAGGCGAGCATGGGAGTTATTCAATAGTATCAATTCCTTCATCCTCCAGGAACTGGCTGAATACTCTCGCCACATGAGGTGGGGTATTGTTGTGCATCAGAAGGAACCCAGAACCCACTGCACCAGCGTAGGGTTGGACAATGTATCCAAGGATTTCATCCTGATACCTAATGGCAGTCAAGGTATCATTGTCTAGCCTGTAGAAGTCTGTGCGTCCCTCCATGGATTTGGCTCCCCAGACTACCACTGACCCACCACCAAACCGGTCATGCTGAATGATGTTAAAGGCAGCATACCATTCTCCACGGTTTCTCCAGACCCTTTCACGTCTGCCACATGTGCTCAAGGTGAACATGCACTTATCTGTGAAAAGCACAGGGTGCCAGTGGCAGACCTGCCAATTCTGGTGTTTAATGGCAAATGCCATTTAAGCTACACAGTGCCAGGCAGTGAGCACAGGGCTCACTAAAGGACGTTGGGCCCTCAGGCCACCCTCATGAAGTCTGTTTCTGCTTGTTTGATCAGAGACATTCACACCAGTGGGCAGCTGGAGGTAATTTTGATTACTGGTCCTGCTGATGTGTTAAAGGCCTTTTACGGCCCTGCCCAGCTCTCCAAGAGTAACTGCCCGTCTCTTGGAATCTCCTCCATGCTCTGTGCTGGGAGACACAGCAAACCTTCTGGCGATGGCACGTATTGATGTGCCATCCTGGAGGAGCTGGACTGCCTGTGCAATCTCTATAGCGTCCAGGTATTGCCTCATGCTACCAGCAGTGACACTGACTCTAGCCAAATGCAAAACTAGTGAAAAACAGTCAGAAAAGATGAGTAAGAAAAAGAAATGCAGTGGCCTCCACCTGTAAAACCATTCCTGTTTTGGAGGTTGTCTCATTCTTTCCCATCTAGTGCACCTGTTGCTAATTTCATTACCACCAAAGCAGCTGAAACTGATTAACAAGCCCCTCTGCCAACCAATCAGATCAATATCCCAGGAGTTTAAATGACTTAATGCTATACTCTGATTAAAAAGTGTTTTTTTTTTTCTTTTTTTTGAGCAGTGTATAAAGAACAAAAAAAAAATCCAGTGTGGATCAAATACCACAGAAAGAAAGCTCTATTTGTAGGAAAAAAATTATCTAAATCTCATTTGGGTACTGCACTGCATGACCGCTCAATTGCCAGCTAAAGTAGCAGTGCCAAATCGCAAAGAATGGCCTGGTCATAAAAGGGGTCAAATCTTCTGGATCTGAAGTGGTTAAAGAACACTTCATTAACTTAGTCAGTGAGTGCAGTGGTAAGGAGTATATCATATACAGCCCAGCGAACAGAATGCAGTGCTTAAGAGAAAGAAAGGCTCAACATACAGTATTTCTATATTGCCAAATGACATGGTTTTACATTCTGACAACCAACATTTTATTGAGTATAATAAAATTAAAATTGGACACATAATATGAAATAAATAGGGTGCATATATCACTTAGGAGATTTAATGTGATCCACTTGTTTGTTGGACATGGTAGCATATGCATATTTGGTGTCTGGTTAGCATCTAGCATCTTATCAGACATCAGTGTAATCATTTTTATTACTATAACTCCACAACCACAGCAATTATGGTAATGGTTTGAAACTTAACTTTGTACAGTTCAACTTTTTCCAGCTTTTCTCCAGACTAGTTATGTCATGGCATTTACAACTTAATTAAGAGGCTTTCCAGATTCTTGCAAAAAAGAGGTCTATGACATTCTGCTTCTCTGCCAGCTTAAAACCTAAGTTAAGCCAAAATCAAAAACAGAACAAAAAGCACAAGGGACTTACAGTCAGTAGTATGTGTCCCTTGTGCTGATTCCTCTACTGTTAGTAGTAATTCTTCTATTTCCTGACAACCCCCATCTCTGCCTCTATAATCTTCCAGTGCAGCAGAGGTTAATACAACTAAAGGCTGTCATAGGCTCACTATAAGAGAGCCTGGCTATGCCTGCCCTTTTCTCCCAGTTCTACCATTCATAGAAGCTGTACAACAATTGAATCCATGAATGGAGGAGACTGAACTATCAATCATTATTTGTAGATCGTGTTCCATTTATAGAAGCTGTAGTACTCCTCAATCCTGACTCCCCTACCCCCGCCGCTGTAATTTTCTGGGTGGGAGGAGGCTAGACAGGGAGAGTTACTACCAGCAGCAGAGGAAAAAGCACAAGCAATAGGCACAGATCCAACTGACTCTAAGTTATGTCCCTTGTGCTGATTTTTCTGTTTTTTATTTTGGTTGCACTTAAGCTTTCAAAATTTTTTAATGAGATTTATGATGCCTCTGCTTTTAGTTAAATATGTCTTAAAATGGCTGTGCCACTAACTTGTGAATTTTGGAGAAATGAGGGTGGCACTGTGCGGTATGACTTTCCCACTCTCCCCCTCATTATTGTAACAGATAGGTTTTTAATGCCATCTGTGCTTCTATTGGAAAGAGTGTACAGGTGTCACAGGAACAAGAGGCGAGGGAAAAATTTCAGTTGGGTTACATACAGAAATATAAACTGACCATAATTTTTATCTCTTCTCCACGCTATCCAAAACTTTAAAAAAAATGGCTAAAACTAAAACCCTAAAATTTAATGGGATTATCAGGAGTGAGGCATTCAGATGATATATATTCGGGTCCTGGAATAAAGAGGTGCTCAAACTATTGCGCTCAAAGCATAGAGAGTACTTTGGTTTGCAGCTTTGGGATGCCTAAAGTGATATTAAAGTCTGTTGTTTTTGGTTTAAAAACACAAACAGGTTATACTTACCTGCTCTGTGCAGTGGTTATGCACAGAGCAGCCCAGATCCTCCTCTTCTCGAGTCCCCCACTGGCACTCCTGGCCTCTCCCACTTGTTGAGTGCCCCCGCAGCAAGCGGCTTGCTATGGGGGCATCTGAGCCGAGCCACTGCTCTGTGTGTCCATTCAGACACAGAGTCATGGCTCAGCCCGCCCCCCTTTATCTCCTCATTGGCTCACTGACTTTGATTGACAGCAGTGGGAGCCCATGGCGCCCGCTGCTGTGTATCAGTCAATGAGGAGGTAGAGTCCCGGACTGCCGAGGCTCTCGTGCAACATTGATGGATAGAGATGGGGCTCAGGTAAGTATTAGGGGGGCATTAAGATAAAAAGCCTTCTGCCTTTAGAAAAACTTTAAAATTCAGCACTGGATACCCCCATTGCCATTGTACAATATTGATACAATAATTCTTCCTGGTGGGCCGTAATAGTGCAGTTAAAGTCAATTTTAGGTATAGTGCATACTCTGCTTTTTAATTTTCTCTTTTTTTTTTAATCTTCATTTGATATTCATGGACGACATTATGTAGCTGTAGCAAACAGCTCAAAGGGATTTGATTGTGTCATGTTTTCACAATATACTCAATGCGTGTAAGAGGATTTAACATGTACAAGATGCCAAAGTATTTATTCTCCTGTTCCACTCTTCCTTGACAATTTGTGGCAGCAAGAACACACGCAAACAATGTCTATGCATAGCAGATCGTGTGTAATTGCATGTCCTTGCCTGACTGTCCTATAGCTCATTCTTCATAAGTGGTTACAATTACGCTAGCACAGAACAGAAACACTGCTCTCAATGTGTCAGGAGGGAGCTGGACTGTATCCAGAGCTGCTGGAGATGGAAACTCTAAGCAGCTATGCCAAATGCAGAATCCCAAACACTCAAGAAATAAATAAATCATAATGCAGCTCCAAATTGTTTTACTATCCTTTGTTCTATATCGTATCTTGGAATAATATGCTTATACAGTGGGTACGGAAAGTATTCAGACCCCCTTAAATTTTTTACTCTTTGTTATATTGCAGCCATTTGCTAAAATCATTTAAGTTCATTCTTCTTCCTCATGAATGTACACATAGCACCCCATACTGACAGAAAAACACAGAATTGTTGACATTGTTGCAGATTTATTAAAAAAGAAAAACTGAAATATCACATGGTCCTAAGTATTCAGACCCTTTGCTGTGACACTCATATATTTAACTCAGGTGCTTTCCATTTCTTCTGATCATCCTTGAGATGGTTCTACACCTTCATTTGAGTCCAGCTGTGTTTGATTATACTGATTGGACTTGATTAGGAAAGCCACACACCTGTCTATATAAGACCTTCCAGATCACAATGCATGTCAGAGCAAATGAGAATCATGAGGTCAAAGGAACTGCCTGAAGAGCTCAGGGACAGAATTGTGGCAAGGCACAGATCTGGCCAAGGTTACAAAAAGATTTCTGCTGTACTTAAGGTTCCTAAGAGCACAGTGGCCTCCATAATCCTCAAATGGAAGACGTTTGGGACGACCAGAACCCTTCCTAGAGCTGGCTGTCCGGCCAAACTGAGCTATCGGGGGAGAAAAGCCTTGGTGAGAGAGGTAAAGAAGAACCCAAAGATCACTGTGGCTGAGCTCCAGAGATGCAGTCAGGAGATGGGAGAAAGTTGTAGAAAGTCAACCATCACTGCAGCCCTCCACCAGTCGAGGCTTTATGGCAGAGTGGCCCGACGGAAGCCTCTCCTCAGTGTAAGACACATGAAAGCCCGCATGGAGTTTGCTAAAAAACACCTGAAGGACTCCAAGATGGTGAGAAATAAGATTCTCTGGTCTGATGAGACCAAAATAGAACTTTTTGGCCTTAATTCTAAGCGGTATGTGTGGAGAAAACCAGGCACTGCTCATCACCTGTCCAATACAGTCCCACAGTGAAGCATGGTGGTGGCAGCATCATGCTGTGGGGGTGTTTTTCAGCTGCAGGGACAGGACGACTGGTTGCAATCGAGGGAAAGATGAATGCGGCCAAGTACAGGGATATCCTGGACAAAAACCTTCTCCAGAGTGCTCTGGACCTCAGACTGGGCCGAAGGTTTTCCTTCCAACAAGACAATGACCCTAAGCACACAGCTAAAATAACGAAGGAGTGGCTTCACAACAACTCCGTGACTGTTCTTGAATGGCCCAGCCAGAGCCCTGACTTAAACCCAATTGAGCATCTCTGGAGAGACCTAAAAATGGCTGTCCACCAACGTTTACCATCCAACCTGACAGAACTGGAGAGGATCTGCAAGGAGGAATGGCAGAGGATCCCCAAATCCAGGTGTGAAAGACTTGTTGCATCTTTCCCAAAAAGACTCCTGGCTGTATTAGATCAAAAGGGGGCTTCTACTAAATACTGAGCAAAGGGTCTGAATACTTAGGACCATGTGATATTTCAGTTTTTCTTTTTTAATAAATCTGCAACAATGTCAACAATTCTGTGTTTTTCTGTCAGTATGTGGTGCTATGTGTACATTCATGAGGAAGAAGAATGAACTTAAATGATTTTAGCAAATGGCTGCAATATAACAAAGAGTGAAAAATTTAAGGGGGTCTGAATACTTTCCGTACCCACTGTACATAAAGTAATCACTTTTTTTGTATTGTGTGAAGGTGCTACATTTTTATAATGACATAATTACATTTATGAAATTGTAAAACTAAAAATAATAAGTGTATATATATTAGGGCCAGTTCACACCATAGAAACGCAGTCCGGATGAGTTCCACATGCTTTCCTGCATGCGTGTTTTTGATGCATTTTTGATGTAGTCCAGTGCATTTTCCCCCTCTTTTTATTAACCTTAAATAGGGAAATGTGTGTTCCAGTGCGTTTTTGGCACGTTTTGGTGCATTCCAGTGCATTTTTGATGTGTTTTACAGCATTCCAGTACAGTCACATAGTTACATAGTTACAAAGTAGTTGAGGTTAAGTCCCGGTTCACACTTGTGCGATGCGGGAAGGCTGCAAATTCGCAGCCTGTTCCCGCATTGCAAACGCGCCCCTGGCAGTTCACACTGCCATATGCGATACGCAGGGGGTGTCAATGAAATCTTAACGACACTCCCAGTTTGATCGCATATCGCAGTGCGATCTGACAGTTCGCACAGGATCGGATCACACAAGTGTGAACCACTCTGCGATCCGATCCTGATGCGGCTTAAAAAAAGGGTCATGTGCGTGTTTGGTGCAGATACAATGCACCTCCGATCGCATGTAATGAAGGAGCAGTGCGCTCCGAATTACATGCGATCGGCACACTCGCAGAAGTGTGAACCGGCCCTGAGTAAAGACAATAGTCCATCCAGTTCTACCTGTGTAAAAGTGCAGGAAAAATGCAGCATTTTCTTATTTTTTCCCCTGGAACTGGAACGCACTGGAACTGCAAGCACTGGTGTGAACTGTGCCACTGGAAACCATATAACCTACTTTTGATGCATTTTTGATGCAGAAAATAAATGCACTGGACTGCATGTGGTGTGAACTGGCCCCTACTGTCTATTGTGTAATGTTTGACCGAACAATAGTTGCTTTGAACCTAAATTTTGGTTTACAAAATTTTTTTTGAAGTTCACAATACAGGGCTAAAAACATAGACCAGAAGGTATACATAAAAATTGTCACACTTCATGACATATTTTGGAGGACCGTAGTGTAATAAGAGGCTCGGAAGCAATAAAGGCCCAACAGAAAGATCCAACAGAAAATTCAATAAAAGTGTAAAATTGGAGACCTCGCACATAAGAAATCAAGGTATAACTAGTTAAGTAAATAAGTGTTCAATGTAATGATCCAAATAGGAGAGTGGCTGAAAAATGCATAGAGGCTCATGCAATGGAACTGGTATATGTAAATTGCTTGTTTGCTTGGGGGGAGAGGGAAGGAAGAGAGTGGGTAAAATTAGAGAGGGAAGGGAAAAAGAAAGGGGGGGGAAGCACCTGGGATGCTACATCACAATGGGGGAGGGGGTAACTGTCTCATCTCCTTAACTGGGGGGAGAGGGGGGGCATTCTTTACATCTAGAGGAAAAAGGATTTAGTCTCCAAATACGGAAAGGTTTCTTCACCGTAGGAGCTGTGAAAATGTGGAATAGACTCCCTTCAGAGGTGGTTCTGGCTAGCGCGCTAGGTTGTTTTAAAAAAGGCCTGGATTCTTTCCTGGGTGCATATAATATAAATGGGTAGTAATATTTATAGGTAAAGTTGATCCAGGGAATATCCGATTGCCTCTCGGGGGATCGGGAAATAATTTTTTTCCCCCTGCTCTAGCAAATTGGATCATGCTCTGCTGGGGTTTTTTCGCCTTCCTCTGGATCAACTAGGGGTATAGGATTTTGTATATGGGATTGTATGGTTGGGTTTACTTTTCTTTTTTTTTTTGGTTTTTTTTGTATTGGTTGAATCAGATGGACTTGTGTCTTTTTTCAACCTGACTAAAGCCCCGTACACACGTACCGAATGTCGGCGGAACGATCGGCCGCCTTTTGTCCGGTGCTGTCCTGTGGGTTGAAAAGTGCTAAAGACTGCACACGAATTTTGTCGGCCAACAACAGCCGACTGCAGAAGTGATGTCATGTGATGGTTAACTTTCCGTGTGTTTTTTCTTCTCTGAGCATGCCCAGTCTTGCTCATCTGCTGTTAGCCGGCCAAATTCTGTACTGACTGGCGAACAATCGGCCGTTCTGGTGACGGCCAACAAAAATTTTATAGCCTGCACACCCGATTCTGTTTGGCCGAAAAGTCGCAGTTGGTTGTCGGAAGCATCATACTAACAAGCCGACAATCGGCCGATCGTTCAGCGGCCGAATATTTACGGCCGACAATCGCTACGTGTGTACGGCCTTAAGGCTCCTTTCACGCGGTCCGCTCTCCGGTGCGGACTGTTCTCTGCTCAGCGGGGATCGATCCGCCGATCCCCGCTGAGCAGGTGGATGACAGCTCCATCTCTGCACTGTGTGCAGAGAGGGAGGTGTCAGAGCCCCGCTGCTCTCTATGGGGGATCGGATGAGAACGGACTGCCTGTCTGTTCTCATCTGATCCCATGAAAAATAGGGTTTCTACCCGTCCGGATTTCATGGACAGGATCGGATGCGGATGGCAGCGGGTGTCAGCGGACATGTCTCCGCTGACATCCGCTGCCCCATAGGGATGCATGGAGGATCTGATCAGGTCTGCCTAAAAAACTGACAGGCGGATCTGATCGGATAGTTCGTGTGAAAGGGGCCTAACTATGTAACTATGTAACTTTAGTGACAGACTGGTAGAGAAACTTTTCTCACCCTTGGTAACCACTGTATCTTCACTCTTTTAAACTCCTTATACTGATGTCTTTATACCCCAATGTGTTTAGTGACCCGAGCTTCAACTATATGTGCAGGTTATTTGAATTTCACCCCTTTAATAACTTCAGACCAAGCAAAGGCAAAGTTTCAAACATTTTACATGAAGAAAAAGGTAACATGATGATAGTGACAATGGATAGTCCCAGATAAAGTGCAGTCATTCCCTAACATCCCTAGTCCCTAACTACAGGCTTGTGGCTGCCCCAGCATATCTGTTAAAGCAAAGTCCAATGTTGTCGGTGTCAGGAACTTAGCTCCAGCTTCGGCAGAGTACGGACCATTCAGACTCGGGCAACAGCACCAGGCAGAGCATCCTTCTCTCAATGTGTGTGAGTCTCCCCCTAGGATCTGGGCCCTCATCCCTTTTACAGCACACAGGACCAGTGGGTCAGACCCAAGTAAAAAATGCCAAGAAAAACCTGGGAGTTCAGTTAACCTCTACCTGCCCATGTGTCACTGGACACCCAAAAGGGACATAAAATGCAGACATATATATATATATATATATATATATATATATATATATATATATATATATAAATGTTATCAAAGTTAACAGTTTGATCAAGCATCCATCAAAGGAATACCATTGGACATTTCCTCCAACAACTCAAATGACAACAATAAATGTATAAAGGGTAGTAGTAAAGTGCTGTACAAGCTTTTGACACTATATAACTTCTGAGTAATAATAGATCTCTTAAAGGGTCTATAAGTAAAACAAACCATCTAAAGCCCATAAAAACACCAGATGAATGAATATATGAGGAGAACACCCCAGAGGATCTTCAGGAGAAAAAAAATGGTAAAAAATGATAAAGAAATAATGTTAGATTGTCAATGCAGATAGAAAAATGTCCCTTTACACACGCCATGCCTATAACATTTTTTTAAAATTGTTTCCCTGTAGATAAGATGATTTCCTCCATTACTTCTACTTCTATTTGCCTTCCTTTTCCCATCTCCAAAAAAATAGGTTTGTACAATAATCTAATCCAGGAACACTTTTTTTGCATTTTAAAGATATATACGTATACCTGGGAAAAGTTGAGATCATGTCTATACTTCCTAATGCCCTCCAATGTCCATTTGCATCCTTAGATTGGTAAAGTGTGTGTCAAGGTAAAATAAGAAAAACACGTGTGCAGTACATCTCTGCAACACATTTATGCTGGCCAAACACTATACGAAAAATCGTCCGAAATTCGGTCATTTGGACACTTTGTTCATTTTTGGCCAGTTAAGGGGCACAATCAGAAAATCGGTTTTAACTTTTCAGAAAGGAACAGTTTGGAAAATTCTGCGGAACAAAAGATAAATTGAAAGGTCAATGTGTTTCTCGCCCGAACTGTTTGCACTAGGCATATGTGATAAACTGAAAAAAAACGGATTCATTTATGTTCATTGAACGATTTATCGTTCGAAATTCGGTCATTACATGATGGCACGATTGTCTGCTCTCACAAGCGATTTTTCGTTTTTCGAAAATGAGTTTGAATGATTTTTCAGCTAGTGTATGGCCAGCTTTACATTTACCCATGTTTAATTTTTAAGGCCCTGTATATACTGAAAAATACTTCAGAATTCTTTCCTACAGTGCTTTAAAAAAATCAAACAATTTTTTAATTAAATTTGTGTCAATCAGAAAACTGAAAAATACAGTACATGTTGATGTGCCAAAAATTTACCTAGCTCTTATTCCTATTGTGGGCTGGCAATAATTTCCACTGTCTTCTTATCCACAGCAGAGGGGCTATGGGCGCAACAAAAAGAAGTTAATTGTTAGTGATTACATACAGATTAAATACCATACATAGCATGCAGTACTGAATATGTAAGTACCGTTTCAATGCTTTAGAGAACTGAATTAACAAATGCTTTTTTGGTATGAAATCAATACCTACTCATTAACACAGACTAAAACTGTGCTGTACATAAACCCAGTGCTTTTGTACCTCCTGCAGTAAGGGCACCAGCAACAGTGAAGAAACATTGCCATACAGTAAGCCGGTTCACACTACCGCGACCAGAAAGTCGCCCCATGAAGGAGCGACTTTTTAGCGTGACTTTGAAGAGACTTGGAAGAGACTTGGAAGAGACTTGTGCACTACTTTGAAGAGACTTGAATGATAGGCGACTTTGTCTGTGGGGAATGCCTGGCTAATCTTTTTCTTCTTCCTGGAAAGTCTGATAACAAGTCCCTTGAAAATATATAAGGATTCGACTTAGAGGCGACTCCCATTTAAGTCTATGTGCACAAGTCGGATAGAGGTCGCCTTGAAGTAGTACAGGAACCTTTTCTGAAGTCGGAGCGACTTCAGTAGTGCATATTAAGACAGCTCTCGTTCATTTACATTGAATTTGTGATGACAAGAGACTTGGGGGACTTGAGGGCACACAAGTCATGTCCCAAGTCGGAGTAGTGTAAACCGGCTCTAAATAAATTTCCACTGTTACCGTTGCTCCTGAGAAAGCAACAATTTTTGTATTTCAAAACCTCAGTATTTGAGGCTTGCAATAAACTGTGATTTTTTTTTTTTTTTTAATCTGTTGTCCACTTTTGGGCCAAAAAAAGACCAGGCATTATGACTGAGTATACTCATAAAGAGTAGAGATCTACTCATCTACTCTTAAAGATCTAGAGAAGAATGGAGCTCATTATTTGTTTCACATACTGTACACTTTATTGGACCAAGATGGAACTATTTCCTTATATAAGAGGAAACACATGAGCCTTTTCAACCACAAAAAGTACTTCTTCAGATGCAGTGAATAAATGATTCTCAGAAGTATTTTAGCACAGCATTGAGACACAACGTGAACAAGTCTGTGCTAAATCTAAAAGACCTCCTGTGTCTTATTTTTGCCTACTAAAAAATGTTCTTTTTTAGCACCTGGGATTGAATAAAAAACAAAAAATTACTACAGTATGTGCGGGCAGGGACATCTCTGCACGTGCTTGGGGGAGGGGGGGGGTGTGCTCTTCACACCGAGCATGATGCTCATCAATGCCTGGGATAAGGTGAAAACTGCGATCAAGTGAGGAGTTTAACATTAGGGCAGTTCCCTGACTTAGAGGTGAGCTTTTATTGTGTGCAGTAATAAAGCGCAGAGTTCCTCTGAAAAGCGACTTGTCCTATGACACTACACACTGAAACTTCTATGTTTGTATAAGGAGGTACATGCTGAGCACGTGCCCACTACACTAGTCCAGAGTACCTCTGTTACCTCATTCCCAGCAACAGAATGGGGTCCTGCTGAGCACCTAGTGCGGACTCCATACATCCTCCCTCTCAATTCCCTCGCTTCCACACCTCGTGACCAGCCCATGATCTATGTAATGCAGGTGCAGATCTGGTTGCCATCGGATACCAACCTCAAGTAAGGGAGCCAGAGCATCCACCCCCCCCCCCCTAACTCTGGAGCACCTGTCACCCCACCAGGTACTACACCCAATGACTGGTTGCTTGCAGCTTGGTCTAGCTCTTAGTTACCCATAGCAACTACACTCCTCTTCCTTGTCTTGCCAAGCTAACCTTCTGTGTCACTTTATACCCCATAGTGCAACCACCGACCCAGGTTCCCTGGAGTACGCCAGAACCAGCATGCACCCTTTGAAGAATTTAAGATCAGACTTAGGACTAGGGATGAGCGAATGGTTCAGCCTAATCATGAGTTCGGGCCAAACATTGGCTGTTTCCCCGTTCGAAGAACACCCGACTTATCGGGGCATTCGACTGTTTGTTTGGCCCCCGCCGAATGACCATAATGCAGCACAGTACATTGGATGCCTTGATTAGCTGAAGCAATGAAAGCTTTGTCCAATCAGGGCACAGAGCACTGTCAAAGCCATGACTCTATCCAATCATGGCTCATTGCTCTTAGTCCCATCCCCACTATAAAAGTGTTCTTTCAATAGCGGCCATTTGTAGTGTGATATCGGTGTGGAGAAAGATAGAACAGGGCTCTGTTCAGTGCTACTAGAGAGTTTGAGTGCTATAGTGTGCTATTCTGATTCTATTGTCAGTGTGGAATATCAGTTTAGTATGAATCTAGTTATACAACAAAAAAATAGTGCTGTGCCACAACTATAATATATATATATATATATATAATATATAGTGCAAAATGAATCAAAGAAATAGAGTGGTACATAAAGTGTGAAAACCATTTATATCAAATATTTCATGTGAGAAAAGACAAAATAAACAGTCCATATATCATAAGGGTATCTTGATAGAGTCAATGAGCATATTGACCTGCCATGCAGTACAAGAAAGCAATAAAGTGCTGGTGCTCGCCTCCACCTGTGCAATCAGGCCGCTCACCTCATATATTGACCCCTGTGTTACTAGTAGGTCAAAAACAGCGGTTCCCCTCTAGGGACAAATAATTGGTCCAGTATACTGCTGGCTCCTCTACAACTTCCTCTCCCTCCAGCAAGCTTTGTAAAGCCTTGGTGTCAGTCCGCAATATATAACGGGATAAGAAAAGGGCAAAATCTAGAGCTCTGTGTTAAACTAAAATGTTATTGTTCCAAAATAATTCAAGATAAAACACTCACAAGTATAGCAGTTAAGCAGTGCGGGCTTGATCCAGCTTCAATCATATGTTTCCCTTTAGTCGAGATGGCCGCAATATGACGTCAGCACGTAGGCTCCACCCCCATACGCGTTATGTCAAAGCATAGACTTCTTCAGTAGGGTCAGGGTTAGGACGTCACTCTGCTCTATAAATAATCTCAGCTATTAATTCTCAACCACACTTAGGCAGCATAATCAGCCGCCCATCACTGGGATACACTCAGAAATGGCGTGACGAGAGGAAGAGGTCACCAAAAGATATATAATGGGGACACCACTTAGCTAAAAAGATCTTTTGTTTTTAAATTTAAAATACGCAAAACAATTGTTTCTTTGCATAAATGGAGAACCATACCTCCAGCTAACACAGTAAAATAATTGCAGAGCAACTCACTCACATCATGGCCCCCTTTACACCAAAATTAACAAGTAACAAAAACTTTTTAAGACAGCATCAAAAACACAGAATTGGACACACCTCCTAATCAATTAATGAATGAACAGTAAGTAATAAAAAATATACAAAACGATGTACAAAAGATATAAAAAGGTATGTACAAAAAAATAAAAAGAATATATAAAAAATATATAAAAGAAAATCTGATAAAAAAAATAGGATAAGGGTAAAATCATTTATTACTTATAAAGCGGTCGAGGTCCACATTAAGGCCCCTAGCTGAAAGGACCTTGGACTCGAAAATCCAAAAGGATTCTCTTCTGCTCAATTGCCTTATATAATCCCCCCCCTCCCCCCCCCAATGTCTCTCTACTTTTTCTATCCCCCATAATTTAAGTGATTTAGGGTTCTTGTCATGAACCTCTTTAAAATGTTTGGACACTTTATGTGTGACAACCCCCTTCTTAAAATTTCTAATGTGTTCTGCCACCCTAATATTAAGACATCTAGATGTGTGCCCTATACTGTATATTGGACCACGCATCCACACTCCAACATATAAATAATGCCAGTAGTAGTACAGGTAATCAGATCTTTGATCTGATACTTTTTTCCTGTGCTTCTAGATGAATATTATTTTTTTCTTTTTATTATTTCTTATGGCATGACGGCAAGCTAAGCAACTGCCACAGGCATGGAACCCGGTAATAAAACAAAATAATGAACTTTTTTTTGTATAGGGGGATCAATAACCCCTGGTGCCACTTTATCTTTCAAAGTAGGGGCTTTTTATATATAAATTTCGGTTTCATGGACAAAACATGTCCCAATATCTTATCTTCCCTCAAAATATTCCAGTGTTTAATAATGTTTTTTTTCTATCTGTCTGAGTTGGGCAGATCCAAAACCAGTTTATTTTCAGACTTCCGTACCCCTTGCTGTTTAACATCCTGTAGCAACAATCTCCTATTCATTTCTAATACCTTCCTTTTCTCATTATTAATATCTACTTCATACCCTTTTTCTCTGAATCTATTTACTAAAATTTCCGATTGTTGTATATAGTCAGACTCCTTAGAGCAATTTCTCTGCTTTCTAATAAACTGCCTTTTGGGGATATTACAGAGCCATATCTTGTAATGGCAACTGTCCAATGGCAAAAAGGAATTCCTATCTGTAGGTTTGAAAAATACCTAATACACAACCATCCATGTTCTTTACAAGTCAGTTTAATGTTTTTAGAATTCCTAATTATTTTGTCCATAAACCTATCCAAAGACAGTTTATCTCCTTTCCAGATGATCACCAGGTCATCTATATACCTTTTATAACACAAGAGTACAGCTGGTCATTCACAAAAGATTTCTTCATTCTCCCAGCAAGCCATGAAGAGGCCAGAACGTAAGTTGGGAACCCTTAAAGAGTACGTAGAAGAAAACCTGAAGAGAGGGTTCATCTGTCCATCTATCTCCCTGGCAGGGGCAGGAATCTTCTTTGTAGAGAATAAGGACCATTCCCTTCGGCCCTGTGTTGACTACCGGGAACTGAATAAGATCACAGTTAAAAATCGTTACCCCCTTCCGCTGATCCCCAAACTTTTTCAGAGACTGAGGTCCATTTCTATATTTACCAAGCTGGACCTGAGGGGAGCCTACAACCTGGTTCGCATTCATGAAGGGGACGAGTGGAAAACGGCCTTCCGTACCAGGTTTGGCCATTACGAATATCTGGTGATGACTTTTGACCTTTGTAATGCCACGGTTACTTTTCAACATTTTGTCAATGACATTTTCAGAGATTATCTAGATGTCTTCGTAATTGTATACCTGGATGACATCCTAGTCTTTTCTGCTTCTCTGGACCAACTCCGGTAACACGTCAAGAAAGTCCTCCATCGTCTTCGGCAACATAGGCTGTAAGCCAAACCAGTAAAATGTGAGTTTGAACAGCGGAGTATTCCGTTTTTGGGACTAGTAATTTCTTCCACAGTCATCAAGATGGACCCACAAAAGGTCTCTGCCATCCTGGACTGGCCAGCACCCTCAGACAAAAAGGGGGTACAACGTTTTGTGGGTTTTGCTAACTTCTATAGGAGGTTTCTTAAAGGATTCTCCACCCTCATTGCTCCTATTACGCAGCTAACCAAGCAGAACAATAATTTCTGTTAGACCTCTGAAGCACAGGCTGCCTTCAGTACTTTGAGAGGACTATTCACCACTGCACCAATCCTGAGCCACCCTGATCCCACTTTGCCCTATCTACTTGAAGTAGATGCCTCAGAAACGGCTGTAGGTGCGGTAATTTCCCAACGTCAGGGTCTTAAGGATTTAGTCCACCCGTGCCTTTTTTCTACCGCAAACTTTCGTCAGCAGAGAAGAATTATGATGTGGGTGATCGGGAGCTCTTGGCCATTAAGGCCGCCCTGGAGGAATGGCGGTATCTATTAAAAGGGGCAGCACACCCTATCCTTATCTATACAGATCATAAAAACTTTGATTATTTGAGAACAGCCAAGCATCTGAAGCCACGCCAAGCTCGATGGGCATTATTCTTCTCCCGATTTTCTTTCCACATTACGTACCCGCCTGGATCGAAGAACGGTAAGCCTGATGCGCTCTCTCGGATGTTTGAGGACCCTGAGGAGACTTAAGTGGCGGGCACCATCCTATCCCAAAACCTTTTTCTGCTGCTTCAACCTGACCTTCTGTCCCTAATGCAACAAGCCTCAATGGATGTCCCCTGCCTCCCTGGAATTACATTAGTATCCCGAGATGGTCTATTATGGCGGGGTACCAAAATGTTTGTTCCTGAAAGCACCCGAGTGATGATCCTGGGCCTGGGCCTGTGCCATGACCACCCTTTGGCGGGTCACTTCGGGGTTCACAAAACTCTGGACCTGATACAGTGCATGTTCTGGTGGCCTGATTTAGAAAAGGACTGTAAGCAGTATGTAGGATACATGCCCCATCTGTAACCGGAGCAAGACGGCTAGAAGCAAGGCCTGGGGAATGCTCAGACCATTGCCAGTCCCAGATAGGCCATGGAAAATGATTTTCAAGAATTTCATTGTAGAACTCCCTCCATCTGAAGATGGCTCACTTTCTGCCACTAAAGAACACCCCCTCCGCCTCAGAGACTGCTCAAGTATTTATCAAAGAAATAATCAGGCTTCACGGGATCCCAGCAGACATTGTTTCCCATATAGGGGTCCAATTCCCCTCCCGGTTCTGGAGATCCCTGTGTGAAACCCTAAGGATCAAACTATCCATGTCATCAGCATACCACCCTCAGACAAATGGACAGACGGAGAGGACAAATCAAACTCTCGAACAGTATATCCGGTGCTTCACCACGTTTGTCCAGGATAACTGGGTGTCATTATTACCTTTAGAGGAATTCGCCTATAACAATGCCAAACACTCAGCCACAGGCCAGTCACCATTCTTCGCCAACTACGGGTTCCACCCATCATTGTTTCCTTATGTTATCTCAGATTCCATGGTTCCTGCGGCTCGGAATGTCGCTGAATTCCTTAATCTCAACAGCAAGCTGCTACAGGAAGTGATGGTCAAGGCGCAGGCAGCTAACAAGGTGATCTTCGACAGGAAGAGGAAAGGTGAACTGATCCTCCAACCAGGGGACAAGGTTTGGCTGTCCACAAATAACCTCCGCTTGGCCTGTCCCTCGAAAAAATTGGCACCCAAATTTATAGGGCCATTTCCAGTAAAGAGGAAACTTAACGAGGTATCATACGAACTGGTCTTTCCTGAGTCTCTTAAAATCCACCCTGTATTTCACACAGATGCATGCGTAAGCTGCAGGGCCACATCACGGCACCCTGTATTACCTGCAGAGTCTCCACAGTGGAAGCACATACATTCTAATGGATAGATAGGGGGCAGGTGGGGCTAGAGGTAACCCAATCCTCCTTAAAGGCACAGGGGCACAATGGACTCCAGCACATAGCACAATGGCAGCAAAGGCGTCCAGTGTGTCCCATTAGCAGTATACATCAAAATAAATGGTGCACGGTTTTCACACACTCTGAGAATATTTAAACACTTTATTATCATTATTATTATTCTCAATTAAATGCAATTCAGGCTACTTCTCATTTAGTAAAGTCTATGTGACAGCTTTTATGTGTTTTTGCTCTCCTTACACCTAGCATCCTGGGCAGCCAAAGGCAACCAATTTCCAACACATTTTGCAGTGACAATAGGAGGCACAATTAAGAAGTGGAGAGGGATATGTTTTATCCTGTCACGGTACAAATAGAGCAGCAGAGGGAGCAATGTATGCATAAAGATGAACATTTATTGTAAATACTATATGTTCGCTGTTCCTGTTTAGCACAACTGGCTATGTGATAGGATTCATAATCATCTTTGTCTTGACCTTGATGCTTGACCTTGAGTAATTTGAAGAGCACTACCTTTATTTGCTGAACCCTCTTTGTTCTTTGTAGGTGACTCAGAAAGTAATAATGCCAAGGTCAAGACGTTTACAAATTTCTTTCTGTACAGGTTCTCTTCAAAGAAAAATGGGTAAAGGAAAAGGCCATGAATTTTAAATGTTAACAAAGTCCCCATAACTTGATTGTAATATTGTGTTTGCGCAGTATGTCCCCTCTTTATCAGCCCCTGCAGAAAATCCAGGATGCAGTAAATTCTGCAAGACAAGTGACATCAATTGTGTTCTTATAATCAGTCCTTCTGTATTGCCCTCTGTTTTTTTCTACTATAGTTTTGCATTACTAGAAGATAAGTGACAAACCCATGGTGGAAAGGCTGGCCTTATTTTAGATTGCCCCCAGTGTAAAATGTTGAAAGGGCATGACCTATCACAGTTACAAAGCACATATTTTCTCATTCCCTGTGACTACTGCCATTGAAACTGAAATCAAGAAAAACAGCTTTGTGGATTAAATTTCTTTGTCAACTCATACTTAGGTATTACAGTTTATACTTGCTAACAAATAAATGAGCTGTTGACTGCTACTGCAGTGGGCTTTAAAATAAAGCTTGGTCCTTAATTTGTAATGGTGGAGTGGAGGGGGGGGGGGGGGAATACAGCTCGGCCATGGTTCAGTTAAATCAGCCTGGGTGTAAGTACACTCTAAATGTCCATTGCACAAAAACTTACTGTTGTCTTGCATGGTCTTGGGGTGTGATTGGTACCCCCACACCAGAAGATATGTGGCTGTCTCTTTAAATTAACAGAGTCCTGCCTGAGCTAGGGCCCTATGTCTGTCAATCACAGTGAATGTCTGCTCCTAATAAGACCCTCCAGCAGCAATGAGTCTCTCGGTGTCCATCACTTCAGTGAATTGTGAGTATACCGACTTACCTCTCTAGCTTTGAATACATAAAAACATGTGAGGGGATGAGAAATAAGAGGCCTGGTGTGTACACATATACGCTGCATGCAGTAGATGTCAAACCCTCTTCTCTCTGCTAAAAGAAACATTGGGGTTGATTTACTAAAGGCGAATAGACTGTGCAGTTTGCAATGTGCAGTTGCACTCTGCAAGAGCAATTGCTCCAGAGCTTAGTAAATTAGGTAACTGTGAACTTTGCAGAGAATACCCAATTATGTGTAAAAAAAAAAACCCCATTATCTTTGCTTGCACATGACTGGATGATGGAAGTCAGCAGAGCTTCTGCTCATTTACTAAGCACTGGAGCAACTGCACTTTGCAAACTGCACAGTCTTTTTGCCTTTAGTAAATCAACCCCTCTCCAGCCACCTCCTCCATGTAATAGTAGTATTGAAATGGTTACAACTGTGTAATCAGGGTCAGATTTATCATAATGCCTCGTACACACGCAACGATTATCTGCCGACCGATCGGCCGTCTTTTGTCCAGTGTTGTTGTGTTGGTTGAAATGTGCTCTAGACTGCACACAAATTTTCTCAGCCAACAAAATTCTACTTCAGAAGTGATGTCATGTGCTGGTTTACTTTCCGTGTGTTTTTTCTTCTCTGAGCATGCCCAGTCTTGCTCATCAGATTTTTGTCTGCCGAAATCTGACGGCCAACAAAAATTTTATAGCCTGCACACCAGATTTCTTTCGGCCAAAAAGTCGGGGTCGGTTGTCGAAAGCATCATACTAACAAGCCGAAAATTGGCCGATCGGACGTTGGCCGAAAATTCCCGGCCAATAAACGATGCGTGTGTACGAGGCATTAGGCACAGTAAGGCTGTGTGTGTATAGGCACTAGGGACAAAGAGGCTAATTTTCATTGTATAGTTACCAGCAATGCATTTTATCTGCTCATCATCAATCATGTCATATGATTTTATTCACAAATTTGCACAATATCCTAAACCAGGCAAGGGCCAGTAAGACAAGAAAATGTTAGGTATAAAAGAGGTGATTCTAGCAGAGCGGTATTGCTTTGGGTGCCAAAGGTTGTGTATCTAGTGTCACCAATGGTGAAAATCCAGCCTTGTATCTAACAAAGAAAAGACCAATTCAAGGAGTACTTTCAATTGTCATCTTTAGATCAATACATTTATGTAACAGCAATTTTTAAATGACTCTATTTGTCTTTGCTTTTCTATTTTCCTCAGGAAGAACTATAACACCAACATTCATAAATGAAAATGGTATTTGGGACCTATTTAGGAGCCAGGGGCAAAGCAGACAATAAGCATTTCATAGCAACCCCAGAAATGAGAATTCACTCTCTCGACATAAAGTAGCCATATCAATTTTCAATTTTAGTGTTGTTTCTTTGAGGTACATTTCCCCTACTGCACACCTGGGATTTCTATCGTAAAATATTGCCTGTGAAAACTTGCTTCTTTTTTTTTTCTCTCTAACAGAAGTTTCAGAAATTACTTAGGAATTGTTCCACACTGCAAAATGAATTGGCTAAAAGCAAAATAGGAAATGCGGTGTGAAGAAGCTGAAATAAATCCTAATATGATCAAAGCAAGGTGTTTCTATTAAATTTGGGCTGGACGCCCTCAGGTTATATTAATGTCTTCTGCCTTGCAGATTTTCTTAGTGTCAGCATAAATCTCAACGTACCAGTGATCTGGCAGAATAGATTTACATAAATGGGATTACATCCCAGCTTGCGAACATATGACAAACTTTATATTTGCATGCCTATTGATCTCAGCTCATACTGCTCTTGAATATGAAAGAGTTTCAGACTATCTGTTTTAAACTCTCAGCTGTTGAAAATGACCAGCTGCTGTGCATTGTAGCATAGAACAAGGACATTATTCTGGGTAAAAGAAAGTACAAACAATGTTCAGATTTTAGAGTTTGGAAATCATGTGGTTACTTACAGTTTGGGGGAGTCTTTCATTGGACATTGGACTCTGACTTGTGTATATTTTTAATGGTGGTCATTGTCTTTTGATCCACATCATGATTGTTCATCTCTTCCTCCATTGTGTTTCTTTGCCTGCTTCTCCTCTCTTGCCTACTCCAACAAATGTTTTCCAACACATGGGCCTACTCACTACTTATACCTTGATCAATCATGTTTTAAGAGGGAAACAGAATCCTAAATCTGATTCAGTCTTTATATTTAACTCACAAATTGCTGACCTAGTTTGATAAAAATTTAAAGTGAAATGTGTTTGCCTTGATCTTGAAGTTTGGTCTTGATGTTCAAACTACCCATTACCGCTAAACCACTAACAAGAAGTTTAAGTGGTTCTAAAGAGTTTTTATTTTTTAACCTTAACCACTTAAGCCCCGGAAGATTTTACCCCCTTCCTGACCAGGGCCTATTTTGCGATTCGGCACTGCGTGATTTTAACGGACAATTGCGCGGTTGTGCGATGCTGTACCTAAACGAATTTGACGTCCTTTTTTTCCCACAAACAGAGCTTTCTTTTGGTGGTATTTGATCACCTGTCCGATTTTTTGATCATGCGCTATAATCAAAAAAATAGCGACAATTTTGCAAAAATAACAATATTTTTTACATTTTTGTATATAAAATTCCCCCAAAAAAATGTAAAAATCAATTTTTTTTACATTTTTGGCCAATTTGTGTTCTGCTACCTATGTTTGGTATAAAAAATCACAATAAGCGTATTTTGATTGGTTTGCGCAAAAGTTATTGCGTTTACTAACTAAGGGAAAGATTTTTGTCATTTTTGTTGTTTTTTTTTTAAAGAGTAATGGCGGTGATCTGCAATTTTTTTTTGTGGGACTGCGACATTGCGGCGGACAGATTGGACCCTTGACTGACATTTTTGACACTTTTGGGGGTACCAGTGACATTACTACAGTAATCAGTGCTATACATATGCACTGTTACTGTAAAAATGACACTGGCAGGGAAGGGGTTAACATTATTAGAGATGCAGTGACTATGTGTGTCCCTAGGGGCGTGCTTCTTACTGTGCAGGGATGTGGCTGTGTGTGTAACAGCACAGATCAACGGTCCTACATAGCAGGACCGTTAGATCAGTGCTTTTACACAGGGAAGAATGACAGGCGGCTTTGTTTACACTAGCCGCCTGCCTTTCTCCCTTCACAGCGGACGATCGAGAGTGACCGGTGGATATCGGGTCCGCCGGTCACACGCACGGAGGTGTCCGTGAACGAGCCAAGGCGGGCGCGTGCCTCCGGCGGCGAGCGCCCGCTATTGGCTCCCAGGCTAGTGACGTGCCGGTACGTCACTTTGCCTGGCTGGGGCTGCCTTTGCTTGTCGGCAACCGGTTAAAGGAGTTATAGCTGTAGAAGGTTTTTAATCTTAATGCATTCTATGCATTAAGATAAAAAGCCTTCTGTATGTAGCAGCCGCCACAGTACCCCCTGATACTTACCTGAGCCCCATCTCTATCCAGCAATGTCCACAAGTCCCTCGGCCATCCGGGACTCTCCCTCCTGATTGGCTGGGACACAGCAGCAGCACCATTGGCTCCTGTTGCTGTCAATTAAAGTCAGTTAGCCAATCAGGAGAGAGAGGGGACCGGGTCGAACTGCAGCTCTGTGTCTTTATAGACAAACGGAGCTGCAGCTCAGCTCGGGTGCCCCCATAGCAAGTTGCTTGCTGTGTGGGCAATCAACAGGAAAGAGGGGCCAGGAGCTCCAACCTGGGACCTTAGAAGAGGAGGACCCGGGCTGCTATGTGCAAATCCAACTGTACAGAGCAGGTAAGTATAACATGTTTGTTATTTAAAAAAAAAAACCACAAAACTTTAAAATCACTTTACCTTTCTTGAATCAAACTATAATATAATGAATAATTCTATAAAATACAACATTAAAAAAAATTAAGTAGTATTCACCAGGGTCAGTTTTCCCAATTGGTTCATTATCTATCGTAAATAAATAATTACATAGCAGATAAAGTGGAAACTGACAGTAACCAGCTTTTTATATGTTCACCCCATAAAATGGACATAGAAAATACTTTCACAAAAATGAACCCTGTGTTCAAATCCATAAAATAAGCTTTTCACTTAAAAGGCTGCAAGAACAGTGTATAGCTCTTCTCTTCACCTTGTTAGGCCAGTTGCATCCTCTATAAATGATAACCACAGCAGTGGCATAATCAGACCTCTTTAGTCCAGGTTCTCAGAAACAAACACCCAAAAGCTAAGCTGCCTTTCTTATTGCTTTTTCCAAGATTTAGACTACTTTATTCAGTATTAATTCTCAGATCCCTGGACTGGCCACCTTCATGGTCTGCATGGATATTGTTTTTTCCTGGCCTAAAAAAATGTGACAACGCCAATACACATTTACACCTAAATAAAGACCTAAAGTTTGAAGTGAAGACAGACTCAATTAACGTTATAGCATATATGGAAGGTTTGCTTGTATGAAAACACTTTTTGTATTTTCAAAAATGCCTAAAAGGGGAATTTTAGTCACAAAATTAAGCCCTAATAAACTACTTCAGACTAGCCTCTTTTACCGGCAGAACTATGGCTCGGACTGGCTCGGCAGCGGGGCCAAACTTCTGAGAGACAGCGCCGCAGCGCGGTCTCCCGGAAGTGGGGAAGGGTACCTGTCAAAAACAGGTACCCATTCCCCCTCCCCCCTGAAAGGTGCCAAATGTGGCACCAGAGGGGGGGGGGGGGAAGCAAATGAGCGGAAGTTCCACTTTTAGGTGGAACTCCGCTTTAATTTGTAGAGGCCAATCTGCTGACACCCTTAAAGCGTAATTAATCCCTCCTATCCTTTACAGCCAAGGAAGCTGCTTCTGTTTTATCTGCACCTGCCATGGTGTTGCACATGTGATCAGTTAAGGCACTAGATATTTGATGGTTTGACAGTTTAGTTGAGGACACAAACAAATGTGACAGTTAGTAATCCCGGCATTCCAGGAATGCAACTGTTTTTTGAAACCATTAAATTGATGCGCTTAGTTCTGCTTTATGATTAACTGCTGTTCAGGGGCTCTAGGCTTAAGCAAAATGGCAGCCTCCAACAAGAAGAAACAGGAGGAATGCTGGAGGCAATTTACAGCACACACTCATTTTGGTAGCATATTGTACTATACCCCTCAGCAATTGGTTGCAATTTATTGTGGCAGACCAGTGGCTTGCCCTCATTGTGATATGGCCAATGGCAGGTTTGCTGACATGTTTTGGTCTTGCTCCAGGTTGTATCATTTTTGAGCAGGGGTATTGGATACAATTAACACAGTTGGTGACTTATCTGTCCCTATGGACCCCTTGGTGCTGCTAATATGATTCACTGATTTTGTGAGGACCTCTAAACATGTTAAACTATTTATTTTATTTTCGGCCTATAATGCTAGAAGGGAAATCCTGCTGAAATAGAAAATGTTTACTCCACCCACGGTGTCTGGCTGAAAAGCAGCAGTCAACGGAGCTCCTTCCCTATATAAGTTTACATACATCAGCCAAAACTGTCCTGCTAAATTCAACTAAATTTGGGCTGGCTGGATAGAGGTGCAGGGCATTATTGTTTAGGTGATGAATGGTATATAATTAAGGGTTATCTCTTTTAACTTGTGTGTGCTACCCTACCTACCCACACTACTCTTTTTCCTCTGTCTTACCCCCTCCCCCCCATCTTCATCCTCCCTTCCCCTTTCCTTCTCGTTCCCCCTCTCTTTCTCCCCCTTCTTCCTTTTTCCCTTAGTTACCATGCACCTCTATTCTCCTTGTCCCCCTTCTTTTAGCTCTGAGCCAATCCGTGATAAAGTCGGATTTTTGATGCCACATTTCCCTAGGCTGTTTTTTAGACTATTCATGGAACTGTTTTGGAATAATGTTGTATGACTCCTATGACTATTTATCTTTGGTGTTTATTTTGTTGTTTATTGACTGCTCGATTTGGTTTATGTGTACCTTTACTTGTTCATGCTGCTGAACATATTTGATAAATGCAACTGTTATTTTGGTAGCATAATTATTAATGTGGAATATATGCTTGCTAAAGAATATTATTTTTTATCAAGTTGTTATAGGTAAAGTTCCGCTTTAAAGAGGAAAACCAACTTGGCCTACAAACTTTCCAGGTTGTGAAAGAATGCATGTTAAAATATCCTCGAAAACCATTTAACATTTAAAAATCATGACAAGAGACTGCCATATCTTCATTTAATTTAAAAATGTTAATTTGTAGCTTCAGAGCATATTTTTACTACAGACCCACCATCAGATGATCTCTTGCGGGTTGAAGAATGTGTATTTCCATAAAAGGTGCAGCAAAGGAAGAGATCCAGGGCCTCACAAGACCTAAAATTACAGCTAAGGCCACAAAATAACAGTATTATCCTAAAAATATCCTATAAATTATAGCTATTACTTATGAAAAGTAGGGCAAAAAATAATGTGATGTAGATCATTGTCACCTCTTCCCTGTTAACAGTTGCAGCTTTGATTACCTTTTGTCCAAAAATGTTTTAATTTGCCCAAAAATAAAGAACTACACTTTATCAATAGGTAGAAAAAGATGAGGTGGCCAAGGGCGCATTGGTGGGAGATGAGTGGGCAACAAAGCCCATATTACTCCCAGCAAACTCTTACTTCTATTTGCATATTGCCTATTGGTCTCAGATGCTCCCAACTGGCAGTATCAGAATCTTGTGTTGTGATACACAGCAAACATCTACTCCATCCCACCTTGGTCTTGCTGTATGTTTGGCTTTAATACCACCTCTCACATGTGATATGTAAATCAGCACCATACTAGTGTGTAGAGTTGGCACAGCTGAAGCTATTATCTACATCAGGCATGCTTAACCTGTGTCCGTCTGATGTGTCTCGTGACCTCAAAACTATGGCAACCAACACAACCTCCCTTAAAGAAGAGGGGAGAAGCGCTCTAAGTGCAGACAATTTATTGCAGATAACAAGGCAGGTAATATACACTCACTAGACGTGAAGACTGAAAAGCTGTGTGTGTCAAAGCAATCCTGCAGCCATCCTCTGGAGGGTGTCCTCTGTTCACAGGAAGCCGCATGCAGTTCTAACACTGGCGGTGGGAGGGAAGGAAGCCGGCTGTCTCCCACAACATCAGCGGTGAGCGGTCAAGCGGCTCGGATCTGCGGCTCCGTGTTGCGAGTGATGGATGGAGGCACTCTCACCGACAGGGATGGTGGGATCTGTCCAATGTGTTACGGCATGCACGACGCGTTTCTGAGCATGCGCGGGGTCATCTACACCCGGCGCGCTCTTTCATCAGGTGCTAGAGTGCCGTAGTCTCTGTGGGGCTTTTGTAGTGCTGAACAGGAGGATAATTGGGCACAGCTGAAGCAAGGGGATGGCAACCGCCCACAGTACTGAGCAATGACCTAACCAATCAGACATTTTTTGTAGCTGTGGGGGAAATTAAAAACAACTTGGAAGTGGAGTGTGATCGGTCGGCTGCCCTTAAATACACATGTATAAGGGCTAGACAACCGCTTATCACAGTAAATAGCAAACAATTAGGCAATAAAAAATATATAATATATATAAAATAGGGGTAAGCCCGGGTTCATCAAAGCACATGAAGAACATATAAAACGTTCCAGGTTTAAAGTGGATACAATCATTAAAATATAAAAGTTGTAATAAAAAGCATATTTAAAAGGTATATTTTAAGAGCAAATGCACAATATATTGCTAATGTAGTGACAAAATGATACCTACACAGGCTGTGGTATGGAGGAACATATAAGCGAATGAAACAGAAAAAAAGGGGGGAGGGGGAGGGGGGGGGTAAGAAAGACTCATATATTGAATAAGAAAATGGAGGATGGATATAACCCATATGTAGGTGTGCATATGTATACCCTAATAATTCTATTTTCTGTGTAAAAGATTTTTATATGGATTACCAACTAAGATACCGCATATATGATGTATAGGGAAATAAGCCTTCTGATTGTTCAGTAGGTAAGACCATATAAAATTTATATAAAAGATTTATATACAAGAACCATGACTAAAGTATATATATTTAAAATTCATCTAATATGATGCGATGAAGGAATACGTTTACTCCATCAGAGTGTATTAAAGACCAACAGAGAACCCTGATAGTAATTATAAGATAGTGAGCACGTCTAATTCTTCATTTAACCCTCGAGGAACGAGAACATCTAACGTGTAGATCCAGAAAGTCTCTCGCATACATAATTTGGAAAAGCGTTCTCCCTCCGGCAAGTCTTTGGGAATGGATTCGATAACCCAAATTTTAAGTCCCTCGGTGGATTTTCCATGGATTTCTGAAAAATGTCGAGGGACACTATGAAGGTCACATCCACCTTCAATAAGACGGCGGTGTTTGCCGAATCGTTGTCTAACTGGTCTGATGGTTCGACCTACATAGAGCAACTGGCAGGGACATATCAGACAATAAACCACATAGTCAGTGGAGCAGTTGAAAAAATTGTCCAAGACATAGGTTTTGTCATTATGTGTAAAGTTCTTTTGGCCATGTCGCACAAAACTACACATTTTGCATAACTTTTTACGGCAAGCATACATGCCTTTCAGGGGGATCATCCATGACAGATGATTAGTGACCTTGATGTTCTTTAATTTGCTGGGTGCTATTTTGTTTTTCAATGTGGTAGCCCTCCTATAAGTAACTTTTGGCTTGTCCAAAATGACCGAGTTCAAGTGGGGGTCTTGTTTTAGGATATCCCAGTGTTTTGATAGGATTTTTTCCATTTTTCTATACTGACAATGGAACTTAGTGACAAAACGAACAGGATGATGTTCGCTCTTGGCCCTAGAACTAGGATGTTTTCCTGGAAGATAGGCCTCATAGGCTGAGTTTACCAGATCGTCGGGGTAGCCCTTCTCTGAAAATTTTTTCTTTAAGTGTTCACTTTGAGTTAAATAATCTCCATCTCTGGTACAGTTCTGTCTAAGTCGACAGAACTGGCCTTTTGGTATATTTTTCGTCCATTGGGGGTGATGGCAACTCTTATAATGGCCAATCCCAGGCCCTTAAGAGATTCTCCGATAACTCTGATCTTATTATCAAATCTGCAGACAAAGGTGGGGGCATTGTCCTACAGAATAAAACTGATTACGTGAACGAAGCCCTTTAACTATTAAGTGACGAAAAAACATACTTGAGGCTCTCAAAAGACCCATTGCCCATATATAAAATTGAGGTCGAACAACTGGTAGGTTCTGCACTATCCAAATAAGTGATTAATAAGGATGAGGCGGCCTTTTTGAAAAAGGAGTATTATAATACTCCATACTTCTACCATCTGCCAAAGGTCCATAAAGACCCCCTTCATCCCCCAGGGAGACCTATCGTTGCAGCAATGAATAGCGTCACTAGTGGCCTCTCACAGTTTATTGATGTCTTTTTACAGCCCTTGGCCCAAAGTCTGCAATCGTACATACGAGACTCGGGCCACCTATTGGAGCAGATCACGCCATATAGATGGGAAGATAGTTACTCGTGGCTATCGTTAGATGTTAGCTCCTTGTATACATCTATCCCCCATAGTATAGGCTTACAAGCATTACAACATTTTCTCCTATTAGATTCCTCCCTACATCATGACCAAGTTTCTTTTATTTTGGAGGCGACACATTTCTGCCTAACCCACAACTATTTTCAGCTTGAGAACACGTTTTATCTGCAGATAAATGGCACAGCCATGGGAGCTAACTTTGCTCCTTCATATGCGAATCTGACCATGGGCTATTGGGAACTTAGATACATTTGGCAGAACAAACCATTCGCTCAACACATCGTCTTTTTTGGGCGGTATATTGACGACATTATCGTCATCTGGGATGGTTCCGCATCCCAGATCGACGGTTTTGTCAGCCACTGCAACAACAACTCTTTGGGCCTATCGTTCACGTCAGTCTCACATCCAGATTCTATGCCTTTTTTAGATCTGGAATTGGGACATGAGCTACATCAGATACATGCTAAAAATTATATCAAACCCACGGGAGGTAATTCATATCTCCATTATAAGAGTTGCCATCACCCCCAATGGACGAAAAATATACCAAAAGGCCAGTTCTGTCGACTTAGACAGAACTGTACCAGAGATGGAGATTATTTAACTCAAAGTGAACACTTAAAGAAAAAATTTTCAGAGAAGGGCTACCCCGACGATCTGGTAAACTCAGCCTATGAGGCCTATCTTCCAGGAAAACATCCTAGTTCTAGGGCCAAGAGCGAACATCATCCTGTTCGTTTTGTCACTAAGTTCCATTGTCAGTATAGAAAAATGGAAAAAATCCTATCAAAACACTGGGATATCCTAAAACAAGACCCCCACTTGAACTCGGTCATTTTGGACAAGCCAAAAGTTACTTATAGGAGCTCGACCCCCCAACTTGGTTGGACCTAGGGACCAGCTAATCCGACAATACATTAAAGACAGTGGATTACCTATTCTGGAACATTCAGACATATCTGAACTAGAAAAAGACATTACCCCAGCTGAAGTCCATTCAGCCATTAAAGACCTCAAAAATGGAAAGAGTCCAGGTCCGGATGGACTAACGTCCCAATATTATAAAACATTCGACACAACGTTAGTGACCCCCCTTACTGACGCACTAAACATCCTCTCAAAACAAACCAAACCATCCGCAGAGTTCCTCACCGCACATATAACAGTCATCCCAAAAAAGGACAAAGACCCAACGGATTGCGCCAACTTCAGACCCATCTCACTTTTAAATATTGACGTAAAGCTTTTAGCGAAAATTCTAGCCAACAGATTAAGACCCCTACTGCACCTTGTCATCGGACCCGAACAGGTAGGCTTTATGCCTGGCCGCGAGGCTAGAGACAATATTATAAAATCCCTCAATCTGATCCATGAAACTCGTAGAGGTGGACTGGAAGGCCTTATTTTATCCACAGATGCCGAAAAAGCCTTTGACAGGGTGGCCTGGGACTACCTGTTGGCCACTTGTAGGCACATAGGTCTGGGTAATAACATGATGAATTGGATCGGATCTCTATACACTGACTCAATTGCAAAGGTCAAAGTTAATAACATCCTTTCATCTCCCATACACCTACACAATGGGACGAGACAAGGATGTCCTCTTTCTCCGATCCTCTTTATCTTAGCCCTAGAACCCCTGATCAGACATGTAAATGCCGAACCGGCGATTCATGGTTTCCAAATTAGAGGTAGAGACTATAAGGTATCAGCTTATGCGGATGACCTTCTATTCTACATTACTCAACCCCATATTTCTATACCTAATTTGAACCTCAAATTTCGAGATTTTCGCTATTTATCCAATTTCAAGGTTAACCACTCAAAATCGGAAGCCATGGACATTTCTCTGTCCGATAAATTAAAAAAAATGACTCAAAGTAACTGTCCTTACAAGTGGGAACCCGGATCCCTTAAATACCTAGGTATTAAGCTCACCCCCCATATTGAGTCCCTCTATAGTGCGAATTTTGAACCACTTTTGAAGAAAATTAAGGGAGACCTACACAAATGGAATTCTAAAAATTTTTCCTGGTTCGGAAGAGCCGCAATTTTAAAAATGGTTATACTACCCAGGCTGCTTTACCTGTTTCATGCGCTCCCCATTAAAATCCCCTCTGTTTTCTTTAAGAACCTCGCTCACACCCAGAGACAGTTTGTATGGGCACATAAAAAGCCCAGAATTAACTTACAAAGACTGCACATACCTAAACCCAGCGGAGGCCTGGGCTTACCAGACTTTATGAAATACTACCATGCCACTCATATCACCAGGGTAGTAGACTGGCATTGCCATGCTCACCAAAAAGACTGGGTGGATTTGGAAAGGAAGTGCTCGAAATTTCCAACCCAAAACTTGATCTGGTCGGACCCCTCTAATTACCCTGTCGAGGTCAATCATCACCCACTAATATTTAACACGCTATCAATCTTCAATGGATTAGCTAATAGACACCAACTAGCCACGAGTCCAGGCCCCATGACGCCAATTATTGGCAACCCAGATTTCCCACCTGGCGCAGACTTTAATTATAAAAATTCAGAGACCCCCATATCAGATTCCATTTTACGGGTTAAAGATTGCTTTCAAGGAAATAAGATACTACCTTTTGAGGAGTTTAATAGAAATAGACCTGTGAACAACAAAATTTCCTTTTGGAAGTACCTCCAAATTCATGACTTCATACGAAACAACAAACACAGACTTGCTCTAACAAAACCTCTTACGGCTTTCGAAAAACTTTGTGGGGACCAGTCACCTTGTTACAAAACCACTTCACAAGCATACAAATGGATTATGTGCAATCTGACACAGACTCCAGACAAATACAAAACATTGTGGGAAAAAGAGTTAAATTGCTCAATTTCAGACAAAAAATGGGAAAAAGCGTGCGTTTTTACGCACAAATGCTCACTGAGCACGAAAATTCAAGAAACATCCTTTAAAATTTTGGCACAGTGGTATATCACCCCGGTGAAGCTACAAACCTGGTCCCCACATCGTTCCGATCGTTGCTGGAGATGCCTGAAACAAAAAGGCACGTTTGCACATCTCTGGTGGTCATGTGATTTGATTAAACCCTTCTGGAACAAGATCATAGGTCTTATTAAACATATAACTGACACTTCTGTAGTCCTCGATGCTGCTTGTTGCCTACTCCATGTAAACAGCCTCTCATATAAACAATATAAACACTCCTTGGTTAGGCATCTACTAAATGCTGCCAAAGCGGAAATACCCATTCAATGGAACACACAAAACACCCCTTCTGCCAAAGATTGGGCTGATAAGGTAAAACTTATACATGATATGGAAGAGACTGTTGCTATTAGAAAAGAATCAGATGCTGCCTTTCATGAAATGTGGAGACCTTGGGTGATTTTTACATTGTCTGCTGATTTCCGCAAAATGATCCCACACTAATCGGATCTGACACTTGACCTTACTGTAGTTTGATCCACTTTCACTGTGCTTATTGATCGTATAAGCTAAAGATTGAAACTTTGCTATGACTATACTTGAGTACTTTGATTAGAACCCCCGACCCTTTTACCTGCTCTCGTCACCTCCTCTCCATCATCCATCTTACTCTTCCTCTCTTCAATCCTTCTCTCTTCTTCTTTCTTTCTTCCTTCCTTCTGGCCTTCTAGGCCTCCTGGTGTAGTGGTCCTTACCAATCTACACCATAATTGGTCACGTTGGTTGCCTACTTGTTGACTGTTTTGGACTTGTCAGTGTACAACGCTAATATTACATATTCCTCAATTATTATGTACTGAAACGTCTAAATATTTTATGCTGATGTGCTACCATACTGTTTACATCATTATTTGTTACTGTTGACTATTTTTCTCAATAAAAGCTTTTATTGGAAAAAAAAAAAAAAAAACTTATAGGAGGGCTACCACATTGAAAAACAAAATAGCACCCAGCAAATTAAAGAACATCAAGGTCACTAATCATCTGTCATGGATGATCCCCCTGAAAGGCATGTATGTTTGCCGTAAAAAGTTATGCAAAATGTGTAGTTTTGTGCGACATGGCCAAAAGAACTTTACACATAATGACAAAACCTATGTCTTGGACAATTTTTTCAACTGCTCCACTGACTATGTGGTTTATTGTCTGATATGTCCCTGCCAGTTGCTCTATGTAGGTCGAACCATCAGACCAGTTAGACAACGATTCGGCAAACACCGCCGTCTTATTGAAGGTGGATGTAACCTTCATAGTGTCCCTCGACATTTTTCAGAAATCCATGGAAAATCCACCGAGGGACTTAAAATTTGGGTTATCGAATCCATTCCCAAAGACTTGCCGGAGGGAGAACGCTTTTCCAAATTATGTATGCGAGAGACTTTCTGGATCTACACGTTAGATGTTCTCGCTCCTCGAGGGTTAAATGAAGAATTAGACGTGCACACTATCTTATAACTACTATCAGGGTTCTCTGTTGGTCTTTAATACACTCTGATGGAGTAAACGTATTCCTTCATCGCATCATATTAGATGAATTTTAAATATATATACTTTAGTCATGGTTCTTGTATATAAATCTTTTATATAAATTTTATATGGTCTTACCTACTGAACAATCAGAAGGCTTATTTCCCTATACATCATATATGCGGTATCTTAGTTGGTAATCCATATAAAAATCCTTTACACAATAGAATTATTAGGGTATACATATGCACACCTACATATGGGTTATATCCATCCTCCATTTTCTTATTCAATATATGAGTCTTTCTTACCCCCCCCCCCTTTTTTCTGTTTCATTCGCTTATATGTTCCTCCATACCACAGCCTGTATAGGTATCATTTTGTCACTACATTAGCAATATATTGTGCATTTGCTCTTAAAATATACTTTTTAAATATGCTTTTTATTACAACTTTTATATTTTAATGATTGTATCCATTTTAAACCTGGAACGTTTTATATGTTCTTCATGTGCTTTGATGAACCTGGGCTTAACCCTATTTTATATATATTATATATTTTTTATTGCCTAATTGTTTGCTATTTACTGTGATAAGCGGTTGTCTAGCCCTTATACATGTGTATTTAAGGGCAGCCGACCGATCACACTCCACTTCCAAGTTGTTTTTAATTTCCCCCACAGCTACAAAAAATGTCTGATTGGTTAGGTCATTGCTCAGTACTGTGGGCGGTTGCCATCCCCTTGCTTCAGCTGTGCCCAATTATCCTCCTGTTCAGCACTACAAAAGCCCCACAGAGACTACGGCACTCTAGCACCTGATGAAAGAGCGCGCCGGGTGTAGATGACCCCGCGCATGCTCAGAAACGCGTCGTGCATGCCGTAACACATTAGACAGATCCCACCATCCCTGTCGATGAGAGTACCTCCATCCATCACTCGCAACACGGAGCCGCAGATCCGAGCCGCTTGACCGCTCACCGCTGATGTTGTGGGAGACAGCCGGCTTCCTTCCCTCCCACCGCCAGTGTTAGAACTGCATACGGCTTCCTGTGAACAGAGGACACCCTCCAGAGGATGGCTGCAGGATTGCTTTGACACACACAGCTTTTCAGTCTTCACGTCTAGTGAGTGTATATTACCTGCCTTGTTATCTGCAATAAATTGTCTGCACTTAGAGCGCTTCTCCCCTCTTCTTTTTGTCCATACAGATTCTTCCTCCTCATCTGTGGAAGAGCAGCTCAGTGCCTACGGACTTTATCCCTTTTAGGATCATACACATACTTATGGTATCTCATTGTCCCCAATTGAATGGTACCATTTCATGCTTATGTCCATTTGCAGCTACATCCCTTTTATTGCCTATGCCTATTTTTTCCTTTTTCCTTTTCCCTCACCTCCTCCCCCCTCCTTCTCCCTTCCCCCCCCCTTCCCTTCCCTGATTTTAGCTGCTTATTAGATTTGTTCATCTACCCTTCATATGCTGGAGGTCTTCATAGCGCTCTGTGTTTTGTTTTTTAAACACAACCTCCCTTAAGTGCACGCCACTCCACTTAATGATTGTAGGTCCACCATATTCCTGGTGTCTGTCATACACAAGCCACTATTGTGGCTGGCTCCCAGCAACTCTTTCCTTCCAAACACACAGACACAGGGAGAAGAGCCTTTAGCCAAGTGGATTACATCTAGTTGCATCCATACAGAGGTTCTAAAGCTGATTTCCCATAGTTGTGTGATGAGCTTGGTGTCATTCTGGGAGCATGTGAGTGCATCATTTGTCATTTTATCTTTGCTTAATAAAGAATTTATTGAATTATTGAGGAATGCACATCCCTGTTTTTTTTTTTGTTTTTTTTGTTCACAGTCCTTGTTTTAGCAATTTAAGGGATTGCTGCTGTAAGGGTAATCCCAAAACTCACGGGTTTCAATAACATTTTGACTGTTGAAGCCAGATTGAAAATTATATTTATTTAGACAAACATGTAGATAGGAAGCCATGTTTGGAGAGCAAGTCAATCAAATTACATTCTGTTGGCTTAATGAACATTGCTCTAACTGGCTAGGGTTTGTAATACACTTTTATACACTACAATGGGTGGCACCTAGCTATCTAATTTCTTTTGAAGTCCCATCTTGGAGTCTTTTGGTATGCGGACGGCCATTCACATAGATGTGTGACTTCCAGTTTAGTTCCTTGAACAAATCTTTAAAGACTTGAGATAGCAATCTTGCAAATGAGGGGCTGAACACAACAGCTGCTCTAAAATATGACTTCTCACACAAGATAAATCCAATATATCCGCTTAATCACAAATCCATGCCCGATAATCATAAGTAAATATTTGATAAACAAAATGGCTGCTTCCCTTTTCCTCATCAATAATCCTCCTGTTGGCAATATATATTGCCACAAACAAAACTGTCCCTTCCTACATTGGAGTTCTGGAAACATATCACTGCTATCTCAAGCAATCCACACACTATTTGTAGTGAAGAGTTGGGCCTGTGACCATTAACAGTGTAGAGGTTTCCGCTCTGCTGTCCCTGTGTGGTGATCTCACATCACAGTCACTTTTGGTAACTGTTAAAGCCACGTATGGCTTACCCAGATGTGGATCTTGGAGGTGCTGATATGAGGAATAAGGAACAAACTAGGTCTCATAACACATACAAAACCTAACATAAAATGCATTTTTAAGAAAAGCAGATAAAATTACAATTGCTATCAATCCCTTCTGAATTCCCGGACATCTCCCTCCAACTGCCCAATCTTAGTTTAAATATATATATTTTTCTAGTTCATATTTCTCCTGAATTATGTATCCCATTTACTTCTGCAGAAAAATCTCACTTTGCTTTGTCAAGGCTAAAATATACAAAATATTCAAAAATAAAAATGTGACAAAACGAACCTAAAAATCAAAAAGTCTAAAAAAAAATGATGTGTTGGTCTAACAGTGTATGAACGCCAAGTCCTTTGTTGACTCCTCCTTTGACAGCTAGTCCTCCATAAGACTCCACTGCAACACCTAAGAACTCATACAATGTTCATACATAATATTCTTCTCTTCAGGACCATCGCAGTCCACATGACAATAAACTTCCGGTAGGTGTGCAGATCTTTTTGCAATCATAGCAAACTGAGCTTTAACTTTTCTAGACAGCTGACATGACAAGTATCAAAGTTCTTCAGATATTAAAAGGCTTTTTTTAAAGCGCTCTTCTCCATCAATGCTGTTTGTGGTGATGTCATAACGTGCAGGAAAGAAGGAGGGTATTTTTTGTTGAAGATGGCGTCACTCAGATTGTTAGTCCAACATTAGATCATTAACAAAAAAATGTCCATAAAGCTGTTGAGTTTTTTTCTGCTGAAGTAAATCTATGTTGTGAAGGGTAATAAGACCTAGAAGAAAAGAAAACAAAAATGTCTTAATACAAAGAGAAATCATTCTCATTTCATATAATGCGTTATTCAACCACCATCCACACTAAACTGTGTACACTATCCTGAATTCAAAGGAAACACTTATCATGAACAATAGGCTGTCTCAAAGGGGGGGCCTATCGCCTATGGCTGGGATCAACAACCCTACAGTAGCCCAGGAACATGTAAATGCAGAGACAAAAACTTGGATAACACAGAATACAATATTTACCAGAATGGCAGGAGTATAGTGCAGCACTGGGTTTCAGGGCTTACAGGAAGGCAGGTAATTTTAAGACAGGAGATGCTTAATTATCTAAGGCATAGAAACTCATTAATGCCAGAGCTCATATATGTCAGATTAGAACACATCAAATATCTGACTCCCAATTAATAAGAAATTAGAAACTGCTACAAGCAGTACAACGCCAATATTAGCTATATGGGGATGAAACCCATAAACATTTACATATGAAAACAGTTTAATAAACCAGAATTAAACAATTTGGAAACAATACTTCCATTGGTGAACTGTCTTTGAAGGCTGTGATCTGCCTCTGTTCCGAAAGTCCCAAATTAATAAAACCAGGGCATACAATTTATCTGAGAGATAAGCATCAAAAAAATTAGTAGCAAAACATTATATTTTCCTCCTAAAAATAAACCAACGGTTAGAGGAATTTAGCATACAGTAAGCATGTCAAACATTTTCCTTCCTAACAGTGCACTTCTCTAATACCAAAAATTGTTGACGTCAAATTAATTATTACCACGTGGATTTTTATTTATTTATATTTTATGGTATACCATAAATTAAAAAAAATATATATATTATTGTTCACCATGGTTAAAAAAATGAGCAGCTCAAAAATAAACATTATTAATTTCCCGTTTGGCTACAAGCAAGTTATACTTCACCATATTTGGACACATTGGAGCATTCTTCAAAAACTGTTTTTTTTTTTTTTCTACAAAAGCAAAGATTATAGTTACTACACATCTGTATATACAATTAACATATTCTTTTGTACTTTCATATAAAAGTTTACTCAGCTCAGTCAATTTGCATGACAATACAGCTGTTCACACTCACAAGCCTTGCAACAAACCTGTGTCAAAGTAGAGGGGGGGGGGGGGGGGTTTCAGCAACTTTAAACTAAGACAGAGCTCCTGAATTTCAAACTTTAAACGACATTTGTGAAAATACTTTTTTTACATGTCACTAAATGCTTTAACATCACTTTCCTTCTTTTAATTAATTTTATTAACTGCATTGGATGTGCCTCCAATGATCACATGATTAGCCACCCCAGCAAGGGTTTATATTCACAATTTTCACGAGTGTAAAATGACTGTACATTCACACAATTTTAAAAGTTCAAATTGCTCACGATTTAGAAATAAAAATAACATTTTTAGTCCTTTTAAGGTCACACTTTACACACCAAATATATTTTCTTGCTTCTAAAAGTTGCCATGACCAGCATAGCACTGATTTACCTTTAGTTGTACTTGTGGCAAAGGCACATCACTTTAAAAGTCATAAACACAAAACAAATCATTATGCAACCAATATTCATTAAGTGTAACAAATGTTTTGCTGATACAGCACTTTAGGAACATTATTAGAACACAACATAACAACAATCCATTAATCTCATACACCTCTACACGACTAAGGTTGCCCATACACGATACAATTTTCATACAATTTTCTGTACAATATTTTTTTTTTTTTTCTTGAAATTTACCTTCAACTATGTAGTACAAAGGCCTGCCTAATTGGATACAGGTGAAAGTGTTTAGCTTTGACCTCATATTATGTTGCTTGTGGTAAATCTAACAGAAAAATTGTACAACAAAAATTGTAACATGTATGGCCAATCCAGCATAATATACTCTTGCAATTAGCTAGTTAAAACCTGTAGACAAAAATATTAGTACATTTCTCTAATAAAGCTGCACTTTCTCTACTTCTGGACTGTACCTAGTCCAGTTCAGTAGGTCTCATCTTTCCTCTCTTTTTTTTTTTTTTTTTGTGTACAGTAGGGTCTAATCTATGCCTATACTTAGGTCATTATAAGCGGTCTAGGTGGTAGTTCAGGGTACAGTGTGCCTACAGTTATTTAAGCAATATTATTATTATTAGGTTTTTTTACATCTGTATTCATTCAAATTTCTCATTGGTTCCCCTCAATCTCCTCTTCACCATGTTTTCACACTGTTCACTTGCATTTATCCATTTATCTAGTGCCTGCTGTTGCTTCATTTGAAAACACTTGGATCGTACTTTTTACATTCTTTGGAGAACTTGGGGTTCTAGGGGTACAAAACCCCTGTGTGCCTTAGTTCCATTTCTTCAGGGAACGAACTGTCTCCTGCTCCAAAGTTACAACTCAGTCACACAGACTGATGGGCAATATCTTTGGCGATTAGGAAGGGTTCACAGTGGGATCACACAGATCCTCATTTGAGGTGTACACGGTGGTACAATTCCCCATCTCACACGGTGATGAGACTTCTGAAGAATTAACCTATTACCAGGTCACCAAGTCACACAGACACAAAAGTACCTAGGTAAAAGCAGGAACTATATATCTGGCCCCAATCCTTGCCCAGGATCTATACCAGACTATACATGCACACAAATTAATTAGGGTGTTCAGTATTAAAATAGTTGAAGAATGTAAAAAGCACTCCTTTTTCAGCAACCAACCACTCATATGCAGGACACACAGCAAAACATATTCCAAAAAATGGTGCAGTATAATAGGATAAATCTGTGAAAGAGAGAGAGAGAGAGAGTATATAACCTGATAGTTGTGCTTTCCTAAAAAGTCTTCCACTTCAGTTTATAGGCACTGTTGTGAAATAGAGAAGACAGTACTCCTGCTTATTGTGTGATTTTATGAAGAATCACGCAGAAGAGAATGGGAAGACAGTTTTCTCAATCATACTAGTACGAATGTTTCAAGCAGTGCTGTTTTTTAAGCAGCCCATCACCCTTGGCAATAAACCAGGGCCCCACCACATATAGTACTTTATCAATCACAAGTTATGAATGATCTTGAGTCCGAAGACCCGATTCCTGACCTGGTCGGTCTCCCGATCGCAGGAACTGCAGAAATCGTACCTAACCACACATTGCTCCTGAAATAGGGCAAATCATTCAGCAGAACACACTTATGCAAAGGACAGTAATAAGTAACAGATAGTATGGAAAGTAAAAAAAAAAAAAAAAATTTAAAATAATAAAATTCAACAGCCAAGGTTTTTTTGAAGGGTACTTCTCCATTACATCGACTTACATAAACAGCACAACACAAGGGGAAATCGCAGTAAGCATAAAGTTAGCTTACCTTTTACTGAAGACGTGAATTCCCAACTTGTGTTGTCCTGTTTCTTTTAGCCATGTCCATGGATTTTCTCTACCCGGCTACGAAGGACCATTTGTAAGGGTAATCCCAAAACTCACGGGTTTCAATAACATTTTGACTGTTGAAGCCAGATTGAAAATTATATTTATTTAGACAAACATGTAGATAGGAAGCCATGTTTGGAGAGCAAGTCAATCAAATTACATTCTGTTGGCTTAATGAACATTGCTCTAACTGGCTAGGGTTTGTAATACACTTTTATACACTACAATGGGTGGCACCTAGCTATCTAATTTCTTTTGAAGTCCCATCTTGGAGTCTTTTGGTATGCGGACGGCCATTCACATAGATGTGTGACTTCCAGTTTAGTTCCTTGAACAAATCTTTAAAGACTTGAGATAGCAATCTTGCAAATGAGGGGCTGAACACAACAGCTGCTCTAAAATATGACTTCTCACACAAGATAAATCCAATATATCCGCTTAATCACAAATCCATGCCCGATAATCATAAGTAAATATTTGATAAACAAAATGGCTGCTTCCCTTTTCCTCATCACTGCAAAGACCCTGATTTAGTGAAAGCTGCAACACTGGTTTTTATTTTTTTTTAAATTTATTTCAGGTACCTATATAAGGGGAAAAAGTGGAAAGACTTTAAAAAAACGGAGATTATATACGAATATGGGAAAACCAAATGTAGAACATATAAGAAATACTTAGAAAAATGGGTAGGAAACTCATGGAATAGGGTAATCAGGGGGGGGGGGGTATATCAAAATGTTATAAGCATGGCACAAGAATTCAATTTCTTTTTTTCTTCTTTTTTCTTTTTTTTATATTGATTGTATTGTAAAATGTATTAATACAATAAAAAATATAGTAAAAAAATAAATAAATAAACCATCCAGCAAACCCTCAAGGGGACAGTGCTACTTACATATAGAAATATGTGGTGGTAAAACTGGAAAGGATTTTAACTTATGCTAGCAAGCCTGAAAGAAGTACATTGAAAGTATCTGTACATTGTTTTCTGTGTTCTACTTATGTGTTCATATTCCTTTTATGACTAAAGATGTAAGATGGTTAATCCTATCTGATATGTGTTACCTGAGCAGAAGATAGAAATCCAAGCAGGGGTTTAGGTTGCAGATGACCATCGGCCATGTGAGTCATACGGACAAATAGCCAGGTTAATGTGCCAAGGGGAAACTAGTCAGATTAATTAAGTGTTCTTGCATGGCAAGACCACTTACTGTTATCTCACATATATAGTTTTATTATTATTGCCAAATTTACCACAGTAACTCCTCCCATAGTTTTTACACTACATAGACAGTAATACAGTAAACCCCCGCTCCATCGCGGTTCCGTTTTTGCGGTCCCGGAATATTGCGTTTTTTTTTTTGTAATGTTATTTTACTATATAAATCATTAAAAATGAAATATTTTTGTGTTTTCCATAGCTCTTTCTATGTCTCTCAGTATCTTTTATGTGTTTAAATGAGTTTCTATTGTTTTAAAAGTGTGTTTAAAGACCTTAAAATGCTTTTACACGTACAGTGACAGTAAAAAAAAACATGCCTACAATGCATTTTAATAGGGTTTTTCTATTTCGCAGATTTTCACTTTTCGCGGCTGGGTCCGGAACGTAACCCCCGCATGCGGATTGTTCCC
This sequence comes from Pelophylax lessonae, assembly GCF_965119305.1. Lineage (NCBI taxonomy): Eukaryota > Metazoa > Chordata > Amphibia > Anura > Ranidae > Pelophylax > Pelophylax lessonae. The sequence goes on along the minus strand of NC_138775.1, from coordinate 174,882,695 downwards.
CATTGGTGTGCTATTACTTTGTGGAACGTTTCGCTGAATGGTTCACCAAATATCGGCGTTTTTGTGGCGAAATTGGTCCCATAGGAATGAATGGCGTAATGTTCAAAACTAGAGTGGGAGCTGACAAAAGCTAGAGTGGGAGCTGAAAAATCAGGACATGATTTCTAAACTGCCATCACTCCCTCATTTTCAAGCCCACCTACACAAATCATATATCAAAACGTTCAGCTATCCCTGCTGCCACTAAAAATGTCCACGGCTAAGCCACAGTCCTGATAGTTTTCACAATATGACCATTTGTTTGCAACTCATGCCGCCCATTGACATTCATTGAAACTCCACTCTAGCCACCTTAAATTGGAAGGGCAATTTCTAAACTGCGACTGTGCCTTCATTTTTAATATTTCAGAGACATACTATGCATAAAGATGTAGTTCTGGGTCTTGTGATTCTCACAATATAAAGCTCTTCTCTGTAGGATTTATAGTTTTTAAAACTACGACCATTTGAAGATGGCAACAGCCAGTGAAGTGAGCAATTTGGAGCAGTTTGTTTTTAACCGCTCTTCTCTGCCCTATTTGTAATCTAGACCGTTTGTTTCCAACTGCCAACATTTCTTAACTGCTGCCACTCCCACACACACACGCCACACACACACTTAACCACTTGCCGACCGCCGCAAGTATATATACTGTGGCGGTCAGCCCCGTGCAGGCAAAGTGACGTACCGGTACGTCACTAGCCTGTAAGCCAATAGGGGGCGAGCGGCCCCCGTTTGTTCACGAACACCTCCGTGCGAGTGACCGGCAGACCCGATGTCTGCCGGTCACTCGCGATCGTCAGTTACGGAGGGAGAATGGCAGGCGGCTAATGTAAACACAGCTGCCTGTCATTCTCCCCTGTGTAACAGCACAGATCATTTGGTCCTGCTATGTAGGACCGTTGATCTCTGCTGTTACACACACAGCCACATCCCTGCACAGTTAAAAACACACCCCTAGGGACACACTTAATCCCTCCCTCTCCAATAAAATTAACCCCTTCCCTGCCAGTGTCATTTTTACAGTAACAGTGCATATGTACTGTATAGCACTGATTACTGTAGTAATGTCACTGGTACCCCCAAAAGTGTCAAAAATGTCAGTCAAGGGTCCGATCTGTCCGCCACAATGTTGCAGTCCTGCAAAAAAAATCGCAGATCGCCGCCATTACTCGTTAAAAAAAAAAACAATAAAAATGATAAAAATCTTTCCCATAGTTAGTAAACGCAATAACTTTTGCGCAAACCAATCAAAATACGCTTATTGCGATTTTTTTTACCAAACATATGTAGCAGAAAACAAATTGGCCAAAAATGTTTAAAAAATTTTGATTTTTACATTTTCTTTTTTGGGAATTTCATATAAAAAAAATGTAAAAAATATTGTTATTTTTTCAAAATTTACGCTCTTTTTTTGTTTATAGCGCATGATCAAAAAATCGCACAGGTGATCAAATACCACCAAAAGAAAGCTCTGTTTGTGGGAAAAAAAAGGATGTCAAATTAATTTAGATACAGCGTCGCACGACCGCGCAATTGTCCGTTAAAGTCACGCAATGCTGAATCGCAAAATAGGGCCTGGTCAGGAAGGGGGGTAAAATCTTCCGGGGCTTAAATGGTTGAACACACACACACACAACACACACAGCACACACACACTTAAACACACACACCACACAAACTGCTGCCACCCCCACACACACATAGTTACTCTGCCCACTCCAGCTGGAGACTACCGGTGGCAGCAAGAATACTTCAATTTCCATGGAAATTGTATGTTTTCTAGTTATTATTATTATACAGGATTTATATAGCGCCAACAGTTTGCACAGCGATTTACAATGTGAGGGAAGACAATACAGTTACAATACAATTAATGTACCAGAAACAAGACAAATTGGTGGTGGGGCGGGGCGGGGGGCATTTCTCATAAATGACACAGTACCTTGTTGCAGCACTGCCCTATAGGTCCTCTGAAAACACCAAACAGTCTTTCAATGCTTTTAACAAATGGCATTCAAAATATATATAATTTTATCAGGCTCATAGAGTACAGCTGAATTGTGAGATTCGCTGATCCATAACTTTATGAATTTCTTGAATATTTGCCTAAGGATACGTCTGATATGCAGGGAACTGTGCAATTTAGAAATCCAGCTGGCCATAATTTGTTAAGTGTATGATTCTTTTTATATTGGACAGACCTGCTTGCATATGTTGAGGGAAATGTAAAAATCATCAATTTTCCTATTTAGTTGGTTTTCAAACCATTGTAGTTCTTGCAGATACTGTACAAATTCACATTTATTATGCAGAGCGCCTTGGGAGCTCAGTAACTAATGCCTCACTTCTAAAGGGGTGGCACAGTTCCTCTCAACTATTAAAGCAGTATTAAACCCAGAAGTAAACATTTATCATACTGCAGAATTCTTAGATGTGATGATTTTGTTTCTTTTTTTTTAAATATGGGATTGTTAGTTGGAGTGCCTTCATCCCAAAATCAAATAGAGAAACAGAATGCCCTCCAAGGTAAGGGACTATTTGTAGGCACTACAGACAAATAATACTCCAAGGTATAATTACATAAAAGTATACAAATCTTTGTTACAATATACAACAACTCTTTAGATACAGTAGGTAGATGGGTTAAAAACATAATTGTGGCTGATACAGTGTGGAATAAACAAAGTAACAGTATTGGAATATTACCTTGATCATGAAAGTAAACTACAGAGACAACCTACGCGTTTCAAATAGAAAATTATTTGATCTTCTTCAGGGATGCATATATGTAGGTAAAAGGAAGTTTAAACAATATGAACATGTACATAGCTGCAAAAATAAAAAAACACAATGGAGATGCAGAGCTGCCTCTCAGTAAGACCATGGGGCGGCAATGGTGGGCACAACCAGTCAGGCTGGAAAACTGCTGGGGCCCCCAGGGGCTGCAATTCAGTGGCCCAAATGCCTTCAATGGGCAAACAGCCAAAAAGGTGTTGGTACAAGCATAAAAGTGCTTAAATACTATGGATGCAAACCAACATGTGCTGAAATGGCTGCTGACTTATGGTGTCTTAACAGCATAGCGGCCGTGAATTAGCAGCGAGTAGCTGACCACTAGCCAGACACCTGGACTGACTCTAGGTGTCCAGTTGGCTGTCTGCTGCTTGCTGCTAAATCATGGCTGCTATGCTGTTAAGACACCATTATCTAACAGCCATTTCAGCACGTTTTTATATTTTTGTGGTTAAATACATGGTCATATTTACACAGTTAGAACATCCTTGTCTAAAAGCTTCCAACAATATAAATGGTGCCAACCATAAACAAAAAATATGAAATCTGAATGTGTTGATGTAACAGCTTTAAGTGCTGTTACATATGCAATAGGTGATGAACCCAAAAAGGTTACAAAAAAAAAAACGAAAATAAAACATTTCAATTGTGAAAGTTCTTCAAAACAAAACTAAACACTTATTCCCATTCACTGTGCTTCAATGCGGGTAATGTTAAGTCTAGCACCCTACAAGGTAGGTGCTAGGTAAAGTATAGTGGGCCTTGTCTGCCTAACAGCAGGGCCATGTTTCAGTTAGGTTGTCATGGTTCCCAGGTGTGGCTGTTGAGACTGGGGAGTCTCCCCACTGTGCTCAATGAGAGGGCACTCATTGGGCAGTGGAGGAAACCCAGCCAATGGCACACTCAGGCTTGTATCTAACCCAGAAAGGCAGATTCTGCCACACAGCATTCTGGGAGTGGGTATAAGTTTAAGGGGAGCACATGACGCAGCGTCTTTGGCGAGAAGCAGAGTCCAAGAAGGGAGAGTGTGGCTGTCTCTCCTCCTGTCAGAGGAATTGGTGTCCCAGGCGGCTTGCCTAGTGAGAGGGGACAGAAGGCTGAGCTGAGCTGCAGAGAGGATCCGGTGCAGAGGACCAGCGGAGCAGAGAGGGGTCCAGTTTTTAGGAAAGCATTCCCAGTTCATGAGTCTGCCTAGAGAGAGGGGACCACTCCGGTGAAGGTTATAGGGATCCAGGAGCTAGCTAGTAGGTGCAGGAGCATATGTAGAGGGGGTGCCTAGTGAAAGGACCCTGAAGTATAAAGGGGCGCCAGTGGTTGGGCCCTGAAGTGTTAAAGTGTACAGCATGCAGTGTGCAGTGCACAGTGTTGAGAGTTGCAGCAGCAGAAGCAGTATACAGAGGCTACCTCAGTCAGGAAGGACTGGAAGGAGCAGTGTTTGTGACTTTTGAGCTAACCAGAGTGTCAGTTCTCAGTACAGTCTGGCACTTTTGAGCTAACCAGAGTGTCAAAAGTCAAGTTCAAGTACAGTAAAGCAAGTCAGTGTTTTTCAAGCGCCAGCAAGCGTTGGTCGGCATCCAGCCGACGTCAAGACAGTGCTGAAAGGCATTTTTCTCCAAATTGTTCCATTTGTACCTAGTTGAGCCAGAGGAGTATCCCACTCATTCCCTTCTCCCATCCTCAATATCAAATAAACAAAACAACACAAAGATGCCGGATTGGTCCTTGACTCAAATCTTACACTTGGGTATTCAGCTTAAATGGGCTGAAGGTGTCACCGGTAACCATGGCAGACCCACATAAGCAATATACAACCAATGTTCCACCACTTGTGATAATTCAAATGGGAAAAAAGTTCTAGCAAACATGCTAACTCTATTAAAGTCCATGAGACACGAACATGAAAAATCAAAAGTCCTAATTGTAAAGGCTTATATGCAAGTTATTGCCATAAAAATGTATGGGGACAACCATTGTTTTTTTAAAAACAATAGTTTTTACAGGAGCAGTGATTTTAATAGTGCTTAAAGTGAAACAACAAAAATGAAAAATTCCTTTAAATATCGTGCCTGGGGGTCCCCTTAATGTACCTGTAAAGTGCTGCATCTGTACAATATAAGGAGCCTGCTGCAGCAATACTAACATTTCTAAAGGAAAAAATTTAATTTAAACTTGCTCGCAACTGTAATGTATTGTCGGCTCCTGGCAATACAGATAAATAAAAATGAAAAAAAAAAAAACGGCGTGGGGTCCACCCCCCCCCCCCCCGAAAGATTCATGCCAGACCCTTATTCAAGCATGCAGCCTGGCAGGCAAGGATAGGGGGGTAATGAGTGAGCATCCCCCCCCCCCTGAACCATACCAGGCCGCTTGCCCTCAACATGGGAAGATACATGCCCTCAACATGGGAACACAGTTTTTGACAAGTCCTTTATTCAAAAATAAAAATCAAAAAATAGTGTCCCTTGATGTAAATCTATCGTCAATAACGACACTCGCCGCACCCAGGATAAAAAAAAATAAAAGACGCTTCCGCCGAATGATGCTCTTGAGCTTTGACAGCTCTTTTATAGGCAAGGGACAGGGCCACACAGGTACAACACTCGGTGGCGCCGCCCCCGTTTAACGTCACGTGACGTCATGGGACGCCAGCTCTCCTGCAATTACAGGGATGAGACAGACCATTTAAAACTGCCTGGGGTGCTAAAAATGATCAGCTTTTATATATGTAATTTTTTCTCAAACGAAGAAAAACTGTTTACTGTAACTGATTATAATGTATTAGTTGGGTTCAGCTTCAATTTGTTAGTGTATTTAACTCTGCTAGTACTTCTAACACTCCCCGCTCCCCCCAGATTGCTCTCCAAATCTTCCCCCTGTGTTCATTCATCCAGAGTGGTGCTTGTATAATACAGGAAATGTGTTACTGGCCAGATCCCCAGTGGAAAACAGGAAAAAAAAGCTTAAACAAAGAAAACTAATACAGCACCATATCTAATGATTGGTAATGGTAAGCTGCAATATATTACATATCTGGTTTTGGGTTCAATACCACTTTGATATATTACATTGGGTGTCTCCGACCAAGAGGAATGTTTGTATTGCAGTTGAGGGGGAAGGTGTTGCCAGAGCACAATTCGAAGTTCAGTAATAGGATTTGCATAGTAAGCACTTTGTTTTCATGGTGCATGTAATAAAGGATTAAACTTTATTATTTCCAGGTTCCTATGTTCAACCTTTGAGATATGTGTATGTATTCAAACAACTCAAAAGTAGTATAATAAAAAAAGTAATTTATTTAGCCTATTTAAAGATGTATTGCAGACGATAAAAATAGAATAATACAGCATCATTTAAGTCCAGGGGAGCCCATAACTGCATTTGAAATTCTTGGAAGTGACAATCCTGTTTCCCCAGGCACTCTACTCTGTCCCTCGGAGCCCTGGGTGAGCTCAAACGGTCTTTGTCTCCAACCCATTTAGATATTGACTCAGAAACTAGTCAAAACCAGTTTTCACCAAACAAATAGGAATGCGATGATACATATGTTAAGATTTGGTATATATATATATATATATATATATATATATATATATATATACACACAGACACAGTATCTCACAAAAGTGAGTACACCCCTCACATTTTTGTAAATATTGTATTATATTATATTACAACACTGAAGAAATTACTCTCTCCTACAATGTAAAGTAGTGAGTGTACAGCTTGTATAACATTGTAAATTTGCTGTCCCCTCAAAATAACTCAGCACACAGCCATTATTGTCTAAACCACTGGCAACAAAAGTGAGTACACCCCTAAGTGAAAACATCCAAATTGGGACCAAAGTGTCTACATTTTGTCTGGCCACCATTTTTTTCCAGCATTGCCTTAACCCTCTTGGGCATGGAGTTCAGAGCTTCACAGGTTGCCATTGGAGTCCCCTTCCATTCCTCCATGACGACATCACAAAGCTGGTGGATGTTAGAGACCTTACTCTCCTCCACCTTCCGTTTTAGGATGCCCACAGATGCTCAATAGGCATTAGGTCTGGAGACATGCTTGGCCAGTCTATCACCTTTACCATATGCTTCTTTAGCAAGACAGTGGTCGTCTTGGAGGTGTGTTTGGGGTCGTTATCATGTTGGGGGTCGTTATCATGTTGGAACACTGCCCTTCCGGCCCAGTCTCCGAAGGAGGGGGATCATTGCTCTGATCCAGAGGTGCTCTATTGGATTGAGATCTGGTGACTGTGGAGGCCTATGGAGTACAGTGAACTCCTTGTGTTTAACCGCTTGCCGACCGCCGCAAGTAGATATACTGCGGCGGTCAGCCCCTCACAGGCAAAGTGACGTATATATACGTCACTAGCCTGTGAGGCTCTGGGGAGCGAGCCCGCCGCCGGTGGCGCGCTCCCGCTCCCGCGCGGTCACGGACCCACCGCACATGTGACCGGCGGACATCGATGTCTGCCGCTCACTCTGCGATCGTCGGGGGAGAGGGAGAAAGGCAGGCAGCTTGTGTAAACAAGCTGCCTGTCATTCTCCCCTGTGTAGAAACACTGATCATACGGTTCTACTATGTAGGACCGTTGATCAGTGTTCATATAGCTCAAGCCACAGCCAATCACATTTAGAATCACGCCCCTAGGGACACACACAGCCCCTCCCTCTCAAATAAAGTTAACCCCTTCACTGCCAGTGTAATTTTACAGTAACAGTGCATATATATAGCACTGATTACTGTAGAAATGTCACTGGTAACCCCAAAAGTGTCAAAAATGTCAGTCAAGGGTCCGATCTGTCCGCCCCAATGTCGCAGTACGCAAAAAAAATCGCAGATCGCCGCCATTACGCGTTAAAAAAAACAACAAAAATGACAAAGATCTTTCCCTTTGTTAGTAAACGCGATAACTTTTGCGCAAACCAATCAAAATACGCTTTTTGCGATTTTTTTTACCAAACATATGTAGCATAAAACAAATTGGCCGAAAATAATATTGATTTTTATTTATTTTTTTTTTGGGGAATTTCATATAAAAAAATGTGAAAAATATTGTTATTTTTGCAAAATTGACGCTCTTTTTTTGTTTATAGCGCGTGATCAAAAAAATCGCACAGGTGATAAAATACCACCAAAAGAAAGCTCTGTTTGTGGGAAAAAAGGACGTCAAATTCGTTTAGGTACAGGGTCGCACGACCGCGCAATTGTCCGTTAAAGTCACGCAGTGCCGAATCGCAAAATACCCCCTGGTCTTTTAGCAGCCAAATCCTCCGGGGCTTAAGTGGTTAAGAAACCAGTGGTGAGATGATCTGAGCTTTGTGACATGGTGCATTATCCTGCCGGAAGTAGCCATCAGAAGATGGGTACACTGTATTTATAAATGGATGGACATTGTCAGCAACAACACTCAGGTAGGCTGTGGCAACAATGTTCAGTTGGTTCCAAGGGGCCCAAAGTGTGCCAAGAAAATATCCCCCACACCATTACACCACCACCACCAGCCTGAACTGTTGATACAAGGCAGGATGGATCCATGCTTTCATGGTGTTTACGCCAAATTCTGACCCTGCCATCTGAATGTCACAGCTGATATCAAGACTTGTCAGACCAGGCAACATTTTTCCAATCATCTATTGACCAATTTTGGTTAGCCTGTGCGAATTGTAGCCACAGTTTTCTATTTTTTAGCTGACAGGAGTGGCACCTGATGTGGTCTACTGCTGCTGTAGCCCATCTGCTTCAAAGTTTGATGTGTTGTGCATTCAAAGATGGTATTCTGTATACCATGGTGGTTGTAACTAAGGATGGGCTGAACACCCCATGTTCCGTTCGCACCAGAACACTGTGAACGGTGGAAAAGTTTGTTAGAACATTCAAACTACATTGAATTCTATGGGACTCGAACCTGAAAAATCAAAAGTCCTCATTGTAAAGGCTTAAATGCAATTTATTTCCCCAAAAAAAGTGTATTGGGGTCCGGGTATTGCCCTCGGGGACACGTACCAATGCAAACATTTCTTTTTAAACAATCATTTTTAAAGGAGCAGTGATTTTAATGATTAAAGTGAAACAATAAAAATGAAAAATTCCTTTTACTATCGTGCTTGAGGGCTCCCCTTAATGTCCCCTTAATGTGCCTGTAAAGTGGCGCATTTGTACGATGTATGTAGCCTGCTGCAGCAATACTGACATTTCTAAAGGAAAAAATTTAATTTAACCGCTTTACCACCGCCTGCCACAGTTGTACTGCGGCAGGCAGCCGCTCCTGCGCAAACCGCCGTAACTATACGTCGGTCGCGTGCAGGAGGCTAGGGGGCGAGCACGTGCCACCGGCGGCGCGCTTACGCCCCCGCTCGTTCTCCACTGACAGAGAAGAACTGTCAGCTGTTGTAAACTCAGCTGACCATTCTTCTCCCTGGAATGATCATAGAGCCCTTGTGATCCTTTAATATAGGAACACAGGTCTCACTCCCCTAGGCTCACATTTAACCCCTTGATCACCCACAATGTTAACCCCTTCCCCGCCAGTGTCATTATTACAGTAACAGTGCATATTTTTAGCACTGATTACTGTAGTAATGTCCCTGGTCCCCCCAAAAGTGTCAAAAATGTCAGTCAGGGGTCCGATCTGTCCGCCGCAATGTCGCAGTCCCGCAAACAATCGCAGATCACCGCCATTACTAGTAAAAAAAAAAGAAAAACAATAAAAATGACATAAATCTTTCCCGTAGTATTTTTTTTCTTTTTTGGGAATGTTATATAGCAGAATGTGAAAAATATTGTTTTTTTTTTAAATTGTCGCTCTTTTTTTGTGTATAGCGCTAAAAATAAAAATCGCACAGGTGATTATATACCACCAAAAGAAAGCTCTATTTGTGGGAAAAAAGGACATCCATTTTATTTGGGTAACTGCGCAATTGTCCGTTAAAGTAACGCAGTGCCGAATCGCAAAATATGGCCTGGTCATTAACCACTTCCATACAGAGCAGTTACACCCCCTTCCTACCCAGACCAATTTTCACCTTTCAGCGCTCTCACACTTTGAATGATAATTACTCAGTCATGCAACGCTGTACCCAATCAAATTTTTTATCATTTTTTTTCACACAAATAGAGCTTTCTTTTGGTAGTATTTAATCACCACTGGGTTTTTTATTTTTTGCGATATAAGTAAAAAAACAGCGAAAATTTTGAAAAAAAAAAACATTTTGTTTTAGTTTTTATTATAAAATTTTGCAAATAAGTAATTTTTTTTCATAAATTTGGGCCAAAAATTATACTACTACATATCTTTGGTAAAAATAACCCAAATGAGTGGTTATTTTTTAGTCTGTGTAAAAGTTATAGAGTCTACAAGCTATGGTGCCAATCATTGAAAATTGATCACACCTGATGTACCGACGTCCTATCTCATTTCTTGAGGCCCTGAAATGTATGTCAGGACAGTACAAATACCCCCCTTTTTGGAAAGTAGACATTCCAGAGTATTTAGTAAGAGGCATAGTGAGTTTTTTGAAGTTGTAATTTTTTCCCACCATTCTTGGGAATATGAAGAAATAATTATTTATTTATTTTTACACAAAATTGTCATAATAACAAGTTATTTCTCACACACAGTATATGCATACTTGCAATTACACCCCAAAATACATTCTGCTACTCCTCCTGACTATGGCAATACCACATGTGTGAGACTTTTACACAGCCTGGCCACATACAGAGGCCCAACATGCAAGGAGCACCGTCAGGTGTTCTAGGAGCATAAATTACACATAAAATTTCATTACAACCTATCACAATTTTGAAGGCCCTAGAACACCAGGACAATGGAAACCCCCACAAAATGACCCCATTTTGGAAAGAAAACACCCCAACATATATTCTATGAGGCATAATGAGTCTTTTGAACATGTCATTTTTTTCCACAAGTTTTTGAAAAATGTGGAAAGAAAACGCATTTTTTTTTTTTACACAAAGTTGTCAATTTATAAGATATTTCTAACACATAGCATCTACATAGCAAAAATGACACCCCCAAAATACATTCTGCTACTCCTCCTGAGAATGGCGATACCACATGTGTGAGACTTTTTTACAGCCAGGCCACATACAGAGGCCCAACATGCAAGGAGCACCGTCAGGTGTTCTAGGATCATAAATTACACATAAAATTTCATTACAACCTATCACACTTTTGAAGGCCCTGGAACACCAAGACAATGCAAACCCCCACAAAATGACCCCATTTTGGAAAGCAAACACCCAAACACATAATCTAGGAGGCATGGGCTGCAGATAGGTACTCAGGTACTCTAATGGGCTGCAGACAGGTACTAAGGTACACTGATCGGCTTCAGAAAGGTACTCGGGTACTCTGATGAGCTTCATAGAAGTACTTGGGTATTCTGATGTCTAGAGACAGGTACTTGGGTAATCCGATGGGCTGCAGATAGGTACTCGGGTACTCTGGGCTGGAGACAGGTACTCGGGTACTCTGATGGGCTACAGAGAGGTATTCGAGTACTCTTATTGGCTAGAGACAGGTACTCAGGTACTCTATTGGGCTGCAGATAGGTACTCAGATACCCTGATGGACTGGAGACAGGTACTCAGGTATTCTGATGGGCTGCAGATAGGTACTCTGAAGGGCTGGAGACAGGTACTTGGGTACTCTGATGGGCTGGTGACAAGTACTTGGGTACGCTGATGACATGTTCTCGGGTACTCTGATGGGCTGCAGAGAGGTACTTGGGTACTCTGATGGGCTGCAGATAGGTACTCTGAAGGGCTGGAGACAGGTACTTGGGTACTCTGATGGGCTGGTGACAAGTACTTGGGTACGCTGATGACATGTTTTCGGGTACTCTGATGGGCTGCAGAGAGGTACTTAGGTACTCTGATGGGCTGCAGAGAGGTACTCGGGTACTCTGGGCTGGAGACAGGTACTTGGGTACTCTGATGGGATACAGAGAGGTACTCAGGTACTCTGATGGGCTGGTGACAGGTACTCGGGTACTCTGATCACGGGTACTCTGATGACAGGTACTCAGGTACTCGGGTACTCTGATCACGGGTACTCTGATGACAGGTACTCAGGTACTCGCGTACTCTGATGACAGGTACTCCGATGACAGGTACTCTGGTATTCTAATGACAGGTACTCAAATTTCCAGAGTATCTGTCATCAGAGTACCCGAGTACCTGTCATTAGAGTACCGGAGTACCTGTCATCCGAGTACCCGAGTACCTGTCACCAGTCCATCAGAGTACCCGAGTACTTCTCATCAGAGTACCCGAGTACTTCTCATCAGAGTACCCGAATACCTGTCACCAGCCCATTAGAGTACCTGAGTACCTGTCATCAGAGTACCTGATGGGCTGGTGACAGGTAGAGGTGTACCGAACTGTTCGCCGGCGGACAGTTCCCGGCGAACTTAGCATGTTCGCGTTTGCCGCTGCGGGCGAACATATGCGATGTTCGGTCCGCCCCCTATAATACATCATTGAGGCAAACTTTGACCCTGAACTTCACAGTCAGCAGGCACATTTCCAGCCAATCAGCATACCTCCCTCCCACACCCTCCCACCTCCTATAAATAAGCAAGGGCAGCATCCATCTTAGATCATTCTGAAGCAGTGTGTGTTAGTGAGAGCAGGGAGAGCTGCTGCTGCTGCTGCGGTTAATAGCTAGGGACAGTTGTCAGTGTTCCTGGTCTTGCTAGTCATTGTTCTTGGTCCACTACTGCTGTAAGGACAGCATCCTATTCCTGACAGCACCCCAAAAAGCCCTTCTAAGGGCTGGTATTTGTGTAATTTTTATATATATATATATTGTAAGGGATTAGCTCGGTGGTAGGCGTGGATGACCCCTTTGGGGGTGCGTTTTCACAGAGAGATAGCCGACAAGTGCTTGCAAACAAACAGTGTGGTTTATTAAATGGTGTTTTCTTCACCAGGCTGTATGCAGCAAAACATCCAAAATAAAATAAAACACAAAATAAATCCTTGCCTCTGTGGGCGGCTACCTTCTCACAGCTGGAACCTACCTAAGAAGTCTTTCCAACCTACTGTTGGGCCGACACTGCTGATCCTACAGCAGACACTCAAATGTCCATTTGTTTGCTTTTCACACAGCACAAACATTGTCCATTGAACATGTCCCTTTGTTTTCTTTCACACAGCACATGTTCATTTATAACAGGATCCTTTACTCTTCAGATTCTTCACATTGAACATAGTTCATTTAACAGGTCCCTTTACTCTTCACACTCTTCACATGGAACACTTTGTCTTCTCACCTTTGAGACGTCTTCACTCGTGGTTACCCTCCTTAGCTTCACATCGCTGTAGGGGGTCTTCTCCCATGCTCACCAGCTTGTCGGGAGGCACACATCCGACTGTCCCCCTCTCCCAGCCCACACGGCGACAGGCGGCAGCAGTCCTTCTCCCATGCCCACACGGCGTCGGGAGGTACACATATGTCTGTCCTCCTCTTCCCAGCTCACACAGCGACAGGAGGCAGCACTCAATAGATTTTCTCTGGACAAATTATAGAGTCCTTGATCTCCTCATTCTGAACAGCTGAATGGTTTTCAATTTCCTGCTGGCTCTCTCTGCAGCCAACACCCTATAGTATCAGTGAACTTTCAAAGCAGGTGGGAATGTGTCTCCTCTCAGTGACTACATTCCCAGATTTACCTGACTTCCTGTCACATACCCCCCCCTCTTGTTTCAACCCTAGGGTTGGGACACATATTTCCAGGCACGCATGTGTCAGGCACTGCTGACTCACTGATAAGCCTCCTATTATCCTCAAGCTTCCGGATGAAACTGTTTTGTCATCTTCATTGACAGATTTCTCATAAATGCCACACAGTTTGTCTCTCATCTCATATACACATTCTTCAACTGCATTTTTGGCATCATTTTGCTCCTTCTCGTTTCTGTCATCTTCATTGACAGCTTTCTCATAAATGTCAGACAGCTTGTCTCTCATAACCGTCTGTCCAATCCACCATGGAGGACCGTGATCCATAGGCAACTCAATTGGGCTAGTCTTAATGTCTTCAACATTCTTAAGACGCCTCTCTCTGCAATCCATAAATGTTTTCCACAAAACTTTGAGAACCTTTGCTTCACTAAGCTTTGTTCCAAGTAGGGACTCTTGACATCCCTCTGTGACTTGAGTTGCCTCTCCATACATCTGTACACAATCATTGACTTTTTGTTGTAAAAGGGAATGATCTTCCTTCTTGAGCTTTGCTTGCTCTAAGATGCTGTGCAGAGGATTTTCCAATTGAGACAACAGGCTGTCACACATTTCTTCAAAGTGACCCCTGTTCCTTTTCCCAGAGATATCAATATCATTCACCAAACATTTCATATTCATAGGCAGATCGGAAGCATTTGCACTCATCAACTTCTTAAACTTTTCGCCCTCCTGAGCGAGTCGCAGTAAAGGCCTACTATTTGATTTGATATTCAGTTTATATTTCTTGCCAAACTCTTCACAGAAGTAGTCAACCAGAACATCATCAACTTTCCTTACACCAACATAGGGGTTAAAGGCAACAACACAGTTGAACCCAGCGATCTGGGTGGTATCCATTATAGACCTCCTCTCTGCATCAGTGAAGAAGCATGGAACTGCAACACATTCTTTTACAGGTTTCTTCAATGCACTTTCTGCTGAACTATTTGACCGCTCAAGGTCACCTAGTTCTTTTTCTCTATCTGAATTCCACATGGAATGCATCTCAAGATCACGATCAAACTTCTGCCACCCGTCTTTCACCAGTTCCATTTTGGAAACACTCCCTGAAAGGCACTTATTCATTTGCTTCACGTTTTCACCAACAGCCTTAGTTTTCCCCACTAGGTTTTCAGCCTGAACTGAGAAATCATCACATTTCTTACTCAGCTCCTTTGTTTGCTGAAGCTCTAATGATACATTTTCCAATGCTTGAAGTTTTTGAAGGAACGGTTTATTCCAAAGGGGTGATTCAAGCCACATGTCATCACATTTCTGAGGCTCACTCAGGACAGACCCCAAAACACTGATCCTTTTAAAAACTGCATAAGGCACACTATCCCCTCTTTGGGACAGATCCTCTGTTGCCTGGAATTCCTCTTCCAGTTCCTGCAACGGAATCTTCATCTCTTCTACTTGCTGTTCTAAGGCTCGCTTAGACTTTTCTAGCTCCTGAACTCTTTTCACAACATCATCCTTGGAGCTGACCAATTCTTCCATTTCTGTACGCAGCTGTTTGTTAACACTTTCTAGTTCAGCCTTACACTCTAGAGCTTCCTCCAAAGAGTGAGCCAAGAACAGGGCTTTGCTCTCGTTATCACGCGCCTCCGTTTCTGCACGTGCGCGTTCTTCTGCATATTTTGCAGACACATTCTTCTCTTCACCAAGCATCTGATCAAACTTCTTTTTCACATCTTCAACACACTGTAATGAACCAACGCTTTCTTCCATGCGTTTTTTCATAACCGCTATCTGAGCTTGCAATGTTGCGACTTGCTCTGATAGGTTTTTCTTTGCTTCCGCCTCCTCTTTTAATTGTTCCAGGAAGCCATTTTTCTCATCTTCCATTTGTTTGAGCTTTGTGC
>NC_138775.1:174161106-174267044 GCF_965119305.1 Pelophylax lessonae | reverse complement strand
ACTTGCCGACCGTTCGCTGTAATATTACTGCGGCAGGGCGGCTCGGCTGCGTCCAGTCACGTACAGTGCATTGCGAAAGTATTCGGCCCTCTTGAACTTTTCGACCTTTTGCCACATTTCAGGCTTCAAACATAAAGATATAAAACTGTAATTTTTTGTGAAGAATCAACAAGTGGGACACAATCATGAAGTGGAACTAAATTTATTGGATATTTCAAACTTTTTTAACAAATAAAAAACTGAAAAATTGGGCGTGCAAAATTATTCAGCCCCTTTACTTTCAGTGCAGCAAACTCTCTCCAGAAGTTCAGTGAGGATCTCTGAATAATCCAATGTTGACCTAAATGACTAATGATGATAAATAGAATCCACCTGTGTGTAATCAAGTCTCTGTATAAATGCACCTGCACTGTGATAGTCTTAGAGGTCCGTTTAAAGCGCAGAGAGCATCATGAAGAACAAGGAACACACCAGGCAGGTCCGAGATTTTTTTTTTTTTTTTAAACTTATTGCTCTTTTTTTGTTTATAGCGCAAAATCTAAAAACCGCAGAGGTGATCAAATACCACCAAAAGAAAGCTCTATTTGTGAGAATAAAAAAAGGACATCAGTTGTATTTGGGTACAGTGTGCAATTTTCCATTAAAGTAACGCAGTGCCGAATCGCAAAAAATGGCCTGGTCATTAAGGGGGTAAAATTTTCCAGGGCTGAAGTGGTTAATCACCTGTGCGATTTTTATTTTTTGCGCTATAAACAAAAAAAAGAGAAACAATTCTGAAAAAAAATCAATATTTTTCACATTCTGCTATATAATATTGCCAGTAAAAACAAATGTAAATATCTAATATTTTCATCATTTTAGGCCAATTTGTATTCTGCTACTTATTTTTGGTAATAAAAATCCCGATAAGCGTATTTTGATTTGTTTGCGCAAAAGTTATTGCGTCTACAAACTAGGGGAAAGATTTTCGTCATTTTTATTTTATTTTTTTTACTAGTAATGGTGGCGATCATCAATTAGCAGGCTGTGACATTGCGGCAGACAGATTGGACCCCTAACTGACATTTTTGGGGGGACCAGTGATATTACTACAGTAATCAGTGTTAAAATTCGGCGCTGTTACTGTAATAACGACACTGGCAGGGAAGGGGTTAACTCAGGGGCGATCAAAGGGTTCAGTGTATACCTAGGGGCTTTTCTAACTGTGAGGGGGATGGGCTTGTGAAATCAACACCGAGACCTGTGATCCTAAATAGGAGGGTCACAGGCGCTGTGTGCCGATTCCGGAGATAACAACGGTCTACTGTGTTTACAACAGCAGACCGTCGCTCTCTCTCCACGTGGAGCGATCGCGGGTGCCAGGCGGGAATTGTGGCCGCTGGCCCCATGAGTCAGCTTCCCTGCTGGCTAATGGGGGAGCGAGCGTGCGCCCCCACCCCCAGGGGCGCTCCCGCAAACCGCCGTACTGGTACAGCGGTTCCCACAGCAAGGCTAGCCTGCAACGAGTGGTCGGCAAGTAGTTAAAGACTAACTATACCTTTTAAATACCTTGGAGTGTTTGTTTGCCAAAATGGGGTCTTTTTTGTGGCTGTTTCAATTTTCCTGATGCTCCAGAGCCTCCAAAAATGCGATAGGTACTCAGCAAATTTGATGCGTAATTTATGCCCCTAGGATGCCCAAAGGTGCTCCTTGGATCATGGGCCCCTTTATGTGGCTAGGCTGTGAAAAAGTCTCACAATGTTGTATCCCGATGCTCAGGAGGCATGGCAGAATGTGTTTTGGGGTGTAATTTATGCTGTGTAGGAAAAATTGTTAAAATGACAACTTTGTACATAAAAAGAAAAACACCCCACAAAAAATACATTTTAATTAATTTCCTATTTTTCCAGAAAATTGTGACAAAAAAAGTATAACTTCAAAAAACTCACTATGCCTCTTATTTGACAGCACTCAAAAATGGCCTTGACTTGAAGGGGGTGAAAATATTTGGTCTAGAAGTGGTTAAAGGGACAGTATACCTGAGGCTGCATTCACATGTCAGCGTATGGATCGCGGGCAGAATCGCCGCGATTCCGCCCGCGATCCGGAGATTATTGCAAATCGCGGGACGCCTGTGCGTTGCCCGTGATTTGCAATAGCACCCCAAACGCTGAGCGATGTTGCCACGATTTCCGCCTGCCGAATCGCGGTAACATCGCGCAAAAAAAAATCGTGGGACGCATTACACCCAAAAAAGTACAAGAGCTTCTTTGGAGCGTATTGCGTCCTGCGATTTTTTTTGCGCGATGTTACCGCGATTTGGCAGGCGGAAATCGCGGCAACATCGCTTAGCGTTTAGGGTGCTATTGCAAATCACGGGCAACGCACAGGCGTCCCGCGATTTGCAATAATCTCCGGATCGCGGGCGGAATCACATCGATTCTGCCCGCGATCCATATGCTGACATGTGAATGCAGCCTGAATTGCCCCTTTATTTACACAATATTTATTCTGTAGCCATAAAAACATAATGGGACTTGATGGGCTGCATGCTTCATCCAGCTAATTTGTAAATAGTGAAACCAGGCTTGAGATGATGATTTTAATGTGGGCTCACTTCTGCTGCAGAGGCAGGGTTTTTTTTTTTCTGGCCCTGTGTTGCATGTGTGAGTGAGCATGCAGAAGATGTCTGTTATATAATTAATTAATTTTTTTTTTTTTTTTCAACGGTCATGTAACTCTTTCTTTGACATTCCATTTATGTATTTGGTCACAAAAATTGAGAATGCATGTAAACACTGTTCTTATGTTTTTATGAGTGACCTTAACTGAGCAACAGCAGTTTGCACGATCGGCTCGTCCCAAGCCTAATGCTAATAAATTGCCAGCCAAAAGATAGCAGCCAAGGTAAGTTATACAACAGGCACCATCAGGGCAAAATCTCAGGGACTCTTGGAACAAGTCCTATTGACTGTTTGTTCAGAGAGATAATCAATTTTGAGAGCAACTTTGTTATAAAAGAACATTTATTTACTCAGTCATATCTGTTTTATAGCAGGGTATCTAGCTGTCATTCGTGTTTTTTTATTTTTTTTTTAAGCCAGGTTTGCTTTTAATGTAAAAATAATCTGTGGTCCAGTGTATAGCAAACAAAGCCAAGGTACATAACCGTACATCCACAGTTACATCACTGATGAAAACAAGGTAAAAAAAAAGTGAGGATTCCATTGTCAAGAAAGGCATATAGTGTACAATCATTTTAGAAAAGATCCAGGAAATTACAGTAAGGTTCATAAGAACAGCCACGGCTGCCAAATCTTATCGATTTTCTAAGGACAATTCCTACTGAGGTAGGTTAATTTGGACATTGATAATGCCTTATCCAGTGCAGATTCCCATGAGGCAAGGAAAGTGGGTAGAGGGGGAAATCCAATTACGAAGGATTTCATTTTTAGCATAAAACAATAGGTATGAGATCAAGAGTTTTGTGTATCTAGGCCGCTGCTCATCCTCATGAATACTAAGTAAGGCCAGTTTAGGAGTCATCGGAAAGGGACAGCTGTAGACGGATATTGATAAGATCAAATACATCCGTCCAGAACCGGGCCACCCTTGGACAAGTCCAGAACATGTGGAAGAAAGAGCCGTCTGAAGAATGACAACGGGGACAATCTGGAGATCTAGATGGGTAGATTTGATGTAGACTTTAAGGCGTATAGTACACCTTATGTAGAAATTTTAGTTTGGAGCAACTTATCCCTAGATAAAATGATCAGTTTAGAGTTGCTTTCAAAGCATTCCTCCCATGTCTCTGTCTAAAGCAGGAATATCCATACTCCAACGTTCCCAGAGTTTCCCTATCTTTGGAGAATCTACACTTAGTAGGGTTGAATACAGTTTAATAAGCTCCTCCTGTGCAAGAAGGTCTTCAACTTGGTCTGTTGCCAAAGAAGGTTGGTTTAGAGAACTGAGATCGAGCTGCATGACACAATTGCCAGTATCCGAAAAGCATCCAGCTAAGCATACTATATTGGTGTGACAGATCAGCGAAAGACAACAGGGTACCACTCGGCATAACATCTCTGAGCGTCTTAACACCAAATCGGACCCAGATTTGTGGGTCCGGAATTGATCTAAAGTATCACAGCAAAGGATTCCCCCGTAGCGGAGTATAGGGAGACCACTGATTAGGACGTAGGAAGCGTTTCCTGGCCGTCATCCAAACTCTGTGTTGGAAGTGTAAGAAAGTCATAAGCGCTATGTCCACGATATACTAAGTTCGCTCTGTCTGTTAGTGAGCCCAGTGTAGCTGCTTCCAGACAGACTATTGTATTAGCAAGCCAGCCCTCCACATCTGACCGGTAGCTGAAGCTTGGATTTAGCTAAGCAGGGTGCAGCTCCATGCCATAGAAAGGAGCACATGCAGCGATCTATCTCCTTAATGAAGGTCCCCTTATTCAATTTGGGCAATTCCTAAAGATGTAAATAAATTTGGGTAGGAAGAGCATTTTGACCACATTAATACGCCCCATAAGATTTAACAAAAAGGAGGTCCAGGACGTGCATTTTTCTTTTAAGTGCTGTAAAAGAGGCGAGAGGTTTAACTGAAAGAAATTGCTGAGATTACTCTGGACCCTAATTCCTAGATATTTGAACTCGTTTGTCCAAAGCAAAGAGTCCCTAGCACCAGAGTCCAAGGGGAAAGGTACCGATTTATTCCAATTGATCCTTATTCTCGAATACTTCCCATACTCATTGAAGACCGCAAGGGCCGCCCACAGGGAGGAGTGTGCATCACGTAGATACAGTAAAGTATCATCAGTGTACAGTGAAATTTTCTTCTCCAAGGGGCCAAACCGCCATCGCTCAACAAGCCAGGAACTACGTATTAATAAAGCCAAAGGCTCAAGGGCCAGGGCAAAGAGACTCAGAGGGGACACCCTTGGCGGGTCCCCGGTTCCAAGAATAACATCTCCGAGACCCTATTATTATTGCGTACCATGGCCTGAGGGGTGGGATACAACATACCTAGCAATTGAAGGAACCGAGACCCAAAACCAAACCTCTGTAATACCTCCCATAGAAAAGGCCATTCAACAGAATCAAAGGCCTTCTCTGCATCTATGGAGGCCACTACTCTTGTGCCTGCATTGTCATGAGGGGTGGTTAGATTAAGAAGAGGCGTCAAATATTATCAGTGCCCTTCTCTGGCATGAACCCAGTTTGGTCAACATGGATTAGTTCTTCAATTACTTTTGTGAGACGGGGGCCCATTATTTTGCCATTAACTTTGCGTCCGCATTAAGCAGTGAGATCGGCCTGTAGGAGGCACAATCCTCAGGGTCTTTACCGGATTTAGTCACCAACACAATAGGTGTCTCTGACACAGATGCCGGCGGACAGTTCTGGAAGGTAAACTGTTTAAGGAGGGCAGTGAGTCTAGGTGCCAACAGCTCTTCATAACGGGAGTAAAATTCAATGGGAATCCCATCAGGACTGAGGCTTTACCTAACTGCATCTGGTTAAGAGCAATCTGGACCTCCTCAAGAGTGATATCTTTGTCCAAATGTTCCAGAGTCTCTGAGTCAAGGGAGGGTAAGGTGATTACATTTAGGTGCAAAGCTCAGAGCCCTAGTGGAATATAAAGAGGTGTAAAAGCTTGAGAATCGCTGATTAATGGCCTCCGGCGCCGTAAACCGCCCATCAGAACCCCTTATCCTCCCGAGCCAGCCATGCTAATAGTCTGCTATTTTTATCTCCAAATTCCAAAACTCTTTGGGCTGTAGTGAGAAGTGATTTTTGTGTCATTTCAACTCTGAGAAGGGAAACTTCCTGTAGGACATGCCTCCATACGTCATAACCAGCTTGATCAGGGCTCAACACATAAATTGTCTCCGCCTGGCAGAGGTTCTTTTCTAGATGCTCCAGATTGTGCCCATACTCCTTCTTAGCTGCTAAAACGCAACATATATATTCACCTCCTAGCCAAGATTTAAAGGTGTCCCAAACAATGAGGGAGTCAGCAGTGTCTTCGTTTGCTACCCAGAAATTGCACAGAGCCTCAGGAATAGTCCCCTGTACAGTAGAGTCTGAGAGCCAGAACCTGAACAGCCTCCACATACCCCAACCACCCGGAGCAGCCAACTGTAACCTCGCTAAAAGTGGGGCATGATCAGATATCCCCCTGGGGAGGATTTCCGCTGAGAGCACCCATTGTAATGCTAATGGGGAGGCGTAACACAAATCGATACGGAACATGTACGATATGTTGCAGAGTGACATGTAAATTCCCTATCTGACAGGGGGAATTTGCACCACACATCACTAAGGGAGAAAGAGATAGTCAGCCTCCAGGCAGCAGAGGGATCGAACCTGTCCATGTCCCTAGTAGGTGTTAAGTTAGTCACCTGCGACTAGCACATTAGAAACCCCATATTGTATCACGTGTTGCATTATAAAATATAGTAAGGTAGTATCCACCTGGGGTGGAAGTTAGACCCACAATGCCAAATTCAACATCAAGTATTGAGGCATGGAGTATTACAAATCTGCCCCCCGGATCAGTTTGAACTCCCATAGGGTGAAACTGTAGAGATCTATGGACAAGGACGCTCACCCCCCCCTAGCATAAGTGGAATAGGTGGCATAATAGTGCTCACTCACCCAAGCTTTCTTGAGATTCAGTATACGGGAGCCTAGTAAATGTGTCTCTTGAAGAATGCAGAGGTGGGGTTTCAATTTATTGAGGTATTTGAACAGTAGAGATCTCTTCACAGTCGAAATAAGACCAGGGACATTCCATGATAGAAGTGAAATGTTCTCTATAGAATAGGAGGGAAATATGAGATGGAAGGATGATTCATAGGAGCAGATCACCGACCAGTAAGACGCCTAGTGGAGGATGTATTACCACACACAATACAAGCAGCAGATACTACAAAAGGTGAAGCAATCCATATAAAACTAAAACTAAAACTAAAATAACCAAAAACCATAGAAAAAAACATAACCTGGTCGACAACTGTCAACCTCCCTGTAACGGATCTTTGTACCCCAGGTGGGCACATCCGCCGGATCTGTGTCTCCTGTCCTCCAAACGCACCCACAGCCTGCGGAGAAGCCATATCCAGCCCTTAACCCCTCAATCACGAGACAATCCACACAGGTGTTGAGGGTTAAACATGCAGAGCTTAAACTGTTTATTACATTCCAAGACAACAGTTTTACATACAGTTAGGGAAACTCCCCTTAGCCTTTCCACAGAAGGGGGGGAAGGGAACCAACCAATGAGAACTGAACATTTGTACATTTGAAACATGCAGCCTTAATACACACCCCCTGCGGAGAGATGTCTCCAACTCAGACCATTGTCTGCCATGAATCCACACACTTAGACACAGAAACAGGAGGGGGGGGGGGGATGGGTTGTAACATTACATTACATTAACTCAATGCCATGAGTCAGTTGTTCAGAGGATGAATAAAGGGAAAATAAAATGCAATGTCCCAAACTCATAAGAAAATGACACAAAGGGGTTTACAATCCAGGGACAGGGTGATCCGTCACCCATAGTGACGGCTAGTACCGTCACATCTCTTCCCCCCAAAGGTAGACTAATCCAGGTACTAGACCTCCAACTGGTCTGTGCCTGAATTAGTCGGGTAACAAATCCCAAAGAGTCAATGTCTGTTTGCCTGGATAATTCGTCAGCGTTGCCGTTTTGCTTCCCAGGGCAGTAGTGGATGGTAAAGTCAAAAGGCTGCAGCGCCAAACTCCAGTATCTTCTGGCCCATAGTCTGTCGGTAGGAGGCTTGCGCACAGTCCCCTCCAAATCACACAGTGACAGTGGGTTCTGTCACATTTCTCCCCTTTTAAAAACAGACTAACGAGGTTCCTGACCCTCAAATGGTCTGGACCTGTGTTAGTCACAAACTTCCACCCCAGGCAACCAGGAAAACTAAAAGAACGACTCTGGCGCTGGGGAGCAACACCGCACATAGGGTCTCCCATTAATAAAAACAGCCGCTGCAGAGTGGGAACAGCTGTCTGCACTCCTCTGATCCAGGGCAGGGTTGCAGATATTGGGGGGAGCTGAATAATTCTCTGTCCTGATGCCAGCGCTTCCGCTGGTAGGGAATGTAGGCTGGTAGGGCTATGCATTTGGGGAGAAAAAGGTACTTGCTTTTCTCCTGGTGTAGTTACGAGCCGCTGGGAAGGTATCTTGCAGGGACTGTCTCCCGGATTCTTCATCTCTGGTTCTGATGCTGGGCAGAGACCATCAGCGCTCTGTCCTGTAGCCAGCGCTTCTGCTGGGGGGATGAACATTGGGGTAGTGTCCAATTGCTGGGCAGGGAGAATTGCTTCCTCTACTCCCGGTGGGGATATCTGCTGTTGGGAAAACAGCTCACGCAGATCCTCTCTCAGACTCTCCGGATCCAACTCTTTTTCTGATGCTGGGCAGATGCCAGGGGCACTCTGCCCTGTAGCCAGCACTTCTGCTGGGGCGATAAACACTGGGGTAGTGTCCAAGTGCTGGGGAAACGGCTCACTGAGGTCACCCCTCGGACTCCCTGGATCTACCTCTGAGGGTGGGCAGAGGCCAGCGGCACTCTGCCCCGTAGCCATCGCTTCTGCTGGGGGGATAACCACTGGGGTAGTGTCCAAGTGCTGGGGAAACGGCTCACTGAGGTCACCCCTCGGACTCCCTGGATCTACCTCTGAGGGTGGGCAGAGGCCAGCGGCACTCTGCCCCGTAGCCAGCACTTCTGCTGGGGGGATAAACACTGGGGTAGTGTCCAAATGTTGGGGAGGGAGAATTGCTTCCTCTACTCCCGGTGGGGGTATCTGCTGTTGGGAAAACAGCTCACGCAGATTCTCTCTGACTCTCCGGATCCAACTCTTTTTCTGATGCTGGGCAGATGCCAGGGGCACTCTGCCCTGTAGCCAATGCTTCTGCTGGGGCACCAGATGAGATACTCTGGACTTGCTGCTGATCACCATTTCCCAGCCTTCCAGCGCCTGCCTCAAGTCCCCCTTCTGAGACCTTCATGCTATCAGCTTGTCTCGCTGCCTGGTGGACCTCCGGTGCGTTCCGGCATTCTAGCGCTCGCAGTGCCCTCTGTATCATCGCTGCTTCTTCCATTGCAGTTGGTACGGGAAAACGCAGGGTCACCCCTGGCCCCATTTGCTTCTCATCTTCGTGACTGTCTGCTATTTCTCTCGGACAGTCCCAGGCAACGGGAGCCATGCCAGGCTGCTGATCACCGTCAAACAGCCGCTTGTAGGCAATCTCGAGCTCCCATTCCTGCTCAACCAGGAACTCCAATTCCTCCAGGTCACACGCCTCGTCGGGGAGGTCCAGCACCTCATCTCGGAAATCCAGAATGTGTTCCAGCCGCCACTCCTCATCGCTCCCAAAGTCTGGGTCTCCGTACATTTTTTGATGGAGCAGCCCCACGCCGCCATAGCCAACGCCTTCTGTTGGGCTGCCATCTGCTGTACCTGGCCACAGTTGAGCCGCGAACCACCGGAGGGCTCTGTAGCTGGCGTCCAGCCTCATTTCCTCCTGGACCAATCTTCCGAGCTCCGTCTTCCCTTCATCTCGCTGTCGTTCCCTCAGGAACACCTCTCGCGCACGGTACTGCTTCCGGTACATCTCTGTGGAGGAGGGGAGGATCTTCCCCTGATGGTGCCGCTCGTGGCTTAGCGCCTCATGCCAGAGTTGCCGGCGGATCACATCCTCCCAGCCGAGCCTGGTGTGCTCTGTCGCTGGTCCCCGATGGTGCTTCCGCATGCCTTGCAGCCTCCTCCCGAACTCCGCTCTCATGCTGGCTGGTCCCGTATCACTCCTCGGCAGCTGCCCAGATCTTGAATCCTGGTCGTGGTTTGGATGTCCTGGACTGCAGGAGACATCCCACCGCTGCCAACCAATGTAACGGATCTTTGTACCCCAGGTGGGCACATCCGCCGAATCTGTGTCTCCTGTCCTCCAAACGCACCCACAGCCTGCGGAGAAGCCATATCCAGACCTTAACCCCTCAATCACGAGACAATCCACACAGGTGTTGAGGGTTAAACATGCAGAGCTTAAACTGTTTATTACATTCCAAGACAACAGTTTTACATACAGTTAGGGAAACTCCCCTTAGCCTTTCCACAGAAGGGGGGGAAGGGAACCAACCAATGAGAACTGAACATTTGGACATTTGAAACATGCAGTCTTAATACACACCCCCTGCAATGTCCCAAACTCATAAGAAAATGACACAAAGGGGTTTACAATCCAGGGACAGGGTGATCCGTCACCCATAGTGACGGCTAGTACCGTCACATCTCTTCCCCCCAAAGGTAGACTAATCCAGGTACTAGACCCCCAACTGGTCTGTGCCTGAATTAGTCGGGTAACAAATCCCAAAGAGTCAATGTCTGTTTGCCTGGATAATTCGTCAGCGTTGCCGTTTTGCTTCCCAGGGCAGTAGTGGACGGTAAAGTCAAAAGGCTGCAGCGCCAAACTCCAGTATCTTCTGGCCCATAGTCTGTCGGTAGGAGGCTTGCGCACAGTCCCCTCCAAATCACACAGTGACAGTGGGTTCTGTCACACTCCCCATCCCCCCACCCCGCAGTGCCCTGAGCCCAAGGCATTGCTTATTCCCATAACTAGGCCCCATAGGAGCCACAACACCAGAGGAGCGCATGAAGCCAAAAAGAAAGAAAGAAAAAAACACATAGATCAGAAAAAAATGTTTTAAAATGCAGAAAGCTTCATGTGCAACCAATAACAGTTACAATTACATTAAAATGAAAAATAGGGTAAGAAAAAGATCCCTTTTTATATAATCTGTGATCCCAAATACGAGATGCTGGAGCAGTACACATACTAAGGATTCACTGAATTACAGTCAAATGGCATGTATGGGCCACATGGCTGAGGTAAACTTGGCACCTACATAGTGCATAAGCCACATGCAAAAAATAAAACCAAGTATTAAGAAAAAATAAAAATAGGTAATAAAAAAACAGAGAATTTAAGTAGGACCTCTAAATCCTAAAGGCAATGAGTATAGCTTAGAGAAGCAAAAGAGACTTCACCACATAGCTGACTTCAATGATGTGGAGGCAGAGTTTCTAGCCAGCTGGCTGCATCCAGGATGTAATCAGGAAACAGCAGCAGCTTAGCATTTTGATGGTGCAGATCCCCGGTGCCTCTGGCTGCCCAAAATGCTTCATCATGATCCCGGAAATGAAGTAGCCTTAACTGGACAGCCCTGATCTTATTAGTTTGCACCGCTTGACACAACATAATAGCCGCCATGACCTCGGTGTGCCCGGCGGTGAGGAGTCGGGCGTCTCCACAGGGTTCGTCTGCAAAGCCATATTGGAATGGGGGCCAAGAAAAGGCCCAGGACTCACTGGCGTGTCGGCTCCCGGTGGGAAATTAAGTTTCTTTCCCCCTCTGCCGAAGCTCCTATAAAGCATACAGAGCTAGAGTAGCGTTGTTGCAGAGCGAAAGGGGGCCCAAATAATTGAAGGATTCAGATTATCTCCAGCAAAGCTCTGAGAAACAGATCTCCTCAGTTGACCATCTTGGACATGCCCCCAGCTGTCGTACTTTTCATTTTAGGTAACACTGAATTCTTCAAAACCCCTCTATTGTGTTTTAAACAGACCCTGTTGCCAGACTATTCATTTCCACAATCAGAACATTTTCTGATAAGATTTTGTGAATTTAACATCCTATGCATGTTATCTACCTGTTACAGGCCCCCTTGTGTAGACATCCAAAAGCCTTGAGAATGCTCCTGGGTGCCACCACCTGGAACATAATGTGGACAGCCCCAGCTGATTCAGAGCTGTTATTCAACTAACACTCTGGTATTCCCTTTCACTTCTCCCCCAACAGCTACATGAACGGTTATCTAGGGAGTTACAGAGGAGCTGGGCCAGCATAGAAAGTAATCAGACACTCCCAGAATGGGAGAGGGCTATGACAGTAACGAGATGTAGCTGTTCTAAGAAATTGTTTCTCTGGCGTAGTCAAACTAGCCAGTAAAAATGCACATTACATAATAAGTAAGCAATTAAAAATACTTAATTTCTCTTTCATTCATTGAAGGACACAGCTTCAGAATCTTATTTACCATTGGGTTATGCTACTCCTACAGGAGTGGGACACTAGGCAGGAAAAAACATTACTTCCTGCTTGGGTGAGTCAGAGGACTGCAATTTAACCCATCTCCACCTTTGGAGGAATACAAGGCAGTTCAACCCCTCCAAGGGCCCTCACCATTGTTGCATGTGTAGACATGCTGTGTTCTCCCAAAACAGTGCCATTAAGTATCCTTCCTGTTACCTGCCTTCCTGTAGGCCCTAAACCTCAGTGCTGAGAGTAGTTTCACTAGCATTTATTTTTGCTGCCTGTCTATAGGCCAGAAGCCCAGTGGCGCAAAATACTCCTGCCATTCTTGTAAAACTTGTATTTTTTGTCTCTGTACTTACCTGCTATTCTTGCTAAAGTCAGAATGACTTCAGACCCGTCTCAACCCCATGAGTCCATTTATTCTCATATCTAGAGATTTTGCCAGAGGAAAATGTGGCAGAATTAATTAATTGAAAAATTAAACAGTGATTATGGTGATCTCTCGCTCTCGTTTCCTTTGCCAACAGGTGCACCAACCCACCCATTCAAGCCTGGTGACAGAATCCTGGTGAAGGCCCCTCCATAAGCTGACGTCGCTAGACTGACCCTACGGACCTCCTGCAATGGTTCAAGCAGTGACCAGAACAGCGGTACTGACAGACGACTCCCCGGTTTGGATCCACGCATCGCGACAGACGGAAGCCCCACCCCTGGACCCCACGACAACTTACCGGAGATTGTGACGAGCACCAGCCGAATCATTGGAGATTGTGACGACGCGCACCAGACGAATTCCAGTTGGATCCAGACAGACGCATTGGTACAATACCAACGGACACCCCTACTCCTGTAAAACTTCCCATTTTTGCAGCAGTGGTACTGTTTACAGCAAGCTCAACACTAGTAGCCACTGTCTGGTTACTGGCAACATGTGCTCACCACCCGGAGAACCTCTCCTCATTTTGCCCTTCCTCACCCCAGGAAAAGAGAGAGACACGAGACATTCATGTCTCCACTTTACAGTTAAAATCAAGCTTATTGGACACAAAGGACAACATATGGATGTTTATTGCTGCCAACATACTGAACTCTTCTGACTTTTGCCTTTCTGATCACTACAATTCTAATGATTTGTTCTCTACCTGCCTGCTAGCTGTTCCTACCCCAGTTAATGTTTTAAAAGTCTATTATAGTGGGGTGTGGGCTGACTCAAGTATAGAAGACACTGATGTATACACTCATCCAAATCTATATGCTTATCGTAGTGACAGATCCTCATATTAACTCACAGAGACAATGGTAGAGGTAGATACAGGGTATGTAACCTCCGCTGAGGTATGTTACAACATGACCTGCAATAGAAG
This sequence comes from Pelophylax lessonae, assembly GCF_965119305.1. Taxonomy (NCBI): domain Eukaryota; kingdom Metazoa; phylum Chordata; class Amphibia; order Anura; family Ranidae; genus Pelophylax; species Pelophylax lessonae. The sequence goes on along the minus strand of NC_138775.1, from coordinate 174,253,564 downwards.
CTATATCCCTATGTGCACACAACCAAGTCACCAGCCTACATACACCTTGGAATATAATGTCACCTGTTTTGTGCTATTCAAGACTCTAAGTGATCCCACCATTATGAATAAGCTGGGATCAAAGGTTGGGTTGAAAGATTGTATTAACATGCCATATCACATTCCATATATATTTCAGTTTATGCCCATCCTGTGATGAAATGTGGGCCCTTGCATTTACATATTAACGAGCTAAGACTGACAACCATTCATCCACCCTGGACAGCAAACAGCTATATTTTGCATTTAGACGACATGTTAAACCACCTCTCCATTCATTCATTTGAACACTTGACAGTTGGACATTTTGCATAAGAGATTGCTGATGCCACCCATAAACAATTGACAATTGCTTACATTAACACATGACAAGCTGAACACAGACAGACCGATACTATAACAAGACACCCCATATTGACACAGATGTATAGGACACAAAATCCTTTTCATGTAACTGTTTCTATGAGTGATGTTGTACTGTTCAATTGACTTACGAATTGTAAACCAGTTTCAAGCAGTTTCTGCCTCCGAAATATCCTTTAAATGGGAGCACGAAACTTGAAATAAACAGTTGTGACTGCACTAAGTTTGAGTGCTGTGTGTCGTCATAACTCCCAGCTGGATGGAGGGTGAATTCATTATCTATTGGGAGGTTAGCAACTGAAAGGCTGTAATATCATCGTGATTGCCTCCTGACGAGAATTGAGCTAACAAGGAGCAAAGAAAAAAATAGAAGTTAAAAAAGATCTCCCTGAAAGAGAAACTGGTGCAGGGCTCGGCAGTCTGTATTATGTCTTCTGTCCAGCATAAAAATAGAGCAGTGAAAACAGTTTTGCTGTTCTTCTCCTTAAAGATGACCATGAAAATGCTGTTTGGGCATTCAGAGTGTATCCTTTCATGTTGTATCCTTTTTAATATATGTAATTCCCAGCTAGATTAAAGAAGTAAGCTTCCTTATGATTTTATTTACTTCTAATCATATTTCTGTTACATTTTAATGCTTCATAGTGATGTTTCTATACTTGAGTCTCATTCACAAAATTTTCCCCTTATACATTAAACTGTAAACATTATATAAAAAGCAGGCATTACTGGAAGGCTTTTGGGAATGGTAGGCAGGATGTTCCCTTCTTTAAATAAGATAAAACCAATTTGCCTAAATAAATAAATAAATAATAACCACTCTACAGTTCCGCATAAGCTCTATACATTATAACTATAAATATTTATATTTTTTTAAAAAATAGACCACACAATGTTGGTTTGGACATAAAAAGGCCGCGGCTTGTTTTATTATTAGCTTTAACATACAATAAATACTTTCAACTGTATTTACACTTACAAAATAGATTTACATCAAACAACCTAGCCAGACGGCTCAGGTTGCCAAACATCACTTATAACTTTTCACCAACATTATCCAACAGTACCTACTTTACTGCAGAGAAACAGGAAATCCACCCAAGTATATCTAACTTGGGCGACAGTACATAGCCAATAATAATAACTATGAGCCGCGACAAAAGGGGTGGGAGGGAGGGGAACGCCTTTGTTAATCCTGACAGGGTGAAGTGACCCGGAGCCCCGCGGCCGCCTCTTAAATAGCCCCCTTTGGGAACCAGTTTGAGCTGGAACAGCTGTGTGAGCCTGGGATACCTGAGCGGGAAAACAGCTCCCCACTCAAATCTGCCCAGAGACAGCCACTAAACGGGCGGGAAAGCTGAACTCCAGCTGAAATTCCCCTGGATACTGTCCAGATAGCGGGAAAGACAAAAGACCCTGACCTGACCTGGGTCAAAAGTTCAACCTTCTGTACCACATCTATAGCTGACATGTTACTATTCCCCTGCCACCATCCCACAAAGAAAGGGGGGCTATAAAAGCACCCCTTTCTTTTTATGGGAATGGTAGGCAGGATGTTCCCTTCTTTAAATAAGATAAAACCAATTTGCCTAAATAAATAAATAAATAATAACCACTCTACAGTTCCGCATAAGCTCTATACATTATAACTATAAATATTTATATTTTTTTAAAAAATAGACCACACAATGTTGGTTTGGACATAAAAAGGCCGCGGCTTGTTTTATTATTAGCTTTAACATACAATAAATACTTTCAACTGTATTTACACTTACAAAATAGATTTACATCAAACAACCTAGCCAGACGGCTCAGGTTGCCAAACATCACTTATAACTTTTCACCAACATTATCCACCAGACAGGCGGAAACATTCCGCCTGTCCCCACCAACCCAGCACGCGGCCATTTCTATACTGGTGCCTAAATTAGAATTCAGGATGTCCAAACCAACATCTGAAAGATGGACACCATCTTTCCAATAAAGCCCTACCAGCCCACCTTCCAACTCAATGTGCCTATAGGATAGGATTCCTAAACCCCCCAGCAATTTGGCCAAACCTCTATTCAAACGTTTTCTCATCCGCTCGATAGGTTTAAAACCGTGATAGCGAAAAGAAACCAAACGTGGTATTACTTCCGAAAAAATTAAACGCAACCTAGGAAAAATGGATTGGATAAAAGCTAAATCATCCCGAATGGTGAATAGCAACTCTAAGGTCTTAAACCTCCCAAGATCGTTCCCGCCTAAATGTATAACTAAAATATCCGGAGGGGGGGCCGATCTTGTAAGCCTCAATACCGTTGGAATGAGCTCAGACCACACCATACCGCGTTTACCAAACCAAAACACTTGAAACTTGTTCCTGTCCAATCCTAAGTTCTCGGAGTATACTCTCTTCTTTGCTCGTTGATGAGCCCAGTGGATATAGGAATGGCCCAGGATCCAAACTGTAAACTTGCTCCCTGAAATTAAACAAAAGTGTTAGGGCGGATGTATGATTTGTAGCAATCCGAAGCCCATCTACCAATTCTTTTAACCGATTCCACTCCCAGCCCTAACCTAGTTGCTTCCGTCGCAGCTCCGATGCGGAAGGAGTGTGATGTGATTTTTAAATCAGATAGGTTCAAGAATTTTAAACACATACGCAAAACCGCCGAAAACTGGTGACGAGAAAGAGGAGTACCCGATAAATGAACAAATAAAACGTCGCTGTTATTGGGTCTTAGCAAAATGAACTCTTTTAATAGCGACACTGGGCAAATGGAAGAATTCCTGTACTCATAAAGCGTTATATTTTTACCGACGCCCATTTGGTCCGTTTTTGAATGAGCCAGAAAAATAACAACACAGGCTGAATGAAAAGAAATGTCCTGAATTCTCAGGCCTTTAAATCCCAATTTTCTATCCGGAACTAATTCCGAGATCCTGAGCGCCGCAAAAAACATCACGACAAATGCCGCCCGAAATAATTTTGCTTCGTAACCAGAGAAACAAACCTTATCTAAGGCTGCACAAAGGTCAAATAATAAATCTAAAGAAATTGGCTTCCTGTCGTCTATTTTAAAATGATGTTTTTTGTAACCTTTTAGAGCCTGCCTTATGGAGAAAAAGGAAAGGCAAGCTGGCCTGTTATGAAGCTTATGAAAAAAGGATATCCCCGCAAGAATCTTGTGTATGTGTGACCAAGAAACTTTTTTCAGAAAGAGCGAATTCAAAAAGGACAAGAGCAGGAACTCGGAAAAATCATCCGATGGTACATTAGCAGACTGAAGATGCTGTAGCCACAGCAACCAAGCCGATCGATATCCGGCGAGCGTTGATGGAGCTAGAGATAATTCAATATTTTTCATAACACTGTCTAGACCAGATTCCATAGGTGCCCCGGGCAGGACTGTCCAGTTAAATCTGCCGTCGGCAGCAGATGAAAGAAACGCTCCATCTGAAAACGGGACAGACAGTCCGCCAAAACGTTATCCTTACCCGGTACAAAAGATGCTTTTAACCAAATATTGAATTTTAAACACTGTGCTACCAAGTATCTCAACATTATGGTAACCGGAGGTGATTTAGAAGATAGGCAATTGATTGCGAATAATACACCCTTGTTGTCCGTTCTAACCAAAATTCTTCTGTTCCGAAAACACTGGCCCCATAATTCTAAGGCCACTATGATCGGAAACAGTTCTAGTAGAACAATGTTGCGAGTGAGACCAAGATTTCTCCATCTGGGGCACCATGGTGCAGCGCACCAATGGTTGCGCCAGATGGCGGCGAAACCCCTGGATCCTGCCGAGTCCGTGAAGAGCAAAAATTCCTTGTCCACTACAAAAGGTTCTTGCCAAACTGTGGCTCCCTTAAAAAACAATAAAAATTGTATCCACACTAAAAAGTCTTCCTTCATCTCACTCGAAATTCTCACATGAGAAGAAGGAGACTTCAAGCCGGAGATTGCAGAGTAAATACGTCTAGAGAAAATTTTTCCCACTGGTATCACCCTAGAGGCAAAGGCTAGCAGCCCCAGCAGGGACTGCAGCTCTTTTAGACAAACCTTTTTTCTTCTGATCATCAGTAATAAGGAACAGCGGAGTTTCTCAACCTTCTCTTCAGGCAGTCTAAACTCCATCCTGGCGGTGTCGATCGTGATACCTAAAAACACTAGGCAATTGCAAGGAAGAAAAGTTTTTTCAGGGGCCAGGGGAACCCCAAAATGATTGCAAACCTGTAAAAATGTGTTCAACAAAACACTACATGTGTCAGAGGAAGGAGAACCTATAAAAAGAAAGTCATCAAGATAGTGTACTATGAGGTGCGACCCTGATACCTGACTAACTACCCATTCCAGAAAAGTGGAAAAACTCTCAAAATAAAAACACGATAACGAACAACCCATTGGGAGGCACTTATCAAAATAAAATTGGTCCTGAAAGTGGAATCCCAATGAGTTGAAACTGTTAGGGTGAATGGGTAGTAGGCGGAAGGCCGATTTGATATCAGCCTTAGCCAACAGAGCCCCCTTACCTGCGAACCGGAGTCTCTCCAGGGCATCTTCAAATGTCGCGTATTGCACCGAAACCAACTCCTCACTAATATCATCATTTAGTGAGTCATTTTTTGGATATGACAGATGGTGAATTAACCTATATGAATTCGGTTCTTTTTTTGGAACTATCCCTAACGGAGAGACCCTAAAGTCCAGGAAAGGGGGCTCAGTGAAAGGACCCTCAAACCTGCCTTCCTTCAATTCCATAGCAATTTTATCGGCCACAATGTTTTGCAGGCCGGTCACCGACTTTAGGTTTTTGTGAATTAAACAACCCTTGCCCTTAAATGAAGGTAAAACAAAACCAAATGTGAAACCCTCAATTAACAGATCCGCTTTCTCCCGATCTGGGTAGCTGAGGAGCCAGGGTAGCATTTCTGGCAACCTCACTGGGGAGTTGGCCTTTTTGAACTCCTGGTTGCTGTGCGTTTGCCATCCGTTTAAAACATTTAAAAACTGGATGCGGCCCGGCGCAAAACGCACACTCGTGCTTGAACTTGCAGGAGCCAGGCCACCTGCACTGTGCTTCATTAAAATTGAAGCAGAGGCCTTTTTTAAATGACTGCAGACCTGTCTGTTGGGGGTTGACGGTTGCTTTTTGGGGAAAGGACCGCTGAGGAACAAAAAGGTCCAACCACAGACCCACGTCCTTAACGCCCCATTTCAAGGACGGCTGCACTGACAATTTTTGCCTGAACGCTACATCATAGCTAAACCAGGCAAAACCTCCAAAATTCTTGTAAGCCTCTAAAATTATTTCTATGTGTTGAAATAAGCCTAAACTTCTGTTAGGAAACCTTTCACATAGTACACTTGAAAAAATCAGGAAGGCTTGCAGCCAATTGTTAAAAGACTTTGTAACAGGTCTTTTTCTTTCTTCTTCTTCTTTTTTGCTAGCAAAGAAATCCTTAGCAGATGGCAACAAGGATAACAGGTCAATATAAGCACCTTGCCAAATCTTTTCTTTTACAGATTCGGAAAGGTGAAAACCAAGAGGCGAAATTTCGCAAGTTAGAGGCTCCCTTAAACAAATTTCGGGTAAGTTTTGAATCTGAGCCAACTCAAAAGAAGAAGAAGGCTGACTTGCAGTATTTTCTCCACTAGATGGCGCTAGCCAGACGGCACTAGCATTATTGGGAACCTCCTGACTGCTTTTAAACCTGTCGGTAAAACATTTAAATTCTGACAACAGCTGGGACATCAGAGATGTCATTGATTCAGGGGCAGAGGACTCACCCGAAGCAGGCGGAGCCGACACTCTAGCCTGGGATGAAGGTAGGTCTCCGCTGATGGCCGAAGGGGGGGCTCCCCCTGATGTACCGGTCGCCGCTCCGTCCTCCGACACCCTGCGTCCTGGGGGGTACTGCCTCCGTGATGCGTCGTCCGATGCTGTGCGGGCCTGGCGCTGACCTCTCCTTCCATGCGGGGAGCTTCTCCGAGACGGACCGGGTTCTTCCCTTCCGGTCGGCGGCGAATAGCTCTTCCGGGGCATCCTCCTTCTCTTTGATGGACCGGCTTCCGTCCCGGAATTGACCGCCGAAATACTACTGCGCATGCGCGCAACCCCGGATGCCGTTCTCCCGACCTCCGCTGGACGAGATGTTTCTTCAGTTGCCGCCTCTCCTACCGGAGCTCCGCTACCGCTGGCGATGGGGACCTGGCTGACGGCTGACCCAGAAGGAGCTGACGCTGGCTGCCCTGAAGACAAAGGTAACTCCAAGCAGCGACGAAGCCAGTCCTCACTGCCCGCTTCTCCAGCCTTCTCGATAAGTTGCCGAAGTAAACTCATGCTGTCAGTCAGTCAGATAACCCGATAGCAAGAGCGCAGGAACGCCTTTGTTAATCCTGACAGGGTGAAGTGACCCGGAGCCCCGCGGCCGCCTCTTAAATAGCCCCCTTTGGGAACCAGTTTGAGCTGGAACAGCTGTGTGAGCCTGGGATACCTGAGCGGGAAAACAGCTCCCCACTCAAATCTGCCCAGAGACAGCCACTAAACGGGCGGGAAAGCTGAACTCCAGCTGAAATTCCCCTGGATACTGTCCAGATAGCGGGAAAGACAAAAGACCCTGACCTGACCTGGGTCAAAAGTTCAACCTTCTGTACCACATCTATAGCTGACATGTTACTATTCCCCTGCCACCATCCCACAAAGAAAGGGGGGCTATAAAAGCACCCCTTTCTTTTTATTCTTGCACAATTATAGCATAACGTTCTGCTAGATTTATATTGCCACACTGAAGAGCCTTTCCAAACCGCTTGCTTGAAAGACACCGGATTCCACACTTCAAATCACCAGGTGGTATCATAAAAGCCTTGGGGTCCCCGTTACCGGCAGTCCTCTTGTATTGCACAGTTCAGCTGCCACTGTTCCAGATTTTATCTATAGCAGGACTTAAAATATTATTGTATATCAATTCAAATATAAAATTATTCTCAACATTTGGGTGGACAGACTTGTGTAAACGCCAAGTGGCTGCTTCTTACTTGGGGCACCATGAAAAAAAAAAAAACTATATATTGGTTGGTTTTCATTTCTGAGCACCCCCCACCCTAGCATATTCATGATACAATTCTTGTATATTTTAGAGGGGATTTAAAATAGAAATACTTATTCCATGGTCATGCAACCTCATTTTATTCTTTACTCCACGTTCCAGGGTGGATGAGGATGAGGCCTTAATATCACATACAATTTAGGACCAGGACTCTACAGGCCCTGCTTTGCATGTGACAATATATCACCATTTTTTATTAGAGCCCCCTAGACTAAACAGGCATTGAATCCTCAATTTTCTGGAGGCAACCAGATGTAATATTTTGGGCCAGCCTGGAGTTGGGTTTTAAACGGTAGGTGTACTTTTATCCTGTAATCTGTATCCCACCCATATTCGCCCTTCTGATCAAATTTGGAAATTTAACATCCAGCAAGGCGATGCTTAGAAGTAAAGCAGTTTTGATGCTGTTTGAAATGGTGCATCAGATGCAGCTATACAGGGTTGGACTAGTTCTGTGCTAATCTCTGCAAATAAACCCTGGACATGCTTTTTCTTAGACCAACTTGGTATATACATGTTATTATTTCAGAATGCACATGCAGAGAGTAGCCTTGGACAACATAAGCACTATGGAGGTCTAGGCAGCAGATGGAGTTTTGTAAGTTGGTAACAACTTCTGTTTTCAAATGTGATCAGTTAGGTGCAGGGGTGGTGAAATACAATAAAAGTGTGCTTATTCTATTAAGTTAAATCCCTTGGAGTTAAATTATGTGTTGTGTGTCTCAACTCCTAAACTACAGCACTTGCTATAAATACAGTTAGCTGGTTTTTGTAACTGAATAAATAGGAATGTTGTAATTGTGTTTAAAATGTAAACAAGTTTAATAAAAAATGAATGTAAGAAACTCCTCTTGGGTAAGATGATTGTGGTGTTTTGGCAATGTAAGTATATGGGACTAAGAACCCGTACCATCCATTTCCAGATGCACTTTATTTCTCTACAGCAGCATTTGATCAATTTAGAACACATAGATTTTTGGATAGGAGTACAGTAAATTTCCATCAGCTTCACATTGCTTACCTTTACATAATGCAGACTTGTTTGTTTGATACTTCCCAGCAAACACAGCTAAACTGCATGTCAAAGGCGTAACTATAGGGGCTTGCGATTGCAACCTGGCCCCAAGCTTTAGAGGGCTCATGTGTCTTCCCTGTCATATTTGGTTCTTCTGTTGGATAGGAGGGCTGGAATATATTGGACCCGATGCCCTCTATTCTCTTCCAGCAGCTATAAGCCAGCTTCTCCTCTCCCTTCAGCCTGCATTCAACAACTGCAGGATGAAAATAGTGGTCATGAGTTCCTCTATATGCTGCCCCTTCCGTCCAGGTTTGTTTCCTGCTGCCCCCAAGCCCCCCCAAGTACTCCGGCTGCCGGCTTCCCGTCTCCCCGTCTCCCCCTAGCTTCTGTGGAGGATGCTTTCAGAAACAAGATATGCAAATTTACCAGCCCCTTCCTTTTCTAAATGAACACGGTGAGTGATCTGTACCAGCCACTCCAGTGTCCATTCATACTAGAGTTTGTGAATGAATGGGAAGCTCTGTACAGAGCTATTCCTGTCCATTCATTCTGTGCTGCTGAGGCTGCAGAGATGGAGATTGAGGGCTGTGTCCTCAATCTCCTCTCTCTGAAAGGTGATACATCAGAGATCTGTTTAGACACCTGATATTTCAGCACCCAACAGGGCTCCTAAAAATAAATAATAAATAAATTAAATAAAATAACATGGTGAAAAATAATAAATTACCCCGTCCACTTCTCTGACTGAATTAAGTCCTACTGATACCAGTGGCGGAATTACCACTGTTGCAAAGGTCATATGAGGTGTTCTGCCACCGTGGGGGGGGGGGGGGGGCAAGATAGCAGGAAGGGGGCCTGCTACAGAATATGTGAAAGGTCCCACTGCAAGACCATAATGTAAGGACCCCGGCTGGGGGTCAGGGGGAGCCCTTCGTGGTTTCTTAACACCAGGGCGCTGAAGGTTCTAATTACACCTCTGCTGCATGTGATGTGTGTGGTTGTGTTTTTTTTTTTTTTTTTTTTTTGCAGATACTCAAAAACATTGGCAAAAATAAAAATTTTCACCTTCATTACTGCCTAGAATGTACAGGGACTGGGAATGAAAGCTATTGTAATGGGTATTAGTGAATAATTACATTTAACTAATGGTGAAGGTGTCCATTGAATAAAAACTACAGTACATACCTTGGCAAAATGAAAGTCCTAACATTAGGTTAACCTGAGTTGCATAGAAAAAAAATATAAAGTTTAAATGTGGATCTCTCTCATATCCTGTCTTCATTCACAGAGCCATTCATTTCTAACCGATGAAAGTTTTTATTTGTTACATTGTATTTACATGAGAATAGAAATGCTTTTGACTGGGTCTAATCCATACAAAGTAATATAGGAGAAAGACACTTTCTTTAATCCCTTAGTATATGAGGGACTTGGATATGAAAGAAAAATGGTTTCCAGAGATAGGGCCGTGTCATTTGTTTATGCGGGTTTCACATTAGCATACAACTTTATGAAAATACAAACCCTGTTTTAAGGAGGTCAGGAGGATGGCAAACGCTCCAGTCAGTAAATGCTGAAGGATCTCTAACGCTTCCTAAACTGACATCAGAAGCCCAAAGCCCTTCAACACAGACCCTTAGCTCAATCATCCAGCTGCCACCCCAGGATTTATTAGGAGGTGGTGCAAAAAAAAATCTAAAATTACTGACTGAAGAGACTTTATTAGGCTTTGCGAGGAGAAATTTGTAACCTTAATTTACAGAATTTTTTGGCATCCTGTGTCAATGCTATTCATTGCTGCCAAAAGATCAATCATTCTACATTAGTTGCATTATTTGTACAATTAAATAGCATTGATTTTACAGGCCAAAGATTACTGAAGCCTTCGGATTAAACTGTCATTTGTATTTCAGGTGATATAACATGGAAGGCAGAGAGCCGCTTCAGTACTGGCAGACCCAGAAGCAACTTGTTTGTAGGTCACACTGTACTTGTGGAATGTACATATTGTAATCATTTTTAAGTGAATAAATTGTTTATTTTTCAAAATTGCTACAGTACTTTTTGTAATCTAAAACAATGTCCATTACTCAGCAAGCTAACACTCATGAAATATATTTCAGCGCAAAGCGTGTTTTTGAATACACGTTCTAGGTTTCTCTCACATAAAATATTTATGTAGGTATTCTCTGCGTATGTGTGTCTGCAGTCCCAGTATGCATACAAAACTATAAGGCCCCTTTGACCTGAAGGTTCCCATCCGGTCTGCCTGTCAGTTTTTCAGGCAGACTTGATCGGACCCTCCATTCACTCCTAAGGACCAGTGGGTATAAACAAACTTGTGTCTATTTACACCCTCCTACCTCCAATCCAGTCCATTAAAAAAAAAAAAATGGGGATCCATTTAGGCAGATTGAATCGGAGGGCACTCCGCTGTCAGTTTACACCCACCTGTTCATGTCCGCTCTGCATAAATTGACCTGTCATCTGCCCACTCTGCTCAGATCATCGGGATCTTGCTGATCTAATATGACAGAGCTCGATCTGTGTGAATGGAAACTTAGCCACCAAACATTGCTGAAGTTGATATTTAAACATCTGAAAATGGACTGAAAGTGGACTTGATACTGTGCCAATAACATTGCCACTGGAGGGTATCACCCCTAAATTAAACCAAGAAAAAGGTATGACCAAGCCAAAGTGGGAATTCAAATACCCCTCCAGTGGACAAACGCACACAACCAAGCCCCCTGAAAGAATATACAAAACTTTATAACATCCAATTAAAATCACATACATGGACATCAATACTACCACTTATTTTCCATTTAAGGAAATAGTGTGTGTGTGTAATATGGTAATGTGTTTTGAAGGTCTACATGTTTTGCAGAGAAATCCACTTCCTCAGGACCTAATTATTGATATGTAAACTGTAACTGGACATTGCTGTAATTCTAAAAATAAAACCAACATATAAATCACATACAGTGCCTTTTAAATTTTCCACATTTTGCCATGTTACAACCAAAAACATAAATGTATTTTGTTTCTTCATCATCCAAAAATGGAAAAAGTATGGCACAACTGCATACCTACCAAGACAAGGCCATCCACCTAAACTGACAGGCCGGGCCAGGGGAGCAATAATCAGAGAAGCAGCCAAGAGGCCCATTGTAACTACAGTGGGGATTGAAAGTTTGGGCACCCTAGGTAAAAATTTGTATTAATGTGCATAAAGAAGCCAAGGAAAGATGGAAAAATCTCCAAAAGGCATCACATTACAGTTTAGACATTCTTATAATATGTCAACAAAAGTTAGATTTTATTTCCATCACTGACACTTTCAAAATTACAGAAAACAAAAAAATGGCGTCTGCAAAAGTTTGGGCACCCTGCAGAATTTATAGCATGCAATGCCCCCTTTGCAAGGCTGAGACCTGCCAGTGTCATAGATTGTTCTAAATCATCGTCTGGGAAGACCAGGTGATGTCAATCTCAAAGCTTTTAAATGCCCAGACTCATCTGACCTTGCCCCAACAATCAGCACCATGGGATCTTCTAAGCAGTTGTCTAGAAAATTGAAACTGAAAATAATTGACGCTCACAAAGCTGGAGAAGGCTATAAGAAGATAGCAAAGCATTTTCAGATGTCAATATCCTCTGTTCGGAATGTAATTAAGAAATGGCAGTCATCAGGAACAGTGGAAGTTAAAGCAATATCTGGAAGACCAAGAAAAATATCAGACCGAACAGCTCGCAGGATTGTGAGAAAAACAATTCAAAACCCACATATTCCACTATAAAGAGATACTTGTACAAATATGGTCTTCATGGAAGAGTCCTCAGAAGAAAACCTCTTCTACGTCCTCACCACAAAAATCAGCGTTTGAACTTTGCAAATGAACATATAGACAAGCCTTATGCATTTTGGAAACAAGTTCTGTGGACCGATGAGGTTAAAATTAAACTTTTTGGCCGGAATGAGCAAAGGTACGTTTGGAGAAGAAGGGGCACAGAATTTAATGAAAACAACCTCTGTCCAACTGTTAAGCATATGGGTGGATCAATCATGCTTTGGGGTTGTATTGCAGCCAGTGGCACAGGGAACATCTCACGAGTAGAAGGAAAAAATTGATTCAATAAAATTTCAGCAAATTTTGGATGGTAACTTGATGCCATCTGTGAAAAAGCTGAAGTTAAAAAGAGGGTGGCTTCTACAAATGGATAATGATCCTAAACACACCTCGAAATCCACGGGGGATTACATCTAGAGGCGTAAACTGAAGGTTTTGCCATGGCCTTCACAATCTCCTGACCTCAACATAATTGAAAATCTATGGATAGACCTTAAAAGAGCAGTGCGTGACAGACAGCCCAGAAATCTCAAAGAACTGGAAGACTTTTGTAAGGAAGAATGGGCAAAGATACCTCAAACAAGAATTGAAAGACTCTTGGCTGGCTACAAAAAGCATTTACAAGTTGTGATACTTGCCAAAGGGGGCAGTACAAGATATTAACTCTGCAGGGTGCCAAACGTTTGCAGACGCCATTTTTTTGTTTTCTGTTATTTTGAAAGTGTAAATGATGGAAATAAAATCTAACTTTTGTTGACATAATTTGTTGTAATTTGATGCCTTTTGGAGATTTTTCCATCTTTCCTTGGCTTCTTTATGCACATTAATACAAATTTATACCTGGGGTGCCCAAACTTTCGATCCCCACTGTATGGAAGAGCTGCAGAGATCCACAGCTCAGGTGGGAGAATCTGTCCACAGGACAACTATTAGGTCTACAAATCTGACCTTTATGGAAGAGTGGCATTGTTGCCATTGTTGGAAAAAAAGCCCCATTTGCAGTTTGTGAGAAGCCATGCGAGAGACACAGCAAACGTGAAGGAGGTGCTCTGGTCAGATGAGATCAAAATTGAACTTTCTTTCGTTCATCGACTGACACAGCGCTCCATAAATCATAACTACAGGGTTATATCACCTTCTGCAGAAGTAATACTAGGCAGAACAAAAAAAAAAAAATTGGCTGCGCCCAAGGGCCGTCCTCAGCTGGTATATAACCCCCTCTCTGCTATAGGTATTCAGTTTTTGCCTGTCTAGTCAGGAATAAAGACCTAGGCTTGTCGCTGGGATCTTTTTGGTCCTAGCAAGGTTTGCTTTTTTCTCCTTCCATGCATCTCTTTGATTTTTCTTCTGGGAGATCTAAACTCAATGGCTGGGCGACTGGCTGGATAATTTAGATCCAGTGGTCCCCCTAGTCCATCCAGCGAGCTCATGCAGACCGCAGCTTTGCGCTAGGTCGGCCACGACATAACCTCATATACAGAGGCTGGCCCGCAAGTTAACTGTCTCAAAGGGTCACATACGACCGGACGCTGGTCCAAGTCGTAGCACCCTCTAGGCGGACACCCCCCCCCCCACCTGCTGTGGTGGCGAGGAGTTCCCTCCTCCCCATACAAAAATTTCCTCAGTTGTGCTGGGTTCCCCCCACTACTCTGTAAATGTTCCCTGGACCTAGAGTCTGGTGGGGGTCCTAATGCAGAGTGTGCAGTGTAGACCCCTGGCTGTCTCTTCTTCATCCACCCTCTGTAGAGCTCCGGAGGTATGTCCTGCCTTAAGCAGTATGGCGTTCAGTACCTTGAGTCTGATTGGGGTCCCTGTGCAGAGGGTGCAGCAGAGACACCTGGGTATATGTCCTGCCAAGTGCATTGCAGAGGGCGCAGCGGAGTTCCCTAAATGTATCTATTGCCACGTGCAGCGTAGAGTACAGTACCTTGGGGGGTTCCCAATGCAGAGGGTACAGAGGGCACAGGGAGGATCCTCACAGCCTGTACTGAGCATTCAGTGCAGTCAGCGGCTATGTTTAGGAAGTCCGTGACATCACGGTGGCCATTTTCCCTTGGTTTAACTTGGTCTCCGGCCGGTGGCCATGTTTGTGTAGTCTGGGATGTCACATCGGCCATTTTCCCTTAGTCCGGCGTGATGCTGGAGATGGCCAGAGCTGTGTGGTGATGCCAGGGCCCCTCCTCTTCCTTTTATTATATGGATGGACCCTGATGGCAGTTGCTAGCTCTGAATATTCAGCGCTCTTTGGGGGTCCCTATTCGCTCTCTGCTAATAGGTGCCCTGAGTGTGGGGGTCCATAGTGGTGCCAAAAAACTTTTTAGTGCTGCAAGGTCTCCTTTATTCTGATGGAGCCTCAGGGTCACATCTCTCCCACTGACCCCCTCATGGAGGTGGAAGGTCCCTCCTTCTCCCTCCAATATTGCGCTGACGGCGGTCCTACAGTCCTTGGTATACCGGGTGGAAGTGGCATGTGAGAAAAGGCCCAGGAGGAAGTGTGAGAAAAGGCTCAGTCCTGGGACCAACCTTGTTCAATTTATTCATAAACAGCATTGAGGACGGGATCAGTAGTTCGATATCAGTTTTTGCAGATGACACAAAATTGGGCAGGGCAATAACTGCACAGCACGAAGCAGATATCCTACAGAATGACCTGGGCAAAATAACAGATTGGGCAACGACATGGAAAATGAGGTTTAATGTGGAGAAGTGTAAGGTTTTGCACTTGGGGACTAAAAACATAAAAGCACAATACACGTTAGGGGGGGGGGAACCCTTGGGGGAATCAAAAATGGAGAAAGATCTGGGAGTCTTGGTAGATGATAGACTAGGCAATAGCATGCAATGTCAAGCGGCAGCTGCCAAAGCCAGCAGAATATTAGCATGCATAAAGAAAGGGATGTAATCCAGAGGTAAGACTATAATCCTTCCACTTATTAAAACTCTGGTCCGACCACATCTGGAGTATTCTGTCCAGTTCTGGTTGCCAGTCCTCAGGAGGGATGTGTTTGGAGTTGGAGAGAGTCCAGAGAAGGACAACTAAACTAATTTGGGGATTGGAGGACGTTAGTTATGAAGAGCGTCTGCAATCGCTTGATTTATTCTCCCTGGAGAAGAGAAGCCTGAGAGGGGACATGATAGCAATTTATAAATATCTCAATGGTGATCTCAGCATAGAAAAACAGCTATTCAGTCAAAGAGATTGCATGAGGACTCGAGGGCATACAATGCGATTAGAGGAGAAGCGTTTTAAGCTCAGGCAACGTGGGGGGTTCTTTACTGTTAGGGCTACAAGATTGTGGAATTCCCTACCACAAGAGCTGGTTTCTGCGGGAAGTATGGTGGCTTTCAAAAGACTCTTAGACGTACATCTCAAGGATCAGAACATTCAGGGGTATGTGAGATGATTACGGCCATACACACCTACACAGGTTGAACTGGATGGACTATTGTCTTTATGCAACCTCACCTACTATGTAAGTGCCCCCGTATCCCCCCCCCCCGCCTTCTCTTGCTTAGTCTGTCTCATCATTCTGTGCCTGGTGCCGCCATGGACATTGCCCGTCCAAAGGGACTTGATATCACGCCCCCCTCCCCCGATCCATCTGATAGTGAGGATGACTTCTCCGCGGTCGCAGCAGTAAATGAAAAATCAATGGTGGACACACTTATTACTGCAGTGCGCAAGACTTTAAACATGGAGGATATGGCTGTCCCTTTTTGGTACACACAAGTCCCCCTCATACAGTTAAGGTGTTTACTCATCTTCCTTATTTTGACAGATTTATCTAGAAACAGTGGGGGCAACCAATGCAACCCTTTGTGGTCCCCAAACATTTTTCAGTACCCCTTTGAGGAATCACTTTTAAAAAAGTGGACTAGTCCACCAGTGTTGGACCCCTCCTGTTTCCAGGTTGAACAAAAGCAACCATGATCCCAGTAGCGGAATCCCTATCCTTTAAAGACCCGGCTGACGGGAAAGCGGAGACTGTGGCACGCAGCATGTTTACTATGGCTGGTTTGACATTGCAACCAGTCTTGGTCTCGGCCCTTGTGTCTCAGACCCTAACTGAATGGGCCAATCTTTTGCGTTAGGGTCTGGGTATTGACCAGGTGCTCCAGGGGCTGCAGTTTCTTATGTGATGCATTTTTGGATGCGTCTCCAATACAGTCCAAGCTTTCCATTTTAGTGGTGGTAAATAGGCACATGCTGTGACTTAAGAACTGATCTGTAGACTGAGATAAAAAAAAACGAAGAGATTTCCAGTCACAACTTACCAACCAGCCAGCGACCAACCGAATTGACCTGTCTAACAGTATGCGTTAAAAACGGGTTTGGTTGCACACATTTGCAAATACATGCGTAAGCTGCAGGCCCCCTGTGATCTGCAGTCCTTAACTCTACAATTTAAAGAGTCTCTACAATGAGAGCACATGCATTTAATGGGATAGATGGAGGACAGGTGACTAGAGGGAGCCCACCCCTCCTTAAAGGCACAGGGTCACACTGAACACCCAGCACATCGCAAAATGGCGGCAAAGGTGTCAGTGCGTTGCCTGGCTCAATATAGATATCAATAATGCACAAAGTGGTCACCGCCTCCACCTATAACTGGTCTTAGTGGTAAGGAGTACTGGAAGGGCAGACGCAGATCAAAAAAAGGAAGAGATTTCCAGTCACAACTTACCCATCGAATTGACCTGTCTAACAGTATGCGTTAAAAACAGGGGTTTGGTTGCACACATTTGCAAATACATGCGTAAGCTTCAGGCCCCGACAAGATCTGTAGACTAAGCCTCTACGAAAGGAAAAGAGAAGGAGCCTTGTCAAAAACGTGGGCCGCCCTCCGCTCATAAAAAATTATTTTGTGCTCCTGGGCCTGCAGACAATAGATCTTTAAAGTCTTCCCCGGTAGGTTCCAAGCAACCTTGGTCTGGTAAGCTTAGATCTGGTGTCTCCAGACCTGCAGACAAGACCCCTTCAGCATGAAGATCAAGATCTGACCTCATCCATGACTGGGGGGGGGGGGGGGTGGACATCTTAGTGGGTTTCCAGCCTCGTGGACCTCCTTCTTGAGCGTCAAGGGGGTCCAAGAAATTATCTTCTTTAGGGTACCAAAATAGGGGGCAGAGTTCCTCCATTTCTGGGGTTTTAGGTCCTGAGTCTCCTTGTGCGGATAGAATTCCTGCAAAGGTTTGGGTGAAGTCTGAACTACCTAAGGTTTCTCACTATCCTGTCCAGGAAATTGAATTACCTAGGTCTAGTTATATTTCTTACCAGGGTGGCCCTTCCTTTGGACAAATTTTGTGAACCACAGGCTGTGATTCGCTTGCTGCTGTCACACAGACTTTTTTCTCTCCCGACTTGCATGCAGATTCTGGGTCTGTTTGTATAGTCCTGTATGCAGCGCCTTCAGCAGGTTTGGCTCCACAGGGGGATACCAAGGTTCGTGACGAAATCACGGGTTCCTGGCAGATGTCCTAGGGGCAATGTAAGGCCAGCAGCATCCTTGTCTCAAACCATGGTTCCTGCAAAGAATCAAGACGGAGGGTCTTCCAATCATTCTGGGGGCCATAAATGTCCCTTGGGGGCTACCTTTCAGAGAGGACCAGTTCTCCCAAGGGCTGATTTACCATCCTGTTTTACAGTCGCTGGTTGGACTTCGTCTTCTAGCAAGATATACCATTGTACTTGGAAAGCGTACATTTCTTGGTGTCCAACAGTATGCATTCAAAACAGGGGTCTTTAAGGTCTAAAGGGTGTCTTTAAGAAGGGGTGGACTCCCTTCAGGTATATCTGCCCTACACCTGTCCATATAAATGCATGTGCTTCTATTGCTGGAGACTCACAGAATTTAGAGTAAGGACCACAGATAATGTGGTGCCTTGTCGGGGCTCTGTGGCTTACGCATGTATTTGCAAATGTGTGCAACTAAACACCTGTTTTTAACGCATACAGTTGGACAGGTCAGTTCGGTTGTTTGCAGACTGGTCGGTAAGGAGAGCTTGGAATCCTGTTTGAGGGGCTGTTCCCTCTTGAGGGGTGTTTTTCTTTACATTTGTATTTCAGATAGGGCTCCTGTGACCTGGTTAGGGCTCTTGTGCTTAGCTTGGGTTGTTTTCCCCACTCCTCATTTTACTTTTGGCACTGCTTTTGGATGTCCCTGTAGTTAATATTTATGGAGCGCTGTGTCCATCGATGAGTGAAAGAGAAAATTGAATTTTTTACTCACCTTGAAATCCATTTCTCTGAGTTCATCTGCTGACACAGCACCCACCTCTTTTAGGAGCTTTTGATACTTCTAATACTGCTTGCTACTAAACTGAAAACCTATAGCAGAGAGAGGGTTATATACCAGCTGAGGACGGCCAAACGGCGTAGCTAGTTTTTTTTGCTCTGCCTAGTACTACTCCTGCAGTAGGTGATATAACCCTGTAGTTATGATTTATGGAGCGCTGTGTCTGTCGAACTCAGAGAAATGGATTTCTCTATCGTTCATTGACAGACGCAGCTCCATATTCTTCTTGACCATTGGGTTTTGCTGCCCCCTACAGAAGTAGGACACTAGGCAGGAAAAATGTTTACCATGCCTATGGGGCAGTCCCTGCAGGCATACACCCACTCTGCTATAGGATTCAGTTTGTTTCTGCCTAGTTTAGGAGTAGGACCTAGTTCCCGGCTGGGACTTCGGTTTTAGCTTGTCTTTTATATTTTAACGGAGGGAACTTTTGGTAAAAAAAAATATTTTTTTTAGCTAGTTATGTTCCTGAGAGAACAGCAATCAACAGCCGTACTGGGTTTCGGACTGGATATCCTAGATCCTTAAGGTCTCCTATCCCGGTCAGCGAGCATGTGCAGGTTATAACCCAGCGCTAGGCCTCTCCATGACAGAGCCCCAATGGACGGGGGTGGTCTGTGAATGAAACACCTCGCTGGGACACACACGAGTCGCAGTGTACCCCTTGGCTGCCAGCACCCCCACCCCGAGTGGAGAGGTAGTCTGTCTGGTGTGGCGCCCACCCAATGTCGTTGGTATGGTGAATAGTGCCCCCCCCCATAGCTCTGGTGGTCTCAAGGCAGATGGGGGCCCCTACCTGGGAAGGTCGGACCCTCGGGTACCCCTTATACCCTCTGGCCTCTCGGTATGTACCAGGCTCCCTCAAGGCCTCCCTCCCCACCATTATAGAGGTCCCTACCTCAGTCAGCGACAGGGGTCCGGGGGGGGGGACGCGCCAATGCAGCTATAGGGGATCCTCTGGGGGGGGGCGGTTAATCCTGGTGGGGGTGCCTGCTGGGGACCCCCGATGCCACTAATCGTTTGGACTTCTTAGGGGGTCCTGGAGACCGCATGGCGCCCCGAGGGGGCTGCCATTTTACTGTAGAATCGTTCAGCCTTATTTTGCAGAAGTTCCCATTGAAATGCGTGGGCGGCCATGTTTTTGTGGTTTCCCCATAGGAATGCATTGGGCGGCCATTTTCTCAGAGTCCGGGAACGCTGGACAGCAGGGAGCAGCTAAGCCACGGGTGGCAAACACAAGGCCCGCGGGCTGAATCCGGCCCGACAGGCCTTTTCATGCGGCCCACGTAGCGGCCGCTGCCTGCCACCTCTTTGTCACTGTCTCGCAAGCAAATACATCCTCCGGCGCCGCCTTTGTTTGATCGCATGCGCGGCCGGCCGGTCTCCAAGGAGACATCTAATGCTCCCTCTGTCCTTCTAGCCATGCCAGGTGATTGAGCTGAGCGCATGCCCGGCCAGCCAGTCTCCTGCTCTCTCTCCTCAGTCCCTCTAGCTATTAGTGTCAGTCCCTTTTTTTTTTTTCTGTCAGCGAGCTGCACCCTGAGAGCGGGCTTTTTGCCCAATACACATGCAGGGGTTGTACCAGAGCTGGGACAGATAGGAAGTTAGCGCAAATGTGAGAGAGTTTTTTTTGGGGGGGACTGGGGTGGAGGGGGGGTGGCTGAGGGCTGTGGCGGCAGGTGGGAGGATGGGAACAGAGCGCACTCCGTACCCAGTGCACGCCAAAATTTCGCACGCAACCCCGCACTCCACACGCAACCCCGCACTCCATTCCGTAAGCACTCCTCAACTCCGCACTCTGTACCCAGCGCACTCCTGAACTCCCCACTCTGTACCCAGCGCATTCCTGAACTCTGCACTCTGTACCCAGCGCACTCCTGAACTCCGCACTCCGTACCCAGCGCACTCCTGAACTCCACACTCCGTACCCAGCGCACACCTGAACTCCGCACTCCATACCCAGCGCACTCCTGAACTCCGTGCCCAGCGCACTCCTGAACTCCGCACTCCGTACCCAGCGCACTCCTGAACTCCGCACTCCGTACCCAGCGCACTCCTGAACTCCGCACTCTGTACGAAGCACACTCATGAACCCCGCACTCCGTACAACCGGCCCTTTGAAGGCAACTATATTGCTGATGCGGCCCCTAAAGAATTTGAGTTTGACACCCCTGAGCTAGGCCTTTACTCTAGTGATGACCCAGGTACTTCCTTTTCCTGTGAAGATCGCTTTCTCTGCACAGCAGACCGACCCTGTTCTCCTCCATATCAAATGGTGGTATGTCTATTGGGGTCCCTGTAGGTCTCTCTTTCTTTTACCCTATCTGCAGAGTTAGTGGCTGGGACTTGTAGTACCGCTAGTGCAGCGGTGTGGGTCAGTTTTTCGCTGTTTTCTTAAAGGGACACTGCGCTATTCCAGGGTTCATATGGAGTCCCAGGAACAAATTTAACCTACAGATCCCCCTCCTTGCGGTTGCGGGGACCTCGGGTCGCAACCCCTGTCTGCCTAACGGTGGTTTTGGAAAACCTGGTGTCAAAAATGGATTTGGTTTTAGAAAAATACCACTAGTAAAAAGCTCCCAATGCCCTCCCCTGCCTCTCCTGTATCCTCAGATTCTGAGGTAGATATGGCCACCGCGGATACATGTCAGCCTGAGGGTTCTGCATCATCGCACCCGGATGGTGAGGACAACATATCCTCGTCTGCAGCCGTGTGGGAAAGCGCGCTGGTGGAGGCACTTATAGTGTCAGTGCGGGAAACTCTAAAAGTGGCGGATGATTCTGCAGCATCAGGGACGCAGGTGTCATTTGGCACTCGCAAATTCCTTAAGTCGGGCAAGGTTTCCGCTTGTCCTGAACTTTTTGACAAAATCGTCTGACCAATGGGGACGCCTCAAACAGGTGTTAGTGGTGCCGAAGCGTTTTAAGAGGCACTATCCATTCGCAGACGCGGATATCATGCCAGACTATGAAGCAATTGAGTTAGATAAGAAGAATCTTAAACAGGGGCTTACCTAGTAAAAGTGAGTGTTGATGTAATGTGTAGGTGCTCCAATTTTCATATTCACCAACTAGCATGTCAGGCATGTCAGAGGAATGATACTAGGATTAAACGTATGCATTTTGTAAAGACCTATTGATGTCTATATACACTATATTAAATGCTCCCAAGGTTAAAGCTCATAAATAGGTTCACATATTAGCATAGATATATAAAATGGGTACACTCAAGCCATGGATCAAAAGCGTGTAAAGCTACTATCAGACCAAAGTTCAGTATGTCCCGTCATATCGATCCAACACATTGGCATCCAAACAATGTGTGATACAAACAGCCTCTTGTATATATATATATACCGCTCTCCTATGGGTGGTGGCCTCCAGAGGCCACCCTCTTCTCCTGGACGTGGACCAATAAAAGTCCAGGTGAGGTGGGCTGGTCTGCTTCTTTAACCATTTAGATGCCCTTGGATAGATGGGGCTCCCTGGGTTGTAACCTATCCCAGGGTCTGCTGATGAAACCCGCTCAGCACGTCAATGCTGATCCTCTCTTTGCGCTCCGCACTGGACCGCAAGCTGGAATAAAGGGGCGGGGTTTAAGACATCATATGTAGGCATCATGTCTGCCTCCTATCATTCTCAGTCCATGTGTATTTCACACTGGATTGCAGCTAGGAGGGAAGAGGCTGGAGTTGTTGTGCTCCTCATTACCTCTGCTTCCTGTTAAAGTGCGTTCCAACAGGGAGCACACACGAGGATACATGGGATGACGTATTACGGATTTCTCTGAAACGCGTTGACCTTCACAACACATTTTTAAAGGACTACCATATTATACACCCACTGTTTCCCACTATGGACAATAAGTTGTAGTAATGATGCCCATGTATGTGATTTTAACCTGATTTTAATTGGATGTAATAAAGTTTTGTATATTTATTTGGGAGGATTTGTTGTATGCAGTTGTGTACTGGAGGGTTTAGATCTGGTTGCTTCTTTAAGAATAAGTCTAAAAGCTAAAAATGCCTGTAAAGGAACACTATAATGGTTTGGGGTTGGTTGAGAGGAGCTCCAGCTGTAAATAACCCGGAGTGTCAGAGAGGAGAAGAGCCCTAGCTGCTAGGAGTGTGGGGGATAAGTGAAGTAAAATAGCTTTTCCTGATCGTACAGGACACATGCTCCTTTAAATCCTGAAAACTGGGTTATATGCAGCTACCTTTAGGTGATTCGAGATTGACAAAAAAGAGAGGCTGCAAGGACATATATAACATCTCTGCTCCCATCTAATCTCTGTTTTTTTAGCAAGCAATAGGGAGATCATAAGAATAGAGGGAAATGTCATGTACTGTATATTTTTATTTTATTTTTGCTAGTGTCCATAGGTGATGGACCTCTTATCTGTTCTGAAGAAACTTGCCTTCTAGAGAGGGTTTTCTCTCTGAATCAGGGTTTATCAACTGGGGTTTGAAGTCCCCAGGGGTTTGTGCTGCAATCTACCCATCATTCGAAGGGAAGATTCTGACATTTCTCCTGCATGGAGAGAGGCGCAAATAAGCAACAAGTGTCTTCATTATTGCTACTACTGAGTGACAAGTGCAGGGCAGAAATCCTTTACACCTTCATGCCAGGGTGTCTATTTTAGTCTCCCCTTTGGGCTATGATGACTATTATCCACCCTTTTGTTGGTACGATAATGCCTCCATAATGGCCAGGGTTAATAGTGAAATTGGCACAAAAATTCCCCTCTTCCCCGAGTGGTGCACTAATGCACCAGTGCAGCATTCTGTAGAGGTCACTGGGCTTGTACTCTCTTCCTCACCTGCAGCATACAGGTGCATACACTAAGGCCTTCCCCCCCCCTCCACCCTGCTCCACTCTTGGAGAGGTCATGAGTACCCAACTGGGGATATTATGTTCAAAGCCTTAGCATTTCACAAGTGAAGAGATAAGGGGTCTCAAACGCTCACTAGCTCAGGCTTGGCCTTTAACTCCCTTTTGGAGGGGGTTGTCCATGAGTTCAGGGTCTTAGCACCCTTTTATCTGATGGTTGTCCATATTCCGACCCATTCCTGCAGGTCATTCATCTGGTCCATGACAGACTCATCTTTTCTTTCTAGAGCGGAGTTTTCTGCCATAATGTCAAGAGTTCATAGGCATGAATGTCTGACCTTTTTAAGGGTACTAGACAGAGTAGTAGTATTACACCTACTCATTCATCAAAAAAAAAGTGTTAAAAAGAAATAAAAACACAGTTTTTGACAATTCTTTTATTACAAAAAAAAAAAAATCAGTGTCCCTGAAGTAGATCGATCGTCAATCACGATGCCCACCACCAGACCTCAAAAAAAAAAAAAAAAAAAAAGCATGTACCGATTGATGATGTCACAGGGCCCCAAACCCTTTTTATGTCCAATAACTTGCATATAAGCCTTCAAAATGGGGACTTTTGATTTTGCAAGCTCGGGTCCCATAGTCTTTAGTAGGGTTTGTTGCTCGGGTCTGAACTTATTCCATGTTCGTGAGTTCTGGTGCGAACTGAACTGGGGATCGTTCGGCCCATCACTAATGCCTATGTGCACGTTACCATTTTTCCACCTAATCAGTGCTATCTATATGATCCATTTAGGGGGATATTCTCCAGTCTGACCTTGCTCATGGCTCTCACTTCTCTATTCCAAAACATCCTAAGGAAATTTCTCGCCACTGTCTGGATGTGGTACACTCTGTGAGAGTTTACCTAAGGCTTCCTGGAGTACAATACAGGGCACAGGACCCTACCCTCTATTCTTATGTTCTCCCTATTGCAA
Organism: Pelophylax lessonae; assembly: GCF_965119305.1. Classification (NCBI taxonomy): domain Eukaryota; kingdom Metazoa; phylum Chordata; class Amphibia; order Anura; family Ranidae; genus Pelophylax; species Pelophylax lessonae. Next base: position 174,229,089 of record NC_138775.1, on the reverse strand, counting down.
CAAAATTGCACTGACTCTTAGGACTTGTTCTGCTGATAATACTGGATCAGACCAAGCATCAGCAGATACCTCATTATTTCCGCTGTTGGATGTTCTTTAAATTACACCAGAATGAGTTAATGAGGTACTGAGCATTGATATCAACTGCTAAGTGGGGAGCCATAGACACTCTACTCCAGCTGCCTGAATTTGTTGGTACCTAAGACTTTGACTTATACCTTGAGCCTAGTTTGAACACTGCCACACAATTGTATAAAGTCTGTATGGAGACACAAAGTGGACAGCCGTACTGCTATGGGTAGCACCGGTGTACACTCCCAACAGTTCAGGGGACATTTACTCTGTACTTTCCGAGGGTACTGACATCTGCAATCTGGAATCCATTCACTATGGTTATAGAGTCTACCTAATCAATGTCCCTCTTGGCTTTATTGGGGGAGGATGGGTTCCCAATGCTGTCGTTGGGGCCCCTACTGCAGTCACATAAGAACACCTTATTTTTTGGTTTTGTCCTTTAGCTACATCATCAAAATTACTCTGAGAGTCTCCTCATACCTAACACATCAAAGAAACAATTTTGTTTATAGATTGAACTATTTTATTGGTACATTTGCAATTTGTGGATCAGACTGTTTTTACTTAGAAGAAAAAAAAACTTTTTATTATTTCAGATAAAAATGTACAAAAAGGGTGTCCATGTGATTATCCTTCAAAACCAATAAATCCACATAACATGTCTATACATTGCCATAAAACCAACCATATAACAATATATCATGACATAACTTTCATTTGGGTTAAATCAGGTCTATGCATTTGGTGGCATATAGCCACTTATTCAGGACCCAGTTTACATATGTCAGCATTTTTCAAGCTGTTCTAAGAAGCCATACATCAGTTGTAACTCAATATATCAGTATTTTGGTATGACTTAAAAATAAGATCCTAAATTTAGGGTAACATTTTAGCCCGAGTATTGAATATATCCCTTCGTACTTGCAGGTGGTATTAGCAGGTTGTGCACAAGACATCTGTCACCTGATGTTTCACTTAATAGAAATCCAGCACATCCCTAAAGATATCACTGGTCCAGAGCTGCAATACTTGTTTTTCCTTTTTGAAGAAAGGCACTGTTCATAGGGGAAAAAAAAAAACTGAAGCAAAATTGCCACTTAGAGAGAGACGGGAAGGAACATAGTCCACCTGTTACCTTTGCGTCAGGAGTCCAGGAACATAACCACCACTGATAGCTCCATACAGAGGGCACCTCTTGGCTGCTGTCAACCTCCCCTCTCTTTTTCGTGTGCCCCCATGCTTCCATGTAGGTGGGACAAAGACAGCCCAATATGGGCCGTGTCAAGGTGTGCTCCATTCCGAAGAGCAATGTGACGCAAATTATGTCACCGTGTTCCTTAGTCAGTTCTGCTCCTTTCCCCCAACCATTGGGTAGTGGACTAACCCAGCAGAGTCCCCATAGAGGAGTATCCTATAAGGTTTATCAACGATTTCATACAGGGGTTGATTTACTAAAACTGGAGAGTACAAAATCCGGAGCAGCTTTGCATGGTAGCCAATCAGCGTCTAACTTCAGCTTGTTTGATTACGCTTTCACAAAAAAAACTGGAAGCTGATTCTATGCACAGCTGCACCAGATTTTTGCACTCTCCAGTTTTAGTAAATAACCCCATAGTGACAAAAATCAAGAAGGCCACATTTAACTCTTACAGTATACAAGAAATACTGTATATCTAAACAGGTTAGCAGCCTATCTTTGCTTCAGAATCCAACCACAAAGGACCTCTATGTTCACTGTATGTTCTAAACTTTGATTATACAAAACCGGGACTCACAATATACAGGTCCCTCTCAAAAAATTAGCATATTGTGATAAAGTTCATTATTTTCTGTAATGTACTGATAAACATTAGACTTTCATATATTTTAGATTCATTACACACAACTGAAGTAGTGAAAGCCTTTTATTGTTTTAATATTGATGATTTTGGCATACAGCTCATGAAAACCCAAAATTCCTATCTCAAAACATTAGCATATTTCATCCGACCAATAAAAGAAAAGTGTTTTTAATACAAAAAAAAGTCAACCTTCAAAAAATTATGTTCAGTTATGCTAATTTTTTGAGAGGGACCTGTACAGGTGCATCTCATAAAATTAGAATATCATCAAAAAGTTAATTTATTTCAGTAACTCAGTTTAAAAAGTGAAATTCATATTTTATATAGATGTGATACATACAGAGTTATATATTTCAAGCATTTCTTTCTTTACATTTTGACAATTATGGCTTACAACTAGTGAAAATCCAAAATTCAGTATATATCACTTAATAGAATTTGTGCACCAGGGGGAAGGAATGGCAGCAACATATCTAATGCATGAACCCAGAGACCCCATTATATAAGTGCATCCTTGTTCCTAAAATGAGTGCATGATTTATTGGTACAAAAAACATCTATAAGTAAGCATGTTTAAGATAACAACACTTTTAAACGTTAGAGAATTTTATATAACAGTGAGAAATTTTTGTGTGCACTCACCTGCCACATCTGGGAGTGTATTGACGTGTTCACGCTACGTCAGGTTTTGAAGATAACTCCAGTATTTAAATTGGAAAAAAGAGAAGCCTAGCTACTGTAGAGTCCAAGATGAAGTTCCTACTGCTTTTTGCATTTGTGGGGCTTAGCTGCGCCCAATACAATACAAATTTTCGGGCTGGCAGGACTTCTATGGTCCACTTGTTTGAATGGCGCTGGGTAGATATTGCTGCAGAATGTGAGAGATACTTGGCTCCCAATGGATTTGGTGGTGTACAGGTAAGTGGATCCTGATTGGCTTCTATGGCTAAGTCCTTGTTCATATGAGCATACACTGGTACAGAAGTAGTTTGTACAGTAAGCTTTTCAAAGCTTATGTAGAGATTTCAGAAATCTTCAAGCAGCCTTTTTCAAGCCTATAAAGCAGGGGTGGGCACTTAGTGAAATAGAAAGTTGACTTTAGTAATTCTAGCATAGCTACTACTTTGCTTAGCAGGTTACGTTCAACTTAATCTGCTATGTGTACATTTATGTTCTACTGTTTGTACTAAGCTTTTGCCAATATAATAAGTATGTTTATTTTAAACCGGAAGTCAATCTATTTGCTGGTAATAATCCTCAGCCAGGATAAAAGGATTTTCCACTTGTGTCCTTATACGTGTTTGCGGTGATTTGCATTCAGCCAGGTGTGTCAGAGGGCTAAGGCTGTTTTTGGGGTCAAGGAGCAACAGAGAACCCAAATTTACCAAGCGGCTCCTTCAGGAGTGGCACTGCATATACATATATTATGTCATAAATTATGCCTATCCTATCATGATTTTAATGAATTTTACTAAATAATAAAAAAAAAAAAGGATAAAACATAGTTTTATGTTCTATTGCCTTTTGGCAGAGACTCCCAATTATGCGCTACCTACTTGTAAACATCCTACCATGCCTCCTTCATTTTGTAAGAGCTATTACAGCTAGGCAATATGCAATCATAGAGCTCTGGGTGCGACTCAGCTGCATGTATGATCTTACCCACAGTGAGTACTTAGCTTGTAACGCAGGAAAATTTCCACAACTTTATAGAAAGCACTGTTCTGGGGTATAGAAAGTCTAATTAGCACCTCCAAAGGGCATTTCTAGGATTTTGAAAGAACTGGGGCATCCTTGGGCAGCAAGAGGACGGGAATATGGCAGCACATAAGACAATGCTGAATAGTGGGTTTGGCCGAATTGCATTAACATTAACAATGGGAGGGGCTTAATGGGGCATAGGTAAATACAACCTGTATGCTTGGCACACATATACCACAGTCCTTGTACATACAAAAGAATGCTTTAATCACTGTTTCACAATCTGAGTCTTACAGCCATGGAAAAACCTCAGCCCCATCATTAAAGTGGTAGTAAAGTCGGCTTTGTGATTTTTACCTAAAAGTAAGCTTATAATAAATACGCTTACCTGTAGGTAAAATGAATATCTCCTAAACACGCACTGTTTAGAACATATTCGCTCTTTTGGCAGCTGGTTACGTCACCAGCACATGAGCGCTGAAGGGACGGCATAACCATGCCATTCCTTCAGAGCAATGTTCCTTGGCCTCGACTCCCATGCATGTGTGCAGGATTGACATAATTGCAACTATTTCTGCAGGATGTGAGAGATACTTCGCTCCCAATGGATTTGGTAGTGTACAGGTCAGTGTATCCTAATTGGCTTCTATAGCTTCAAAAGTTTCAAAGTCCTTGTTCAAATGAGCATACGCTTGTGCGGGAGTAGTGTGTGCAGCAACGTTTTGCAAAGATTATGTAGAGCTTTCAGAAGTCTTCAAGCAGCTTTGTTCAAGCCTATAAAGCAGGGGTGGGCAATTCATTTTTCCAAGGGTCCATATAAGAAACCAGGACTGTTGTGGAGGGCCACACCAAAGTTTAGTGTATAGTAAAAAAATATTTTTGATTGAACCAGCACCCTTATGTGAACATCACTGGACAAGGAAGGTCCTTAAGTACTTAAACATATAGAAAACAAACACCTGTCCCTAGGAATAATAGGAAGAACTGCTCATGAAAAAGTGTGCATACTCATAATTATTAGAAGCAGTAGTGAAGAAATGTCCTTTGCTGGTCACAATGTTGGTGTAGGGCAGGCTGGTAATAGCAGTGAGGGAGCTGTCAGGCACAGGAGTTAATTAGCTAATATGCCATTCTGAGTGCCAAGCTGTGACTAGCAGGCTTAAGGAGATAACTGGCAGAGTTACAAGCATTGTGACTGGAAGGAGAGAGCCTGTGATCGGTACAGCAGGGGTCTCTACAGATTCTGGAGTGAAGAACAGGTGCTCGTCTCCTTGGGTTTGCAGCTTGCAGGCCCTAACACAGGAAGAACTTGGTCAGGTAGCAGAGTGGTGGAAGAGGATCGATACATCTCAACCCTCTCCCTTCGCAATCAAGTTGTACCAGTCAGCTCCTTTGGCTCTCTCCTTCCAGTTCTTGCAGCTCTACACATGGGTATCTGTCAGCATGCCTCTTTGAGCCTGTCAGCTTAATACTAAGGCTCAGAAAGCCATGCTTATCTAAAAAGAATTTAGAAAAAAAGGCGTACATGGATGCATTTTTTGTTTATTATTAAAATTCTAAAGCCATCACATTTACTGACTGTAATTACTTTTTTACTTCAGATCTCCCCACCAAACGAGAATATAATTGTTAGCAATCCCTGGAGACCCTGGTATGAGAGATACCAGCCAGTCAGCTACAAACTGTGCTCCAGATCCGGTAATGAGGCCCAGTTCAGAGACATGGTGACCAGATGTAACAACGTTGGGGTATGACTCTTATCATTTCCTTCTATGTATTATACACACATTTTATACTGCGTGCTATGTTTTTACTGTATGAATGCCAGTATAGCAATAGTCGTTTACTTACATGCATAGGTTTCTATGAATTGTCTATCAAGTGTATTCTTTTTAAGAACTCTTTTTGATCCCTCTATCTTCAAAGTTTCTTTTAGTGGACAGCAAAATACTCAGTGGGCCACAGCCCATTTTTCGGCTTGAAGGTAATGCATCCTTCCTAACCCACAGCTCGCTAAGGCTCCATTTACACTTGCACGATCTTTAGTGCAACTTTGAAACGTTACTTTTATACAACTTTGAGTGCGACTTTGATTCGACTTTACATTCTCGGGCACTAAGTTGCATCCAAAGTGGCCTCAAACTAATGCAGGCACCTGCACCTGCACTGACCGCAATCAGTCACACCGATCTGAATGGGTGCTAATAAAAACAATGGGCTGCAACTTGTCATGCAACTTTATGTATAACAAATATAATATACTTATCCAATCTGTGAAATGGTTTACACAGAACTGCTCTGAACCTCCCCTTCTAGGGTCCCCCCGCTGGTACTCTTGGCTCCTCCTCTTCTCTGAGTGCCCCTATTGCAAGCCACTTGCTGTGGGGACACTCATGCAGGCTCGATCCTGAGCTGGGCTGTGTGTGTCTACAGACACACACAGGTTGGCTCAGCCCCATCTCCCACTCTCTCCTCACAGGCTTTGACTGACAGCAGCAAGAGCCAATGGTTCTCACTGCTGCCGATTCTCCTGTAAGAAGAGAGAGAGCAGAGGAGAGCTGCGTCAGACAGGCACAGCGCTGGATTAAGATCAGGCTCAGCTAAGTGTTTAAGGGGCGCTGGGGGGGGGGTTAGCACATTGTGAAAGGTTTTTTTACCCTTCGCCTAAATACGTTTTGGTGAGGGTTGTCTATATTTTGCATCTTAGAAGATTTGGAGCTATGCACTTAGAAATTTTTATAAGTGCCTTCCTTTATTTATCCTATCTATGTTCTAGCTTTAGGGTCCTGTGTTTGACTCTCATTGATGCCTATATGCCTATACTGTAGTTTGTATGATTTCCCAGTTTAGGTTTTTTCCCCACAGTCCCAAATCACAGTGTTTTGGTCAAATTGACCCTAGGGTGACTTTGGTAGGAATGTTGTAAATTCTACTTGGCCATGTAATTATTTGAATGGCTTGGTATAATATAACGAGCCCCATACAGTGCTGTGTACATTGATCGTACTGCTCTTGGAACATGTTCATAATGATGCCAAGCTTCAATACCTTGGATCTGGGGTGTGGCCGCACGAGCATGTTAGCAGTCGCATCTCACGGAGCTCCCGCCGCTACTCCGGTAGTTCACTTCTTGCTCCGGCTGGCTATCTTCTCCTGAACACCAGAATCATCTTCCTGAGTCTCCCCTGCACGCAGCGGTACAATGTATGCTGCGATCCGTAGTCGCCATGACCAGGGGGAGAAAACAAAAAAAAGGCAGTGGAGCTGTCCCTGCCAGCCAAGATGGCGCCGGCCCTGGGATGCCGCAGCCTGCCTCCCGCGGGCAGGAGAAGAATAAAGACACTGGCACCAAACCTAAATCGGCCCGAACTGGGGGTAAGCACAATGCAGGGGACATACTACTCTATGCCAAGCGGCTCTGTGACATTCAAGCTTCAACACCTTTGTTTTTGTGATACGTTATATGATTACGTTAAATCTAAAATCAAAATGCATTATTAGCAGCAGCAGACTTAACAAAGAGCTACTGTAGAAATATTGAGACCTCTAACAGGACAGCAGGAGAACAAGAGATGGTCAAATACTAGTTGAGCACCAGAGTCTTCTAACTCCCTCTTAAAGCAGGGTAATAAGTCATATGTATTGTGATGTTCAACTTACAGTATAAGTAAAGGCAAAACTTTTTTTTGTTTTTTTTTTTTGTTTTAGATGGAGTGGAGAGGGATTAGAACACCTGTCAGTTTTCATTGCCATTCTGTGCCCCCCTTAGGTCATCCCCAGACAAGTAATAGAGGGGAAATCTTCCAATGGGGACACAAGTTCTGGATACCTGGGGGTCTCCAAGGAATTTTCTTAATTTGTCAGGATTTTCTCTCACTTCCTGTTTGGCTATGGGACAGCAAGTCAAGAGAAATCTCCACAATGGAACACAGATGGCAAAAAAAAAAAAAATCGGACAGGCTATAACCTTCCCTTGCTCTATCCAAAATGAAGAAAAAAAAAATTGCCTATAGTTTTACTTTAATTTATAAGATGTAATCTTATATAATATAGAATATTTTGAGTTTGGCATATTCCTTTTAATTCAAATATGTTCATATTTAATATAGGAAAAATACAGATTTATAAAAAAAACAAGGTATATCAGGGTAATAACTGGACATGTGTTGCAATTTAGGTTTATATCTATGTTGATGCCGTCATTAACCACATGTGTGGATCAGGTGGTGGTGCGGGAACACATTCAACTTGTGGAAGCTATTTCAATGCTGGAACCGAAGAATTCTCTGGAGTACCCTATTCTAACCTGGATTTCAATGATGGCAAATGTTATACTAATAATAAAGAAATCCAGAACTATGGAGATGTTAATCAGGTACAATGTTGTGTTTTCTCTGATTTTGTAAAGAATATAAGCTGTTTATATTTGTAATTTAAAACACTTTTCCACACCTTGAAATCTTTTAAATTAGCATTTTTTTTGCCTTAGAAAAAGGGAATGGTATTTCGTAGAAGAATGGCTTAAAGTGGAGTTCCACCCATTTTAGTAACTTTAGATATATGTAATCCCCTTTAAAACGACTTTTACCAATGGAAACTTTTTTTTTTTGCTAGTAAATACCTTATTTTCTGCTTTATTCATCCTCTCCTCACTTCCGGGTCCGGTCAGCGATTACGTCATTCGGCGATTCGCAGGGCGTGCTGGGATGTATCTCAGGGCATGAAATCTCGCATTATTACACAGGAGATGAGCTGTACTGCTCTGCCCTGCCTCCGCCCCGCCTCCTCTCAGTGAGCTCAGTGAGGATATAATGCTTTCAGTCCTCGCTCACTGAGAGGAAGCGGGGCGGAGCACGGCCTCAATACAATACATACAGCACAGCTCACTGAGAGAAGGCAATTTAAAACACCTTTCCACACCTTGAAATCTTTGAATGGTATTCTGTAGAAGAATGGCTTAGCAATTGTTGGAGATTCCAATAATTTGTTGCTTGGTAAGAAAGTTGTTCACTCTTGGCAGCATTTTGAACTGACTACAATTTTCTTTAAGCTGCTTGCTTATCCAATGTAGATTATGATGCCCAGGTCACAGCATTGATTTGTAGTATACAAATATGTTCTTTATCCAGCACCAGCAGCAACCCAGCAGGCATCTGCAAAACTTTGTAGAAATGGATTAAGGATAATCCTGGGGAAACTGCAAGTCAGTCTTCCCCTTTTACTATATTACCCTGGAACTCCTCACCCTAAATAGGTGAGAATCCCTGAGTCCTTCATCCTGTAATATGTCATCCCTTTAATGGACCACAACCCCAACAAATAAGACCCATAAAACCCAGCCAAGACCCCATCCCTGGCATCCTGTATGATATATATATATATATATATATATATATATATATATATATATATAGCAATGTTTGGAGAATCAGCTGGATCGCAGGACACAGGCATTGCAACCAAATAAATGTTTATTAACTTAAACAGGCTTCGTAGCAGCAAAAAAAAAAAAAAAAAAACACAAGGAAAAAACAGTCTCACCGACATGAAGAGTTCATAGCTGCTTTTGTAGTCAAACAGTCCCCACTTTTGGAGTGGGTAGGTTTCCCTGGCAACAGGTTCCCCTGGCAACTGACATGCACCCTCTCGGCTGTACAAAAGTCCACCATCCACAGTCTCCTCTATACTCCACCCCACCAATCTACAACTTCCTGTCCTTCTTAAACCCACTTCCTCTGATCAATGAGTTAACTCCTTTTGTTCCCTTAAAAAAAAAAATATATTTATATTTTTTTATAGACTTGATGACATTTATTTAACTTCACATGTATACCACAACTACAGGTGAGAAACTGCAGACTTGTGGGCCTCTTGGACTTGGCACTGGAGAAGGAATATGTCCGTGGAAAAATTGCTGCCTTCCTAAATAACCTTATCAGCATTGGTGTAGCTGGCTTCAGACTGGATGCTTCCAAACATATGTGGCCTGGAGACGTTTCTAACATTATCAGCAGATTGAGCAACCTGAACACTAAGTGGTTCCCAAGTGGCAGCCGTCCTTTAATCTTCCAGGAGGTATGAATTTATCTGTTGTTTAACAATATACTAATATATGCTTCTTAGGGTAATGGCTTAGGTGTTTTTTTTATTATTTTTAATACATTGTGGAAAAATTTGCACAGGTAACTATATGAGAGAATTGATGTTTGTGTATAAATTATGATTATCTCAGGATTCAAGCAAAGCAAGGTGCTAAAATTGTTTAAGAAACTATTAACACATGTAATTTTAATAACAAGGATGTTATTCATTATTATCATTTAACAAACATATCTAGTTTGCAATTAACATATAACAAAAAGAGCTTATACTTGGGGGTCTTTTTAAAAAAACATTTGTTGGCCATATGACAGAAGAATTTATGCAATCTGAACAAAATGTTCCCCTTACTTTTTCCAAAATAATAATTCCTGTATCATCATCTCTATCTAGTGGCCAAAATGCAGTATATTTTCTCATTGAAGGAATTCAGAAAACTATATTGCATTTTAGCCATTAGTTGGAGCTGATGACACAGGAATGAATCTATTAGAAAACATGCGGTGAAGTTTCATTCTGATTGCACAAATGTTTCTGACATTCGTGCAGCAAATTTTTTTTTTAAATAGACCCCTTGGTATATTCACTTGTTAATATTAGTCACAGACACACATATCTTCAAATTTTGAATAATTTAATTCTTCTTCATTTAAATAGAATGAGAAATAAATTCTAGCAGAATAAAAAAATATCCTTACATTAAAGTGTATGTTACATTTAAACATTTCTTTGTATCTACAAGTTCTTGTCTATATATGTATTTTTCATAGTAGTCTATTACTGTTTTATAGATTCTATTTCAAAGAAATACCTGATTGATTTCTTCCCTTTTGCAAACTGACCATGCAAAGCACAGAAGCAGATCCATGCTTGCATGGCCAGTTTGCATCCCAGGTCTTGCTTTTGGGAGGAACAGGATGCCAAGCCAACAAACAGCATACCTGTATCTTCCATGGTCAGATAAGCTTGCCATGCCCCTTGCCAATCACACCCTGTTTTCTGTAACACAGTTTCACTCTTACGTAGCGCAGTGAACTTTGAGTTACGTAGAAAACTGCCCACAAGCTTTCAAAACGAACCTGCCCCTGATAGCTGGAAGAGGATAAGAGGGAAAGCTGTGTGGTAACATAACAGCACATTAAAAGCTGAAAAACATTAAAAAAATATTATTTAAAAAAAAAAAAAAAGGAGTTGCTAGTCAATAATAAAGTTCATTTTGTGTGTCAATGCATCAATTATATCAATAAGTAACAAAAGCATATAACACATCAAAGTAATACACCTATAGTGAACTCAGTGCAATATTCCAAATCTCAGTGTTATAAAGTGCCAGTGCTCTATTAAAGGGATCTCCAAACTACGGCCCTTCAGCTGTTGTGAAACTACACATCCCATGTAAAACTCTGGCATTCACAGACATTACTAGGCATGATGGGAATTGTAGTTCCTGAACAACTGGAGGGCCATAGTTGAAGACCCCCTGCTCTATCATAATCAGAAAAGAATCCAGCAAATAAGACACTCCACCACTGATCACAATACTGTCAACAGTACTATTCCAATGTTTACAGTGCTGTAAAAGTGTCCAGTCCTCCAAATCAGCAGGCTATAGGAAACAATTATTAACTCCACCACTGAGAACAATATTGTACAAAATGTTTCTTTTTTTTTTTTTTTTATATTTCTTTATTAAATATTTTTCTCATATAAAATCTATAACATACATTTCAAAGGAAAACATTACTTGTTACATCTTGTTTATCAATATTTCCCTTCTATATATTTTCCTTCTCAAAGCTAACGTTGTACTATTTACCCCCCCCCCCCCTCCCTCATCCTGCCTCTACTATGTCTCACCTTCTCCCTGAATAATTTTATAATCACATGTTTGTTTAAAATCTTGCCACTCTACCCATATTTCTGCCCAATTTCCTTGTTCCTCTTCCCCCCAGCTCCTTAGTAGTTCTAATTTTCTCGTTGTTTCCACCTTCTTTATAAGAAAACATTAATTCCTCACTTGTTAAACTCGGCAAAAAGCTTGATACCCCTAAAATGGCAAAAAGAAGACCCTCCCTCAAAGTGTTTCTCAATACTTCCACTGTGCTTCTCCAGTGCTTCTCTCTTCCCAATGTGTTGCACACAACCCACATCTGTGAGCATCTCCTAATTAGCGAGAACTCACCAGATGTTGTGACCCCTTATTTTAAAAGTGGGTTAGAATGTGTTCTATGATTTGCTTAAGACTCCTTTCACACATGGGAGTCTGTCGGCGGACTCCGTTTTTCTCAGCGGGGGATCAATCCGCCGATCCCCCGCTGAGCAGGCGGATGGCAGCTCTGTCTCTGTGCTGTGTGTGGAGACGGAGCTGTCAGGTCCCTGCTGTTCTCTATGGGGGAACCGTTCTCATCCGATCCGATCCGCCAGATGGATGGAAAATAGGGTTTCCATCCATCCAGATTTGACGGACCGGATCGGATCAGATGTCAGCGGACATGTCTCCGCTGACATCTGATGCTCAAAGAGATGCATGGGGCATCTGTTCAGATCTGCCTGAAAAACTGACAGGCGGATCTGAACGGTCCGCTAGTGTAAAAGGGGTCTAAGGCAATCTGGGCACTAGTTTCTCAGCTGTATCCCATCTATATTACCTCTCGTCATCATATAGACTAAAGGGGAGAACAAGAGGGGCACCATAGTATAAACCCTTTTATTTAATATTTATTTTATTTTATATTCAGTATAAAAGTAATCCACTCACATGTCAAAGTGCCTGTCCCGGCAATATTAAACAAAGCCTGCTCTAGTGTGTGTATGTATGAATGTGAGCTAGGGGCCTATGATTTTAAGCTCCTTGAGGGCAGGGACTGATGTGAATGCACAATGTGTGTGTAAAATGCTGCATCAGTTTTCGATGCTATAACAGAAAAAAAAATTATTCGGCAAAAATGTAGACGGCTCCTGTTCTGCTTCAGCAATCTAAGCACGAAAAATGTGATCTATATAACTGAGCCAGTTGTGATGAAATAACTTAACTTACAGCCTAGTAGCTTGGCAAACAGTGACTCGATCCAAATGACATGCTGCACATCATAGAAAGCTTTAATAAGAAAACTGTGCAGATCTTTACAGATGAACAGCAGATAGGTCACAAAAATCATAGCGTGTCTAGCTCCACCATAATTCAGCATGTGTGATGAATGGAGACTAAAGCATGAAGAAGAAAGGTGGAACTAACTACATAGAGCATCCTTTAGCTACGTAATGAGGAAAGGACAAAAGTATTTCACCACTTGTCCTCTGGAAGATTTACCCCCCTTAATGACCAGGCCGTTTTTTGTGATACAGCACTGTATTATTTTACCTGACGAATGCGTGGTCGTACGACGCTATTCCTAAACAAAATTTATTTCCTTTTTGTCCCCACAAATAGAGCTTTCTTTTGGTGGTATTTAATCACTGCTGTGGTTTTTATTTTTTGCGCTTTAAACAAAAAAATACTGACAATTTTGAAAAAAAAAACAATATTTTTTACTTTTTGCTATAAAACATATGCAATCAACAAAAAAAAAAAAATCAAGTTTCTTCATCAATTTAGGCCACTAAGTATTCTGCTACCTATTTTTGGTGAAAAAAACTATGGGATATTTTTGTTTATTTTTTTTTTTTTTACTAGTAATGTTAGTGATAAGCAACTTATAGTGGGAATACGTTATTGCGGCAGACAAACAAAACACTAACTGACACTTTTGTCATTTTTAGACTTTTTCGGGACCAGTGACACTAATACAGTGATTAGTGCTAAAAATATGCACTGTCACTGTACTAATGACACTGGCTGGGAAGTGGTTAAACATCAGGGGCGATCAAAGGGTTATGCCTAGCCAGTGTTTGTGCACTGTGTGGGAGGTGTTTTTACTAGGGGAAGGCTTGGATCCATGTTCCTGCTTTACAGGAACAGCGATCTGCCTTGTTTACATAGGCAGATCGCCGTTCTGGCTCTTTGCCTAATGATCGGCTATTGCTGGCGAATATAGAGTCCGCGGTACCTGCAGATTAGCTCCCGCTGTGTCTAATCACAGCGGGAGAAGGTCATCGGCAGCGCGCATGTGCAACCCAGACTCTGAAGTGTCGGATCATGAACTAGGTACGTGATCCAGCCCAGCCGTGCCACTTTGCCACAGTATAACTGCAATATACAGTCGGCAATTGGTTAAAGGCAAGCAAACATCAATGCATGTGTAACATGATAGCTCATAACTCCCATTGTGGGCTGACAACGCACAGCATTTTCGAGGACTGAGTGATGTCAGCCATGCTCAGTTTTCTTTTTCTAAGCTACTCAGACTCACCTACTCCCTGATCTCCACAACATAAAGACTGATCATTCTGTAGCCCAACATAACAACTGGGAGGGCTCAATGGTATCTTTAAAATAACACAGGCACAAGTCACAGGACAGCTGAACAGATATAACAACCTGGTTTGAGTGGTATAATTACGGACTAAAAAGTGGCAAGTAGGAAAGTTTCATTGTTAGCATTTACTTACGCTTTAAGCCCAACAATATCACCTAGATATAGAGTGTGACACTTCATTTAATATCTTCAAAAAATATCTACTTAAAACCGTCTACTTTTTGTCTGTCACTGTGTTCTAACACTAACAGAATTTTTGGTCTTTTATTTTAATTTTGACCTGACATGACATGAATATGGAAACAACGTGATATATATTATGTTTTTGTGTTTCTGATAGGTTATTGATCTGGGTGGGGAAGCAATTTCAGCTAGCGAATACTATGGAATTGGCCGTGTGACTGAGTTCAAATATGGAGCCAAGCTTGGCAATGTGGTTCGCAAATGGAACGGAGAAAAGCTGTCATACCTAAAGTGAGTACAGACACATCTTCATGGGCTGCACAGCAGCCTAGTGGTTAGCACTCCTGCCTTGAAGCATTGAAGTTCCCAGTTTGTGTCCAGGCCAGGACATTAATTGGCTCATGTCTAAAATTGTCCCTAGTATGATATTCCACTCAGTGCAGTAAAAGATTCTTGTGTGGTGAACATTAACTGTATAAAAGGATTTACCTATCACTATTTTGCCCTATAGGAACTGGGGTGAAGGATGGGGTTTCATGCCTTCCAACCGAGCCCTGGTGTTTGTTGACAACCATGATAACCAGAGAGGACACGGTGCTGGAGGTGCTTCCATCCTTACCTTCTGGGAATCCCGGTAAGTATTTACTGTAAACACAAATACGAAAAATTAATAATACATTGTTTCATATGCACAAACCTCTTTTATTTCTAATTTTTACAGCCTGTACAAAATTGGCGTTGCCTTTATGTTGGCACATCCCTATGGTGTCACACGTGTCATGTCCAGTTTTCGTTGGACAAGAAACTTTGTCAACGGAAAGGTAATGAACATTTTCAAAAACACAAATTATTGTGATCCTTTTTTCCCTGCTTCAAACTATCCTATCATTTTTTGTCATTTGTTATCATTTTTTGTCCTTAACTAGTGTGAAACAAAAAATAGAGACACATCTATACTACACCTGACTGGTTCTTTTTACTCTCCAGGATGTCAATGACTGGATTGGACCTCCAAGCAACTCTGATGGATCAACTAAGGCAGTTACTATTAATGCTGACACAACTTGTGGCAATGATTGGGTCTGTGAGCACAGATGGCGCCAGATTAAGTGAGTTAAGAGAGAAGCATGGGATGTAAAAAATTAAACATTCATACTCACCTGGATGGCTGCTGCATCAACCGGTCTGATGGGGCAGCTATCCTTCGTGGGTTCTACACCTAGAAGTGAGTGATCAAAGACTGTTAGTGACCAGCTCTGTGCTGAAGCGCCGGGCTGTGGAGGGGGTGGGAATGGCTGGCTCAGGCTTTCAGCGGCATGCTGAGAGGCTGAGCCAGCTGCTGTTCAGGCATCTGGGCAGATCCCGACATTATTGTTCGGATCTCTGCAGAGCCTGGATTGGCTCTGTGGCATCAGCCGACAGCAGACTTTAGTGTGAGTGAGTGTGAGTTTTTGAGTGCAGAACTAAGGGCAATGACCCACAGGAGAAGTATGGCCAAAAAAAGCTTTGGCCATACTTCTCCTTTAAAGTCAATGTGGTGACTTGTGATCACTGTAGGATCGTACAACCCCACAAACAAGCACCCTGATTCCACCTACACTGTAACCATCTGATCACTTATGATAAATGAGAAAGCCAGGAAACTAAAATGTGAAAAATTGTGACAGCAGCCCCGTTATTTGGGTTTAAAACAGAATCCCTTTACCTTTTTTTTATACTAGACCTGTAACATTAAATACACAAACCAATACCTCCATTAAAACTTTACCCAAACCACCTGCTCAGTCTTTCAGGACTCGAGCACCAAGTAATTGTACCAATCACCAGGTACCACCATAAACAATGTCCACCCACACCTGTTGGGCAGCAATAGCCCAATAAAGCTGGAGCTGTGACAAAGGGAAGGAGGGGAGGTGACAGCTTGATTGAAGATTTAAACTGTTGAAACAGACCACAGATGTTGGAACCTATAAAGGAAAACACTTCACCCCCATTGTTTGCTTAATTTAAGTTTGATTTCAGCTTCTAATACAATTTTAACTGCCCAGGATCAAAGCAGTGAGAACCTTCTGTCAATAGCTGTTTTCTGTGACAACTTATCAGTAACCAGGATGTGAGGTGGCGGGAAGGAGCCATGCACCTGAAAACCTGAAAAGATAAAAAGAGAAAACCAGCACAAAATTTTTGTATTTTTTATCGTACTAATTCAATTAACATTGTTAACCCTGAAGCCTTCCCCGCTGGGAGAAGACATTGATTACTGCAAGCAGCTATAGCAGCTGCTAGCGATAATCGTAAGTGAATCCAGCAAGCTGGTTGTACCCAAGTTTATCGATCTATCAACTTGGTACATTAAGCCTGCTCACACATGGTTCGAATCTTGGTCGGTTCTAGCTGAAACAGACGAGATTCGAACCATCTATGGTCAGCCTTAGCCCTGTGTCCCCAGCATTACATATAGTTTACATTCAGAACTAGGGATGTAACGATATCAAAATCTCACGGTACGATACAATTTCGATATTGACCTCACGGTACGATATTTATTGCGATATTGTGGAAAAGCTCACGGTATTGTTAAATAGCTCATGATAGTGTTTGTGATGATAATAGCGAAAAAATACCGACATTTATTCTGCTTTTGCCAGTCAACAGGCAATTTATTGTTGTATTTATGGATCCATGACAACATAAAACACTGATCACATAGTGCTTTTAAAGTGCAAGTTGTAGTCAGGAACATCAATATTCTGTATAGTAATATTTGGTTGCATAATTGATTCTTCTGTGCAATGTTCAAGTTAAGAAGCAGCTAGAACAATTGTAAACAAACAATAGGCAATTCCCTTTAAGTGCAAACAAAGATCAAGTTAAGTCAGGTTTAAATGTGCAAGGCAAATAAAGGCAACCTTTTAAAACTGGTATTTAGGAACATAACTTAAACTTAAATAAAATAGTCAGTCAAAAAGCCTTTAAAAAAAACACTGACCTATCATTTAGCTTATGTTCACGTTTTTCATCAGAAAGATCAAAATATCTACATTGCAAGAAAAAAAAAAAAAACAGTAAAAAAAATCCTTAAACTCTGGTCTATGTAGTTAACAATGATTTGTTCCGCGGGACTGTGTTTATTCCTCTTGCTTTTTGACGGATACCTGTCCTTTTAATATTGTAACCCAACCACGACGATATCGAGACACGACCACGACGATATCGAGACGACCACGACGATACGATATCGCGATATCTTCGATATCGTTACATCCCTATTCAGAACTCCAAGCTACCAGATTATAAATGTAAATTAACATATAAGTTGGAAAATAATCAGCATCTGACAGGTTATTATGATATATACACCTTTATTTCCGAGAGATTTATCCATGAAGTACATTTCTATGTATAGGACCTTTTTTTTTATACATTTTTTTCTTTTGCTTTTAGGAACATGGTAATCTTCCGTAACACAGTTGATGGCCAAGCATTTACTAACTGGTGGGACAATGCAGGAAATCAAATTGCTTTTGGCCGTGGCAATAGGGGATTCATTGTTTTTAATAATGAGACCTGGTAAGTGATTTTAATATTGGTTTCAAACAGCAGTTACCCAACGAGTCCTTTTGAAGACCCAAGAAAACAATTTAAACCTCTTAACCATCATCAAACATAGTTTTGAGAGTCACTTTGAGAATACTGAAAAATGCTGATAGAAATGACATGCAGGCACGCAGCTGTGCCAGCAAGTACCTGAAGCAGGTTTAGTATCCTCAGCCTGGTTCTAAGCTGGAAAGGTTTCAAAACCTGCATGTACTGTGGGTGCTTGCCACCCCCACACATTTCTAGAGGCGCATCACTATTTTGGGCTGACTTACTGCAGGTAGGCAGTAAAGCTGGTCATAGATGCAGGGCCGTCTTTATTCTTGATTGGACCCTGGGAAAAAATTTCTTGGGCCCTCTTGAATCCACTTATTAACTATTTGGGGGCTCAAGGGGCAGCTGCTTTGGGCCCCACAACAATGACTAGACCCGGGGCAGCTGCCCATTTTGCCCTGTGTTAAAGACAGCCCTGCATAGATGGATTGAAATTCAGCCGGTTCAGCAGGGACCGACTTTGCTTTATCTTCAGAGCTCTGCCTTGCCCCATGCCACCATTGTAACATTGGCTACAATGGTGTCCTAATGGATAATAACAGGCTTGTGTGCTGTTTAATTTCTCTTGAGTGCCAACATAAACATAAACTACAGGTTCAAGTTGATCTATTGCAAGAATACAGTCAAATAGCAGATCTATTTGCAAACAACTATGTCTGCCTTCAGATTTTATCATTATTATTCATAATCTTAAGGTTATATTTTGGTGGACACTGGAGAGGTAAACTACCTACATTTTATCTCGTATCTCTATGGGACCAGTTAGAGAAATCTCTACTCTTGAGTTCCTATATATGTATAAATGCCATGGCCAATAGGAGGCAAAAGCATTCTACTTCTTGGATTTTTTTTAATTGAATTTAGATGGAAGTAGAGAACTACTAACCAGTATGGGAATTCGGTGATAGCTTGCAAAATTCCAAAGTGAAACAAAGTGAAACTGAAAACACCAAGGACCTATGGCAGTGAGATCTCACTAAGGAGATAAACAAAAACCTAGTGGGTGACAATACCTGAGAGTTACCCATTCCTTATATCATTTAATCATTGCCTTATTCCTGCAGGAACATGGATGTTACTCTGAACACTGGACTTCCTGCTGGCACATACTGTGATGTAATCTCTGGACAGAAAGAAGGCACCCGCTGTACTGGTGTACAGATCACTGTGAGCAGCAATGGCTCTGCCCGTTTCACAATCAGCGGCTCAGCTGCAGATCCATTTATTGCCATTCATGTGAATGCTAAGCTGTAATTGTTACCACTTCACCTAGCACCAATAAAGATATTCAGACAGTGATTGACATCCTTGGCGTTTTTTACTTGTGAAACAAGATTGTTTGGTTAGGCAACAGCAAAAAACAAAAAAAAACAAAAAAAAAAAAAATAAATGTATTCTGTATTTAAAACCAAGATAATTTTGGCTATAAATACATTTTTCGTTTCAAATGCATAGTGAGAATATGAAACAAAAAAAGCTGCTCCAGGTGAGTGAGTCTCTAGTTAATTCCCATACATACTAGTCAGGTGCTAGCCCAGTTCGCATGCTGTATATTATAAGGAAATAATTGCGGATGGCTGCACTTCCAAAAATCCTTTAATTAAAGCTTCATATGACAAGTGGTTGACAGATGGAGCAGGGGACAAAGAGGTAGATGGGTTTTGCGCAAATATTAGCGCTTAGTCATTACCCATTGGAACTAGTCACCACAATCACCTATATACAGCTTCAATGTGTCATCATTAGGTTACAGATGAACTAACCAATTAAAAAAGTTCTCAGCTGGTATCACAAAGAAAACTCGACTGCAGTACACAATACATACACTCAAATCTTATGTGAAGAGTTTGGTCCAGATCCACTACCAGAAAGAATCTCAATCACTAATTGAACTCGGAGCAAAATCATCATTGTATAATAGCAACAACATATGCGAAATAATATTTTTTTTAATGAATTGGTTAGCTGACCTGTAACCTAATGACACATTAGAGCTGTATATAGATGATTGTGGTGATTAGTTCCAATAGGTAATGACTAAGCACTAACATTTGCGTGAAACGCGTCAACCTCTTTATCCCCTGCTCCATCTGTCAACCACTTGTTATATGAAGCTTTAATAAAAGGATTTTTGGAAGTGCACTCTCAATGCTGTTGGTGTTATCTGCAAACACTGAAATAGTACTTTTAATCCCAGACCCAGTGGCATATCATCCCTGTGTGCAGGGTGTTTACTGCACGCAGGCCCGAGAGGGGCGCGAGGGACAGTTGCAAGCATCGATCTCCCTGTATGGCTTTTCAGCTGACAGTCGCTTCTCCTCCTCTCCCTCCTGTGGCTGTCAGCTGAAAATCCATATAGGGAGATCAGGGATTGCAACTGTCCCTCCCACAGCATCGATCACAGCAACTGTCTCCCTCTTCAGCCCCCCTGTGTGCTCCTCATCCAGCCCACCCCCTCACCCCCCGTGTCCTCCTCCGGTCCCCTGTGTGCTCCTCCTTTGGCCCCTCTCATCCCCTGCAGCTGGCTTCCCTCTTCTCCTCTCCCGCCGGCTCCTGTGGGGGATCTGTCAGGATGGAGAGCGGAGGAAGGGGCAAGCAAATATTTCATTTAGCAGCCCCTTCCTTTTCTGAATTGGACACAGGGAGTGATCACTATCGATCGCTCCTGTGTCCTTTGACAACTGAGCATAGTAAACTGTGTTTATTCTCCTTTAGTTTAGGAATGAACAGGAGCCACTGTGTTTTCAATACTGAGGCTGCAGAGAAAGGGTTTGGGGAATCTCTGTCCTCAGTCCCTTGTCTCAAAGGGGAAATGTTAGGGGTCTGTTTAGACCACTGATATCTCACCAAAGCCCACCAACAGGGCTGATAAAAAATGCAATAAATACTAAAAAATGTAATTGTAAAACAAACTACTGACACCATCCTCCTGTCCACACTGTCCACTGCCCCAAACCCCTTCCCCACAAAAAGCATTGTGAAAAAAATAAAAAATAAACTAAATTGTAAAAAAAAAGATAAAAAAAAAACTACTGACACCATCCACTGCCCTACTGACAGCCCCACTCCCTTTCCCAGAAGCATTGTGAAAAAACCTATTTAAAAAAAAATAATAAAATACATAATTGTAAAAATAGAAGATAGTAAAATAAAAAAACTACTGACACTGTCCACAAACACACACACACACTCGTGAAAACAAATAATACAAAAATAAACTGTAAAAAAAATAAAATAAAAAATAAAATGTTAAAAAATAGTACAAATAAAAGTTATGCCACTGCCGTACTGGCACCATCTACTGGCCCCCAAAAAGCACTTTGAAAAAAATGAAAAAAAAAAAAATACAAAAAAATATAAAATGATAAAAATAAGGAACTACTGACACCATCCTGCACACACTACCCATCACCGTATACTCTGCACTCCTTACTTGCAAATTCTGCCCACCTCCATACACTCCACACTCCTCTCCTGCACATACTACCCACCTCCATACACTCCATACTCCTCTTCTGCACATACTACTTACCTCCATACACTTCGCACCCCTCTCCTGCACATACTACCCCCTGCCATACACTCCACACTCCTCTCCTGCATGCTACATCTCTTCTCTATACTACAGCAAATTAGACCACGCCCACATTTCACAGCGACGCGCTATTTCTCAATCAATCAATGCCTAGGGCCCACTTTTTATTTTGCACACAGGCCCACTGATTTCATGATATGCCCCTGCCCAGACCCTATATCATTTATAAATTTTGTGAGGAATTAACTCATTAGAGGGTTGTGCATGACCCCCTGGATGAGTCACAGCATGGTGAAAAAGGCACAGATAGACAGCAGAATCTAGGTGAAACTCAACTGTGGTTTATTTACAAAGTCCATGTGTATTTGTACATTGATATCATATCCCCCCTCAATCGTCTCTTCTCCAGAGAGAATAGGTTCAGTGCTTGTAGTCCTTCCTCATAGCTGATGTCCTCCATTCCCCTAATTATTTTTGTTGCCCTTCTCTGGACTTTCTCCATTTCCAGCACATCCTTCCTGAGGACCGGTGCCCAGAACTGGACAGCATACTCCAGATGTGGGCGGACCAGAGTCTTGTAGAGTGGGAGAATAATCTCTTTATTTCTGGAGTGAATACCCTTTTTTATACATCCCAGTATTCTGTTGGCTTTGCTTGCAGCGGCTTGGCATTGCATGCCACTGCCAAGCCTGTTGTCTACCAGTACCCCCAGGTCCTTTCCCATCCTAGACTCACCCAGAGGTTCCCCCCCTAATGAGTAGCTTGCTTTCTGGTTTCTGGCACCCACGTGCATTACTTTACATTTTTCAACATTAAACCTCATCTGCCATGTAGTTACCCAACCCATTATTTTGTTCAGGTCCGCTTGTAAGGTTTCCACATCCTGCCCAGAAGATATTGGCATGCTTAGTTTAGTATCATCCGCAAATACTGAGATTTTACTCGATATCCCCTCCTCTAGATCATTTATGAATAAATTAAACAGGATTAGCTCCAGGATAGAACCCTGGGGGACCCCGCTTTCCACACCCGCCCAATCTGAGTACTCCCCATTAATCACCACCCTTTTAAACCTCCCCTGGAGCCAGTTCTCTATCCAGGTACTCACCTTATGGTCCATACCTACCTTCCTTAGTTTGAACAGTAAGCATTTGTGGGGAACGGTGTCAAGGCCTTTGCAAAGTCCAGGTACACCACATCCACAGGCTTACCTTTATCTAGGTGGCAGCTCACTTCATCATAGAAGGTTAATAGATTGGTTTGGCAAGAACGATTTTTCATGAATCCATGCTGATTACTACTAATAATACCATTTCCATTACTAAAGTCTTGTATGTGGTCCCTTGACATCCCCTCCAAAATCTTGCAGACTACTGATGTTAGGCTGACCGGCCTATAGTTACCCGGAATATATCTCGGCCCCTTTTTAAATATTGGTACCACGTTGGCTTTTTTCCAATCAGCTGGCACCATACCCGTCTAAACTATCCCTAAAGATCAAGAATAATGGTCTGGCAATCACCTGGCTGAGCATTTTAAGAACCCTTGGGTGCAAGCCATCCAGTCCCGTTGATTTATTTATGTTAAATTTCTCTAGTTTAGTTCTAAGTCTATCATCCGTTAGCCATGGCGGTATTTTCTGAGGTGTGTTGTTTAGTTTGGCCTTACAAGCTGGGTTAATGTAGCCTCCCAATTCTTTTGTGAAGACTGAAGAAAAGAAATGATTTCACACTTCCGCCTTTTCCCTGTCCTCTGTGGCCAAAACTCCCTTATCGTCTTTTATGGGGCCAATGTGTTCTGGCCTCGCTTTCTTACTGTTTATATACTTAAAGAATTTTTTGGGGTTCTTTTTACTCTCTTCCGCTATATGTCTGTCATGTTCTATTTTAGCCGCCCTGATTTCGTCTTTACATTTCTTATTAAACTGTTTGTAATGCTTGAATGCTGCCAATGACCCCTCAGCCTTGTATTTTTTTAAGGTCTTTCCTTTAGCATTAATATGCATTTTTATGTTGGAGTTTAGCCACCCAGGGTTTAGTTTTGCTCTCTTAAATTTATTTCCCTTTGGAATGCACTGGTCAATCCCTTTGTTAAGTATGCTCTTGAAGCACTCCCATTTTTCCTCCGTGTTCTTTGTTCCCAGGGTTCTATCCCATTTGATATTTTTTAGCAGAGAGTGCAGTTTTGGGAAATTGGCTCTTTTGAAATTCAGTGTTCTTATATTGCCCTTGTGTTTCCTATTACTATAATTAATACTGAAACTAATTGACCTATGGTCACTGTTTCCTAAGTTGCCCGTATTTCCATATCCGTGAGCAGGTCTGTATTGTTGGTAATCAGTAGGTCAAGTACCGCATTGTTTCTTGTCGGTGCATTCACCATCTGACCCATGACCACAGAGGAAAAATGGGAATGCTTTAGGAACATATTAAGCAAATGCATCTTGCAGTGCATTCCTATGGTAAATAAATTTAGAAGAGACAAAGCCAAACCTAGCTGGCTAAACCGTAGTGTTAAAAAACGTATTAGGGGAAAAAAATATGCCTTCAAGAAATATAAATCAGAGGGCACATTATCGGCTTTCGAGCAATACAAGGAGGCAAATAAGAAAAGTAAACAAGAAATCAAGATGGCTAAAATCAACTTTGAGAGACAAATAGCGGAGGATAGTAAAAAAAAAAAAACCCAAAGAAATTCTTTAAATATATCAACAGCAAAAAAACTAGGGCAGAGCATATTGCACACATAATTAACAATGATGGGAGGATGGTTACAGAGGACACTGAAAAAGCAACCGTGCTGAATGCTTTTTTCTCGTCAGTCTTTACACAGGAAAAGAAGGGGTACACTGACCATGACTGTATGGTTAGTAGTAATACACAGGACTTGCCACTATGGCTAACAGAGGGTGAAATCAGGGAAAGGCTGGATAAACTTAACACAAACAAATCACCAGGCCCGGATGGCGTACATCCGAGAGTACTCAAGGAACTCAGTAAGGTTATATCTAGACCACTGTTCCTGATCTTTGCTGACAGTATTAGGACAGGAGATGTACCAGGGGATTGGAGGAAGGCTAACCTGATTCCGATATTCAAAAAGGGCCAGAGGCATATCCCGGGAAATTATAGGCCTGTCAGTTTGACATCAATAGTATGTAAACTTCTGGAGGGGATGATAAGGGACTATATCGTAGAGTATGCTAAAGACAACAACATCATCAACAATAATCAGCACGGGTTTACAAATGGACGTTCTTGTCAAACCAATCTCTTAACATTCTACGAGGAGATGAGCTGTGAGCTCGATAGGGGCAGACCAGTGGATGTGGTACACTTGGATTTCGCGAAGGCGTTTGATACAGTTCCCCACAAGCGCTTAATTTATAAAATAAGGTCTGCAGGTATCGACAGCAGGGTTTGCTCTTGGATACGGAACTGGCTAAAAAGGCGTGTCCAAGGGGTGGTAATAAACAGCGCATACTCAGACTGGTCTGAGGTAGTAAGCGGGGTGCCCCAGGGCTCAGTCCTGGGACCAACCTTGTTCAATTTATTCATAAACAGCATTGAGGACGGGATCAGTAGTTCGTTATCAGTTTTTGCAGATGACACAAAATTGGCCAGGGCAATAACTGCACAGCATGTAGCAGATATCCTACAGAATGACCTGGACAAAATAACGGAGTGGGCAACGACATGGCAAATGAGGTTTCTCTGTCGCTCATTGACAGACGTAGTCCTCCTTGATTAATATCAACTCGGGTTATACTGCCCTCTACAGGAGTAGGACTAGACAGGAAAGAAAACGTTCTGGCCACACCTTAGGGGCAGTCCCAGAGGGTATATCCTCTCCCTCTCTGCTACAGCAAATCAGTTTTTTTCTGTCAAGTTAGGAGTAAGGACCTAAGTTCCTTGCTGGGATCTCTGGTCCTGGCAAGATTTTTTAGAAATTGTTACGCCATGACCTAAAGGGGAGAAGCATCCCCCAGGCAGCATCTGATTTGATGGAACAAATTATGCAAGGACTACAGTTCATCTGTGACGCAGCCCTGGATGCCACTCCCTTGTTAGCGCATGCATCTATGTCAGCAGTAGTCCTCAGACGTGTGCTGTGGTTAAAGTGTTGGTCGGCGGATCAAGGTTCCAAGAAAGCTTTGGCAAATCTCCCTTTTCAGGGGGATCGCCTATTCGGGGCCACCCTAGATGAGATCATAAAGGATGTCACTGGGGGCAAGAGCACTTTTTTGCCGCAGGCTGCTAAAGCTAAAGGACCTCGTAACAGGCGTGGACCTTTCTTTTCCGCTCATAATAAGTTTGTTCGCTCCTCTGTTCAGATCCAGAGCTTTCCTGAATCCCGGACTAAAGGGTTCAGGAGATCATACGATCAGGATACAAGATCGAGTGTCGATCACTGCTACCGGTGCGATTCTTCCCTTCCAACATTTAGATGCTACAGGGAGCGGTAATTCCCGTTCCCTGAGCAGATCATATTCTTTACCTTTTCCAAAGATCATTCCCAGTCCCCTCCAGGAATCGGATCCGGTTGAGCGAGCGGACCAAGGAGTGTCTGGTCCAGTGACTTCGGTCTCTAATGCTCAACCAAGAGAAGTCACCACTTCTGATAGGAATCAAGTTTCTGATAAATGTGTGGGAACCGAGAACGATCAGACTTTGTCGGATTGCCTGGACCAAGCAGCTCTAGGGCAGGCCGGTTCGGATCCAGTCAGACAATATCATGGTGATGACTTAGGTCGATCACCAAGGATTTCACCATCTGTGTCTTCATTAGAGCATCCCGGAGGTGGATCTGTTGGCATATCGACTCAACAGGAAGGCGCGGAGGTTGGCAACGCGCGCCCGCGATCCTCTAGCGGATGCAGCAGACGCGCTGAACGGCCCGTAGGGGCAGTATCAGCCACCATATGTCTTCCCCCCTCTCAAGTTGCTGCTGAGATTTTTCCAGTTATCCTGGAAATTCCGGGCTGGCCTCGTCAAGCCAGATACGCCGACTTGGACAGGCTAGTCGCGGACGCTCCTTGGAGACTTCCTCTCAGGGAGGATCGGCGGTCTCAAGGACCGATCTTCCATCGTGCTTTACAGTCGCTGGTTTTAATGGCCTGGCCATTGAGACCCAGGTACTGAAGGACAGAGGGTTGTCAGCTTCAGTTATTCCTACTCTAATCAAAGCAAGGAAAGCGACTTCCAGCAAAGTCTATTATCGCACATGGAAGACTTATATTGCGTGGTGTGAATCTTTGGGATTTCCCCCACGTACCTATTTGGTGACCCGAATTTTGGCTTTTCTGCAAAAGGGGGTTGAGCAGAAACTATCCTTGAGCACTATCAAGGGTCAGGTTTCAGCGTTAGCAATCTTCTTTCAGAAGCCTCTGGCTACCCATTCCTTGGTGCGCAATTTCATCCAGGGGGTGCGGCACTTGGCTCCGCCAGTGCGCGCGCCCTTACCGCCCTGGGATCTTAATTTGGTTTTGTCGGTTCTGCAGAAACCTTCCTTTGAAAATATCAAGGAGATTCCCTTGCTTACATTATCCCAGAAGGTGGCCTTCTTGGTGGCTATCACTTCTGCACGCAGGGTGTCAGAACTGGCGGCATTATCATGCCATTCCCCATATCTAGTGGTTCATAGGGATAAGGTAGTTCTTCATCCGAAGCCATCCTTTCTTCCTAAGGTGGTTTCAGATTTTCATCTGAATGAAGATATTGTGCTACCTTCCTTGTGTCCGAAGTCCAATCATCCTCGGGAATGTGCGTTGCATTCCTTGGATGTAGTTCGGGCTATCAGGGTATACCTGAAGACTACGGAATCGTTCCGTAAAACGGATTCACTTTTTGTGATCACGGATGGCCCCAGAAAGGGGTTGCCTGCATCTGCCGCGACTATCTCCAAATGGATTAGACAGACAGTGGTACAGGCTTATTCTATTAAGGGTCGGAATCCTCCGTTCCCTGTTAAGGCGCACTCCACTCGATCGCTCAGTACTTCCTGGGCCTACCGCCATCAGGCGTCAGTGGTCCAGGTTTGCAAGGCGGCTACCTGGTCGTCGGTGCATACCTTTACAAAATTTTATAAAGTTGACGTGATAGCATCGTCAGATGCCTCTTTTGGCCGCAAGGATTTGCAGGCCGCAATTTGAGGAGACCGGTGGTCTACCTCGAGGGTTTTTTCCGTTGGAATTTCAGTTGAGTCTCATCGTTTGATTGATGAGCCTTTAAAACTTCTAGTTGGCACTGGTTGGGCCTTCTAGATTGGATTTTGATTTCCATTTTCCCACCCCTCATTTGTGGCACTGCTTTGGGACGTCCCGAGTTGATATTAATCAAGGAGGACTACGTCTGTCAATGAGCGACAGAGAAAATGGATTTTTGTAAGATCTTACCGTAAAATCCTTTTCTCTTAAGCTCATTGACAGACGTAGTACCCGCCCCTCTGTTTTTGAGTTGGGTTGGGTAAAATTCTCTAAACACTGCTTTGTGACATAACTGATTTGCTGTAGCAGAGAGGGAGAGGATATACCCTCTGGGACTGCCCCTAAGGTGTGGCCAGAACGTTTTCTTTCCTGTCTAGTCCTACTCCTGTAGAGGGCAGTATAACCCGAGTTGATATTAATCAAGGAGGACTACGTCTGTCAATGAGCTTAAGAGAAAAGGATTTTACAGTAAGATCTTACAAAAATCCATTTTTAATGTGGAGAAGTGTAAGGTTTTGCACTTGGGGACTAAAAACACAATACACGTTAGGAGGGGAACCCTTGGGGGAATGAAAAATGGAGAAGGATCTGGGAGTCTTGGTTGATGATAGATTAGGCAACAGCATGCAATGTCAAGCGGCAGCTGCCAAAGCCAGCAGAATATTAGCATGCATAAAGAACAGGATGTATTCCAGAGATAAGACTATAATCCTTCCACTTTATAAAACTCTGGTCCGACCGCATCTGGAGTATTCAGTCCAGTTCTGGTCGCCAGTCCTCAGGAGGGATGTGTTGGAGCTGGAGAGAGTCCAGAGAAGGGCAACTAAACTGATTAGGAGATTGGAGGACCTTAACTATGAAGAGCGGCTGCAATCGCTCGATTTATTCTCCCTGGAGAAGAGACGCCTGAGGGGGGGACATGATAGCAATTTATAAATATCTCAATGGGGATCTCAGCTTAGAAAAAAAGCTGTTCATTCGAAGGGATTGCATGAGGACAAGAGGGCATACAATGCGATTAGAGGAGAAGCGTTTTAACCTCAGGCAATGAGGGGGGTTCTTTACTGTTAGGGCTACAAGATTGTGGAATTCTCTACCACAAGAGGTGGTTTCTGCGGGTAGTATGGTGGCTTTCAAAAGACTATTAGACTTACATCTCAAGGATCGGGACATTAAGGGCTATGTGAGATGATTACAGCCACACACACCCACACAGGTTGAACTGGATGGACTATTGTCTTTATTCAACCTCATCTACTATGTAACTATGTAACTATGTAACTATGAAATTGTCCTGCAAAACATTTAGGAACTGCTGAGCCTTGGCTGAATGCGCGGTTCCTTCTGCCCAGTCTATATCTGGATAATTAAAGTCCCCCATTATAATGACATTTCCCATCCTTGCTGCCAATCCTATCTGTAAAAGAAGGTCTGCCTCCCCCTCCTCCCTCTGGTTGGGGGGCCTATAGCATACGCCCAATATTACCTTCCCCACAGTGCCTTCCCTTTGAAGTTCTACCCATAGGGATTCTGCCTCGTCCATAGCTACATTATTATTATCATCCCTCATATTTACCTGTACACTGTTCTTAATATACAGACATACCCCTCCCCCTTTTTTACCTTCTCTATCTCTGCGATAAAGGGAATACCCCTGAATGGTCGCCATCCAGTCATAAGAGCTGTCAAACCAAGTCTTTGTTATCCCCACAAAATCTATGTCCTCCTCAAACATCAGTAGCTCCAGCTCTCCCATCTTGTTAGCCAGGCTTCTGACATTGGTATACAAGCCTCGTAATTTTGGCCGGTTACATATATCCTCATTTGATGTTTTTAGGCTGCTCTCTTGATTTTTCCCCATACCCACCCTGGGTTTAGGAGCTCCGAACACCCTACCGCTAATGCCCCCTTTTCTGCCCTCTGAATCTTGCTTTCCACTGGCTAATTCTACATCTGTACCCTCCCCCCATCACCTAGTTTAAAAGCCTCTTTAACTTTGTGGCCATCCTCTCACCCAGTATGGCTGCACCCTCCCCATTCAGGTGCAATCCCTCCCTACCAATGAGCCGGTGGCCGACTGAGAAGTCGGCCCAGTTCTCCAGGAACCCGAAACCCTCCTTACTACACCAGCTCCTCAGCCACTTGTTAACTTCCCTAATCTCCCGCTGCCTCTCTGGTGTGGCTTGAGGTACAGGTAGTATTTCCTAGTCCTCAACTTAGCTCCTAAGTCCCTGAAATCATTTAGGACTCTCCATCTTCATCTGCCTATGTCATTGGTACCCACGTGTACCATGACAGCTGGGTCTTCCCCAGCCCCACCCAGTAATCTGTCCACCCGATCCACGATGTGCCGAACCCGAGCGCCTGGTAAACAACAGACTGTTCGGCGCTCACGGTCTTTGAGACAGATTGCCCTCTCTGTCCTTCTAATGATTGAGTCCCCTCCCACCAGCACCTGTCTTTCCTTTACCTTTCTCCCGGCCTCACTGGAGGAGTTCTTCCCCTGGCAGCTAGGGGCGTCGCTCTACTCCAGCAATGCTGGTCCCTGACTGGTTTTCCCAACATCACGCAATGGGGCGTATCTATTGGGGTGCTCCAGCCCATCACCGGCCTCCTTGCCTTGTCCCCTTCTACTCCTCCTAACTGTCACCCCTCTACTCTGATGCCTGCACCTCCAATACTCCGCCCACCTCTGTGCAGGCCCCTGCCTGCGCCTGACGGGTACGATCCCAGCTCTCCTTCGGTATGGACATTCGGCTCAGTGTTGCCAGCTGCCTCCCTAGATTAAGGACCTGAGCTTCCAGGGAAGCAATGTGCTTACATTTTGTGCATTTTTATTCGTCCTCGATCGCATGATCTAGGAACGCATACATATCACAAGATGTACACCGAGTCGAATCTCCACACCTGCCGGGCATTTTACCTACTAATCTAATCTAATGGGAATTTTTCTGTCCTGTGTGGCTGTTTCCTAGCTTCCTAACTCTACATTCTCACCCTCTGGTACTCTGCTACACTCACTTGACACTCAGTCGCACAACACTCACAATCGCACAGCCTGGTCAGTCGCACAACACTCACAGCTGCCCAATGCTCACAGTCGCACAGCACTCACAGTCGCACAACACTCACAGTCGCACAACACTCTCAGTCGCACAACACTCTCAGCCGCACAGCCCGGTCAGACGCACAACACTCTCAGTCACACAACACTCTCAGTCGCACAGTCCGGTCAGACGCACAGCCCGGTCAGACGCACAACACTCTCAGTCGCACAACACTCTCAGTCGCACAGCCCGGTCAGATGCACAACACTCTGTCGCACAACACTCTCAGTCGTACAACACTCCGTCGCACAGCCCGATCAGACGCACAACACGCTCAGTCGCACAACACTCTCGGTCGCACAACACTCACTGTCGCACAGCACACACAGTCGCACAGACCGGTCAGTCGCACAACACTCACAGTCGCACAGCCCGGTCAGTCGCGCACAATACTCACAGTCGCACAGCTAGATCAGTCGCACAGCCTGGTCAGTCGCACTCGTAGAGCACAGTCGCACAACACTCAGTTGCACAGCCCGGTCAGTCGCCGAGCCCGGTCAGTCGCAGAGCCCGGTCAGTCACAGAGCAGTTAGTCGCAGAGTAGTCGGTCGCAGAGCAGTCGGTCGCAGAGCAGTCAGTCGCAGAGCACAGACAGCTGCCTACAGTCCCTAGCTATTCCCCTCTGGTTCCCCCCACCAGCTGCCAAACAGCTGATCGGTCACCTAATCTCGTGCTGCTGTTCCGGGTCACCAGATCACTCCCAGTCCTTCAGCCCCCCTGGCCGTCCTCCGACGCCTCCGCCGTTCGGTGGTCACAGGTGGTCCCCCGCACGTCTCCCCCCCCACCCGCAGCTCCTAATCACTCACCCACACTCACAGCGCTACACATGCTGCACACGCTGCCACACACACAGCTTCCAGCTTCTGGTCCTTCTCTCAGCGCCTCCCCCGCACGTCCGGCTCACAGCGCGCCTCCTCGCTTCTCTGTTCCAAAACATCCTAAGGAAATTTCTCGCCACTGTCTGGATGTGATACACTCTGTGAGAGTTTACCTAAGGCTTCCTGGAGTACAATACAGGGCACAGGACCCTACCCTCTATTCTTATGTTCTCCCTATTGCAACAAAATTGCACTGACTCTTAGGACTTGTTCTGCTGATAATACTGGATCAGACCAAGCATCAGCAGATACCTCATTATTTCTGCTGTTGGATGTTCTTTAAATTACAGCAGAATGAGTTAATGAGGTACTGTGCGTTGATATCAACTGCTTAGTGGGGAGCCATAGACACTCTACTCCAGCTGCCTGAATTTGTTGGTACCAAAGACCTTGACTTATACCTTGAGCCTAGTTTGAACACTGCCACACAATTGTATTATGTCTGTATCGAGACACAAAGGGGACAGCCGTACTGCTATGGGTAGCACCGATGTAAACTCCCAACAGTTCAGGGAACATTTACTCTGTACTTTCAGAGGGTACTGACATCTGCAATCTGGAATCCATTGACTATAGTTATAGAGTCTACCTAATCA
Organism: Pelophylax lessonae; assembly: GCF_965119305.1. Lineage (NCBI taxonomy): Eukaryota > Metazoa > Chordata > Amphibia > Anura > Ranidae > Pelophylax > Pelophylax lessonae. The sequence goes on along the minus strand of NC_138775.1, from coordinate 174,196,803 downwards.
ATGTCCCTCTTGGCTGTATTGGGGGAGAATGGGTTCCCAATGCTGTCGTTGGGGCCCCTACTGCAGTCACATAAGAACACCACATTTTTTGGTTTTGTCCTTTAGTTACATCATCAAAATTACTCTGAGAGTCTCCTAATACCTAACACATCAAAGAAACAATTTTGTTTAAAGATTGAACAATTTTATTGGTACATTTGCAATTTGTGGATCAGACTGTTTTTACTTAGAAGAAAAAAAAACTTTTTATTATTTCAGATAAAAATGTACAAAAATGATGTCCATGTGATTATCCTTCAAAACCAATAAATCCACATAACATGTCTATACATTGTCGTAAACATAACTTTCATTTGGGGTAAATCAGGTCTATGCATTTGGTGGCTATAGCCACTTATTCAGGACCCAGTTTACATATGTCAGCATTTTTCAAGCTGTTCTAAGAAGCCATACATCAGTTGTAACTCAATATATCAATATTTTGGTATGACTTAAAAATAAGATCCTAAATTTAGGGTAACATTTTAGCCCGAGTATTGAATACATCCCTTCGTACTTGCAGGTGGGATTAGCAGGTTGTGCACAAGACATCTGTCACCTGATGTTTCACTTAATAGAAATCCAGCACATCCCTAAAGATATCACTGGTCCAGAGCTGCAATACTTTTTATTTCCTTTTTGAAGAAAGGCACTGTTCATAGGGGAAAAAAAAAAACTGAAGCAAAATTGCCACTAAGAGAGAGACCGGAACTAACATAGTCCACCTGTTACCTTTGTGTCAGGAGTCCAGGAACATGGCCGCCACTGATAGCTCCATACAGAGGGCACCTCTTGGCTGCTGTCAACCTCCCCTCTCTTTTTCGTGTGCCCCCACGCTTCCATTTAGGTGGGACAAAGATAGCCCAATATGGGCCGGGTCAAGGTGTGCTCCATTCCAAAGCGCAATGTGATGCAAATTTTGTCACCGTGTGCCTTAGTCAGTTCTGCTCCTTTCACCTAACCATTGGGTAGTGGACTAACCCAGCAGAGTCCCCATAGAGGAGAATCCTATAAGGTTTATTAACGATGTCATACAGGGGTTGATTTACTAAAACTGGAGAGTACAAAATCCGAAGCAGCTTTGCATGGTAGCCAATGAGCTTCTAACTTCAGCTTGTTCGATTACGCTTTCACAAACAAAACTGGAAGCTGATTGGATTCTATGCACAGCTGCACCAGGTTTTTGCACTCTCCAGTTTTAGTAAATAACCCCATAGTGACAAAAATCAAGAAGGCCACATTTAACTCTTACAGTATACAAGAAATACTATATATCTAAACAGGTTAGCAGCCTATCTTTGCTTCAGAATCCAACCACAAAGGACCTCTATGTTCACTGTATGTTCTAAACTTTGATTAGACAAAACCGGGACTCACAATATACAGGTGCATCTCATAAAATTAGAATATCATCAAAAAGTTCATTTATTTCAGTAACTCAGTTTAAAAAGTGAAATTCATATTTTATATAGATGTGATACACACAGAGTTATATATTTCAAGCATTTCTTTCTTTACATTTTGACAATGATGGCTTACAGCTAGTGAAAATACAAAATTCAGTATCTCACAAAATTAGAATATTACATAATACCAATAAAAAAAAAGATTTTTAATACAGAAATGTTGGCATACTAAAAATTATGGCCATGTACAGTATAGTAGGCACCCAATACTTGGCCGGGGCTCCTTTTGCATGAATTACTGCATCAACATGGAGTGGCATGGAGGCGATCAGCCTGTTGCACTGCTGAGGTGTTATGGAAACCCAGATTGCTTTGATAGTGGCCTTCAGCTCGTCTGCATTGTTGGGTCTGGTGTCTCTCATCTTCCTCTTGACAATACCCCACAGGTTCTTTATGGGGTTTAGGTCAGGGGAGTTTGCTGGCCAATCAAACACAGTGATACCATGAACATGAAACTGTGCTTTTGACAGTGTTGGCAGGTGCCAGGTCCTGATGGAAAATGAAATCAGCTTCTCCATAAAGCTGGTCAGCAGAGGAAAGTATGAAGTGCTGTAGAATTTCTTGGTAGAGGGCTGCGCTGACTTGACTTCATAAAACACAGTGGACCAACACCAGCCGATTACACTGCTCCCCAAATCTTTATGGACTGTGGAAAATTGTAGATTTCATTTGGATATCAAGGTCCCACAGTCTGCAGGAAGAGTGAAAGAGTGGCACATAATCCAAGTTGCATGAGGTCCAGTGTGAAGTTTCCACAGTCAGTGATGATTTGGGGAGCCATGTGTATATTAACCACTTGCCGACCGCTAGCAGTATATATACTGCGGCAAGTCGGCTCTGTCCCGCGAAACGGCGTAACTGTACGTCATTTCACTGGACTGCTAGTGGGGGCGCGTGCACGCACCGAATGGCTACAGGGGAGACAGAGCAGCAATCACGGCAGACCGCTGTTCTGTCATTAATGAACACAGGGATCCTGTGTTCCTCTTATTTAGGAACACAGGTCTCTGTGCTCATTCAGCAAGCCCACCCCCACACAGTTAGAAAGCATCCCTTAGGGACACATTTAACCCTTTGATTGCCCCTGATGTTAACCCCTTCCCTGCCAGTGTCATTACAGTAACAAGGCATATTTTTAGCAATGATTACTGTAGTAATGTCACTGGTCCCCCAAAAGTGTTACAAATGTCGGTTAGGTGTCCGACCCGTAGTAAAAAAATAAAAATAAAATAATATAAATCTTTCCCCTAGTTTGTAGATGGGATAACATTTGCGCAAACCAAAGGGCGTTTCTAGGATTGTAATAGACCTGGGGCATTCTTGGACAGAAAGTGGAAAGAAATATGGCAGCAAATAAGACAGTGCAGTGTTTGGCCAAATTTTCAAGAACAGTGGGAGGGGCTTAATGGGTCATGGGTAAATAAAACCTCTATGTTTGGCACATGTATGCCACAGTCCTTGTATATACAAAAAGTATGCTTTAATCACTGTTCCACAAGCGAGAGTCTAACAGGCATGGACAAACCTCAGCATAAGTCCTCCCCTTGCCTGTATTATGTGACACTGCACATCAAAGCCAAGAAGGAGCTTAGGGGGAAGCCTCCTTGGCTATAAACTGCAATGGTATGTGAGGTTTTTAGAGGTGGAGCAAGCTGGTGGCAGCAGTGCAAGTGGCACTGCAGTGCGAAAACCTGTGAAAAATTCAGGCGCTTACGACATCAGAATTTGGGGCACCAAGCAAGAGAAACGAGGCTAGCAATGCCCATAATGTTCGCCTACCATGCTTAGCATTTAAAAGGCTTTTAATGGGAATTCCAATAGAGTTTGGAAAACATTGGTATATAAAGTATCATCTAAATCCTTCCGGCAATGTCTTTAAGGTAAACGCCTCAACTTTTTGTCACCATGTACAGGTCCCTCTCAAAAAATTAGCATATTGTGATAAAGTTCATTATTTTCTGTAATGTACTGATAAACATTAGACTTTCATATATTTTAGATTCATTACACACAACTGAAGTAGTGCAAGCCTTTTATTGTTTTAATATTGATGATTTTGGCATACAGCTCATGAAAACCCAAAATTCCTATCTCAAAAAATTAGCATATCATGAAAAGGTTCTCTAAACGAGCTATTAACCTAATCATCTGAATCAACTAATCAACTCTAAACGCCTGCAAAAGATTCCTGAGGCTTTTAAAAACTCCCAGCCTGGTTCATTACTCAAAACCGCAATCATGGGTAAGACTGCCGACCTGACTGCTGTCCAGAAGGCCATCATTGACACTCTCAAGCAAGAGGGTAAGACACAGAAATACATTTCTGAACGACTAGGCTGTTCCCAGAGTGCTGTATCAAGGCACCTCAGTGGGAAGTCTGTGGGAAGGAAAAAGTGTGGCAGAAAACGCTGCACAACGAGAAGAGGTGACCGGACCCTGAGGAAGATTGTGGAGAAGGACCGATTCCAGACCTTGGGGGGACCTGCGGAAGCAGTGGACTGAGTCTGGAGTAGAAACATCTAGAGCCACCGTGTACAGGCGTGTGCAGGAAATGGGCTACAGGTGCCGCATTCCCCAGGTCAAGCCACTTTTGAACCACAAACAGCGGCAGAAGCCCTAGACCTGGGCTACAGAGAAGCAGCACTGGACTGTTGCTCAGTGGTCCAAAGTACTTTTTTCGGATGAAAGCAAATTTTGCATGTCATTCGGAAATCAAGGTGCCAGAGTCTGGAGGAAGACTGGGGAGAGGGAAATGCCAAAATGCCTGAAGTCCAGTGTCAAGTACCCACAGTCAGTGATGGTCTGGGGTGCCATGTCAGCTGCTGGTGTTGGTCCACTGTGTTTTATCAAGGGCAGGGTCAATGCAGCTAGCTATCAGGAGATTTTGGAGCACTTCATGCTTCCATCTGCTGAAAAGCTTTATGGAGATGAAGATTTCATTTTTCAGCACGACCTGGCACCTGCTCACAGTGCCAAAACCACTAGTAAATGGTTTACTGACCATGGTATTACTGTGCTCAATTGGCCTGCCAACTCTCCTGACCTGAACCCCATAGAGAATCTGTGGGATGTTGTGAAGAGAAAGTTGAGAGACGCAAGACCCAACACTCTGGATGAGCTCAAGGCCGCTATCGAAGCATCCTGGGCCTCCATAACACCTCAGCAGTGCCACAGGCTGATTGCCTCCATGCCACGCCGCATTGAAGCAGTAATTTCTGCAAAAGGATTCCCGACCAAGTATTGAGTGCATAACTGAACATAATTATTTGAAGGATGACTTTTTTTGTATTAAAAACACTTTTTTTTTATTGGTCGGATGAAATATGCTAATTTTTTGAGATAGGAATTTTGGGTTTTCATGAGCTGTATGCCAAAATCATCAATATTAAAACAATAAAAGGCTTGCACTACTTCAGTTGTGTGTAATGAATCTAAAATATATGAAAGTCTAATGTTTATCAGTACATTACAGAAAATAATGAACTTTATCACAATATGTTAATTTTTTGAGAGGGACCTGTACAACTGAGTTTATTGCTACACTCCCCACAGTGATAAAAACAGGAGAACATTTTTGAAAAGGGTTCTTACAGCTTAGCCAGTGCTCAGAAATGCCTCTTCCTGACAATAAAGTAAAATGGCCCATAATAAAATATATCACTTAATAGAATTTGTGCACCAAGGGGAGGGAATGGCAGCAACATATCTAATGCATGAACCCAGACAGCCCATTATATAAGTGCATCCTTGTTCCTAAAATGTAGAGTGCATGATTTATTGGTACAAAAAACATCTATAATAAGTAAGCATGTTTAAGATAACAACACTTTTAAACATTAGAGAATTTTATATAACAGTGAGAAATTTTTGTATGCACTCACCTGCCACATCTGGGAGTGTATTGACGTGTTCACGCTACGTCAGGTTTTGAAGATAACTCCAGTATTTAAATTGAAAAAAAGAGAAGCCTAGCTACCGTAGAGTCCAAGATGAAGTTCCTACTGCTTTTTGCATTTGTGGGGCTTAGCTGCGCCCAATACAATACAAATTTTCGGGCTGGCAGGACTTCTATGGTCCACTTGTTTGAATGGCGCTGGGTAGATATTGCTGCAGAATGTGAGAGATACTTGGCTCCCAATGGATTTGGTGGTGTACAGGTAAGTGGATCCTGATTGGCTTCTATGGCTAAGTCCTTGTTCAAATGAGCATACACTGGTACAGGAGTAGTTTGTACAGTAAGCTTTTCAAAGCTTATGTAGAGTTTTCAGAAATCTTCAAGCAGCATTTTTCAAGCCTATAAAGCAGGGGTGGGCAGTTAGTGGAATAGAAAGTCGAATTTAGTAATTCTAGCATAGCTACTACTTTACTTAGCAGGTTATGTTCAACTTAATCTGCTATGTGTACATTTATGTTCTACTGTTTGTACTAAGCTTTTGCCAATATAATAAGTATGTTTATTTTAAACCGGAAGTGAGTCTATTTACTGGTAATAATCCTCAGCCAGGATAAAAGGATTTTCCACTTGTGTACTTATATGTGTTTGCAGTGATTTGCATTCAGCCAGGTGTGTCAGAGGGGCTAAGGCTGTTTTTGGAGTCAAGGAGCAACAGAGAACCCAAATTTACTAAGCGGCTCCTTCAGGAGTGGCACTGCATATACATATATTATGTCATAAATTATGCCTATCCTATCATGATTTTAATGAATTTTAGTAAAAATTTTTAAACAAAAAGAATAAAACATAGTCTTATGTTCTATTGCCTTTTGGCAGAGACTCCCAATTATGCACTACCTACTTGTAAACATCCTACCATTCTTTTTGTAAGAGCTATTACAGCTAGGCAATATGCAATCATAGAGCTCTGGGTGTGACTCAGCTGCATGTATGATCTTACCCACAGTGAGTACTTAGCTTGTAACGCTGGAAAATTTCCACAACTTCATAGAAAGCACTGTTCTGGGGTATAGAAAGTCTAATTAGCACCTCCAAAGGGCATTTCTAGGATTTTGAAAGACCTGGGGCATCCTTGGGCAGCAAGAGGACGGGAATATGGCAGCACATAAGACAGTGCTGACTGCTGAATAGTGGGTTTGGCCGAATTGCATTAACATTAACAATGGGAGGGGCTTAATGGGGCATAGGTAAATACAACCTGTATGCTTGGCACACATATACCACAGTCCTTGTACATACAAAAGTATTCTTTAATCACTGTTTCACAAGTTTTACAGCCATGGAAAAACCTCAGCCCCATCATTAAAGTGGTAGTAAAGTCGGCTTTGTGATTTTTACCTAAAAGTAAGCTTATAATAAATACGCTTACCTGTAGGTAAAATTAATATCTCCTAAACATGTACTTCAGAGCACTGTTCCTTGGCCTCGACTCCCATGCATGTGCGCAGGAGTGACATCATTGCAAATATTTCTGAAGGATGTGAGAGATACTTCGCTCCCATTGTATTTGGTAGTGTACAGGTCAGTGTATCCTAATTGGCTTCTATAGCTTCAAAAGTTTCTAAGTCCTTGTTCAAATGAGCATACGCTTGTGCAGGAGTAGTGTATGCAGCAACCTTTTGCAAAGCTTATGTAGTGCTTTCAGAAGTCTTCAAGCAGCTTTGTTCAAGCCTATAAAGCAGGGGTGGGCAATTCATTTTTCCAAGGGGCTGCATGAAAAACCGGGACTGTTGTGGAGGGCCAAACCAAAGTTTAATGTTGTATAGTAAAAAAATATTTTTGATTGAACCAGCACCCTTATGTGAACATCGCTGGACAAGGAAGGTCCTTAAGTACTTAAACATATAGAAAACAAACACCTGTCCCTAGGAATAATAGGAAGAACTGCTCATGAAAAAGTGTGCATACTCATAATTATTAGAAGCAGTAGTGAAGAAATGTCCTCTGCTGGTCACAATGTTGGTGTAGGGCAGGCTGGTAATAGCAGTGAGGGAGCTGTCAGGCACAGAAGTTAATTAGCTGATATGCCATTCTGAGTGCCAAGATGCGATTAGCAGGCTTAAGGCGATAACTGGCAGAGCTACAAGCACTGTGACTGGAAGGAGAGAGACTGTGATCAGTACAACAGGGATTTCTACAGATCCTGGAGTGAAGGACAGGTGCTCAGCTCCTTGGGTTTGCAGCATGCAGGCACTAACACAGGAAGAACTTGGTCAGGTAGCAGAGTGGCGGAGGAGCATCGATACGTCTCACCTCTCTCCCTCCGCAATCAAGTTGTACCAGTCAGCTCCTTTGGCTCTCTCCTTCCAGTTCTTGCAGCTCTACACATGGATATCGGTCAGCATGCCTCTCTGAGCTTAATACTAAGGCTCAGAAAGCCATGCTTGTCTCAATAGAATTTAGAAAAAAAAAGGGGTACATGGATGCATTGTTTGTTTAATATTAAAATTCTAAAGGCATCACATTTACTGACTGTAATAACTTTTTTACTTCAGATCTCCCCACCAAACGAGAATATCATTGTTAGCAATCCCTGGAGACCCTGGTATGAGAGATACCAGCCAGTCAGCTACAAACTCTGCTCCAGATCCGGTTCTGAGGCCCAGTTCAGAGACATGGTGACCAGATGTAACAACGTTGGGGTACGACTCTTATCATTTCCTTCAATGTATTATACACACATTTTATACTGTAATGTTTTTACTGTATGAATGCCAGTATAGCAATAGTCGTTTACATGCATGCATAGCTTTATATGACTTGTCTTTTAAGTGTATTCTTTTTCTTAAGAACTCTTTTCGATCCCTCTATCTTCAAAGTTTGCTTTAGTGGACAGCAAAATACTCATTTTTCGGCTTGAAGGAAATGCATCCTTCCTAACCCACAGCTCTCTAAGGCTCCATTCACACTTACCCGACTTCACAATCGCACAATTTTTAGTGCATCTTTGAAACGTAACTTCTATGCAACTTTGAGTGCGACTTTGATCCGTCTTTCACTCTGTGCCACTAAGTTGCATTAAAAGAGCGCTGGATTGAGATCGGACTCAGCTAAGTGTTTAAGGGGGCGCTGGGTGGGCACACTATGAAAGGTTTTATACCCTTTTACATTTTACCTTACAACCACTTTAATTCTCCATATAATGGGAGAGTGGTAACAGTGTGTCCTTCGCCTAAATCATTTTTGATGCGGGGTGTCTATATTTTGCATCTCAGAAGGTTAGGAGGTATGCACTTAGAAATTTTTATATGTGAATTACTTTATTTATCCTATCTATGTTCCAGCTTTAGGGTCCTCTGTTTGACTCTCATTGATGCTTACATGCATATAATGTAGTTTGTATGATTTCCCAATTTAGGTTTTTTCCTCACAGTCCCAAATCACAGTGTTCTGGTCAAATTGACCCTAGGGTGACTTTGGTAGTAATGTTGTAAATTCTACTTGGCCAGATTATTATTTGAATGGCTTGGTATAATATAACCAGCCCCATACAGTGCTGTGTATATTGATCGTACTGCTCTCGGCACATGTTCATAATGATGCCAAGCTTCAACACCTTTGTTTTTGTGCTACATTATATGATTACGTGAAATCTAAAATCAAAATGCATTATTAGTGGCAGCAGGCTTAACAAAGAGCTACCGTATAAATATTGAGACCTCTAACAAGACGGCAGGGGAACAAGAGATGGTAAATTACTAGTTGAGCACCAGTCTTCTAACTCCCTCTTAAAGTGGAGTAATAAGTCATATGTATTGTGATGTTCAACTTACAGTATAACTAAAGGCAAAACTTTTTTTTTATTTTTTTTTGTTTTAGATGGAGTGGAGAGGGATTAGAACACCTGTGTTTTTTTGCCATTCTTTACCCCCTTAGGGAGAATCACCCTTTCTATTTTTCCTAATTTTGGATCGTCCTCAGAAAAGTAATAGAGGGGGAAGCTTCCCCTCTATTTCCTTGGGTCTATATCTACCTGGGGTCTCCAAGTAATTTTCTTAATTTGCCAAGATTTCCTCTCACTTCCTGTTTGGCTATGGGACAGGAAGTCAAGAGAAATCTCCACAATGGAACACAGATGGCAAAAAAAAAAAAAAAAAAACGACAGGTTATAACCTTCCCTTGCTCTATCCAAAATGAAAAAAAAAAATGCCTATAGTTTTACTTTCATTTATAAGAAATAATCTTATATAAGATACAATATTTCAAGTTTGGCACATTCCTCTTTATTCAAATACCTTCATATTTAATATTGAAAAATACCTATTTTTAAAAAAATAAGATATATCAGGATAATAACTGGACATGTGTTACAATTTAGGTTTATATCTATGTTGACGCCGTCATTAACCACATGTGTGGATCAGGTGGTGGTGCGGGAACACATTCAACTTGTGGAAGCTATTTCAATGCTGGAACCAAAGAATTCTCTGGAGTACCTTATTCTTCCCTTGATTTCAATGATGGCAAGTGTTATACTAATAATGGAGAAATCCAGAACTATGGAGATGTCAATCAGGTACAATGTTTTGTTTTCCCTGATATTGTAAAGGCTATAAGCTGCTTTATTTTGCATTTTAAAACACATTTCCACACCTTGAAATCTTTGAATTTCTGTAGGAGAATGGCTTAGTAAATGTCAGAGATTCCAACAATTTGTTGCTTGGTAAGAAAGCTATTCACTCTTAGCAGCATTTTGAACTGAATACATTTTTTTTCAGCTGCTTGCTTATCCAATGTCGCTAAGGATGCTCAAGTCACAGCAGTTGGTTTTTAGTATATAAATATGTTCTTTATCCAGCACCAGCGGCAACCTGGCAGGCATCGGAAAAACTTTGTAGAAATGGTTTAAGGAGATTTGTAAAAGCTCAATAAAAATCTAACCACAACATCTCTTATATGACTGCACCCCATTGAGAGAAGATATTTGTTGCTCTAGATATGCCCTATGCCAATAATAATTAACCGATCACTGTTTAAACTACAGTATATGAGCTGTGATACAGTGACAAATGTTTTATTTACATGTTTTTTGCAGACTTGATAACATATGTACATACAGTATACTGTTATATGTTGGGGGTCCGGATGAATAGCTGTCCGTTTTGGTAAAAACAAGACAGAGTTTATTTTCCAAAAGGCAAACAAAACCAGCTTTCTTCCTCATAAAACAAACAAAACAGTTCAGAAACTTCTCATATACAAAACAAAACTTTGGCTCACCACCAGCATACAATTGTCCCAAAGCAGGGTTTAGAGTCCCTGGTTACTCCACGGTTTCAGAAAGGTCACAAAGCACAGAAAGCATATCGGCCAATCAACAGCCCTCTCACAACTTTGTCCTGTTCCATACCACACCTTATGGACACCTGCTGAACACTTCCTGCCCTTTGCAGCCCTCTCGCACAGGTGGGTTTACCCTTTCAGGGATTCAGTACCTGTAGTCAGGGTTGGAGGCTCTTTCCAACCCAAAATCTCTCCAAGCCTCAACATACCAGGTCCTATTCAAGGACCTAATAATCCTGGGGAAACTGCAAATCAGTCTTTCCCTTCTACTATAATACCCTGGAACTCCTCACCCTGAATAGGTGAGAATCCCTGAGAACTTCATCCAGTAATATGTCATCCCGAACAAATGAGACACATACATCCCCGCCAAGACCCATCCCTGGTATCCTGTACGAGATATATATATATATATATATATATATATATATATATATATATATATATATCATTTTTGTTATTGATTTGATGTCAATTATTGTTTATTTATTATGTCATGTATACCACTACTACAGGTAAGAAACTGCAGACTTGTGGGCCTGTTGGACTTGGCACTGGAGAAGGAATATGTCCGTGGAAAAATTGCTGCCTTCCTTAATAACCTTATCAGCATTGGTGTAGCTGGCTTCAGACTGGATGCTTCCAAACATATGTGGCCTGGAGACATTTCTAACATTATCAGCAGATTGAACAACCTGAACACTCAGTGGTTCCCAAGTGGCAGCCGTCCTTTAATCTTCCAGGAGGTATGAATTTATCTGTTGTTTAACAATATAATGATATATGCTCCTTAGGGTAATGGCTTAGGTGTTTTTTTTTTTTATTATTTTTACTACATTGTGAATAATTTGTACAGGTGAGAATGATGAGAGAACTGATGTTTGTGTATAAATTATGATTATATCAGGATTCAAGGAGAACAAAGTGCTAAAATTGTTTAAGAGACCATTAACACATGTAATTACAATAACAAGGATGTTATTCATTATTATCAATTAACAAATATAACTGCCCACTTTTCAATTAACATATAACAAAAAAGAGCTTATACTTGGGGGTCATTTTATAAAACATTTGTTGGCCATATGACAGAAGCATTTGTAAAAGCTGAACGAAATGTTCCCTTACTTTTTCTAAAAGATTAATTGCTGTATCATCAACTCTATCTAGTGTATATTTTCTCATTGAGGAATTTCAGAAAACTACATTGCATTTTAGCCATTAGTTGGAGCTGATGGCACAGGAATGAATCTATTAGAAAAAATACGGTGGAGTTTCGTTCAGATTGCACAAATGTTTCGGACATTCGTGCAGCGAATGTTTTATAAATAGACCCCTTGGTGTATTCGCTTGTTAATATTTGTCACAGACACACATATCTTCAAATTTTGAATAATTTAATTCTTCTTCATTTAAATAGAATGGGAAATATATTCTAGCAGAATAAAAAAATAGGAATGAGATATATACTATGAGATATATATCCTCGCGCCTCTGGAAGGTATAGGATATAAGGTGATAATAAATAAATAGATTAATTTTAATGTTAATTCTAGTGTAAAAGTGATAAACGTTAAAAAGCAGCTGCTATAGTTTTAAAATTAGACAGAGAGTATACCCCCTAAGGGGTTAATATAGCGCTTGCTGATTTTAGTAACCAAGGGTGAGCAATTTCTTGTTCACACACCTGTATAGTGAGTAATTCTGTAAGGGAATATTTCTATTCCTTAAAGGTGATGGCAGGTGTAATAAAGTGCAAATGCTAAATGAACAAATTAGCTCAATAAATGTGCAAACGAAAAAAATTATTAAATTAGTTATGTGTACCACAAAAAGGGCAATGTGATATCAAAATATATGTGCAATAACTTAAATAAAAAATGGGTATAAGAATTTAATTAAATTACATAAGTGTGCAAACCGGGATAATACCAAGTAAAAGTGCAACACTAAGATTAGCTGAAGTGATAACAAATGAATAAGTGCAACACTATAAGTAAGGTAAACAAAAGTCCGTGCAGTGAAAGTCCAAATAAAGTGTTCTTGTGCAGAAATGTTCTTATTTATATGACTCCAATAGTTGAGATTGCTGGCAAAAACGGCAACTTCTTAAGTAAGGGGTGCAAACTCACCGGGTTTGGTGGGTCCTGACTGCCATACGGCAACAAGACCTTCCGAGCTTGTGGCTTTACAAAGCCGCAGGTAAATCGCCGTTCCTCATTCCCAGGCAATCACCCAGAGCGGACGTGTTGTTTATTTTACTTGTGTTTTATTCGATTTGGCAATAAAAATATAATTTTTTAACGGTACTGCACCATTGGAGCATTTTTATTCTCCCCTGTATTTGGACTCTGAGGATCGGTTTCCCAATCATAGGATTTGAGGATCATAGTGAGCCAGCAGTTACACTGGCTGGGAAGTGGTTAAACATCAGGAGCGATCAAATGGTTAACTGTGTGCCTAGCCAGTGTTTGTGCACTGTGTGGGAGGTGTTTTTACTAGGAGAAGGCATGGATCCATGTTCCTGCTTTACAGGAACACAGGATCCATGCTTTCTGTACTAACAGAACAGTGATCTGCCTTGTTTACATAGGCAGATCCCCGTTCTGGCTCTCTGCCTAATGATCGGCTATTGACGGCAAACATTGCGTCCGTGGTACCCGCAGAGTAGCTCTCGCTGTGTCTAATCACAGCAGGAGCAGGTTGGCGGCAGCGCGCATGTGCGCATCAGACTCAGAAGTGTCGGATCACGTACTAGGTACATGATCCAGTGCAGCCACGCCACTTTGCCGCAGTATAACTACATTATACAGTCGGCAAGTGGTTAAAGCCAGGCAAACATCAATGCATGTTTAACATGATCGCTCCTAATTCCTATTGTGAGCTGACAACACATAGTAATTTCGAGGACTGAGTGATGTCAGCCATGCTCAGTTTTCTTTTTCTAAGCTACTCAGACCCACCTACTCCCTGATCTCCACAACATAAAGACTGATCATTCTGTAGCCCAATATAACAACTGGGAGGGCTCAATCATATCTTTAAAATAACACAGGCACAAGTCACAGGACAGCTGAACAGATATAACAAACTGGTTTGAGTGGTATAATTACAGACTGAAAAGTGGCAAGTAGGAAAGTTTCATTGTTAGCATTTACATACGCTTTAAGCCCAACAATATCACCTAGATATAGAGTGTGACACTTCATTTAATATCTTCAAAAAATATCTACTTTAAACCGTCTACTTTTTCTAACACTAACAGAATTTTTGGTCTTTTATTTTTATTTTGACCTGACATGACATGAATATGGAAACAACGTGATCTTTAACATGACATATGTTATGTTTTTGTGTTTCTGATAGGTTATTGATCTGGGTGGGGAAGCAATTTCAGCTAGTGAATACTATGGAACTGGCCGTGTGACTGAGTTCAAATATGGAGCCAAGCTTGGCAATGTGGTTCGCAAATGGAACGGAGAAAAGATGGCATACCTGAAGTGAGTACAGACACATCTTCATGGGCTGCACAACAGCCTAGTGGTTAGCACTCCTGCCTTGAAGCATTGAAGTCCCCAGTTTGTGTCCAGGTCAGGACATTATATGCATGCAGTTTGCATGTTCTCACTGTGCTTGTTTGGGTTTCCTCTCACACTTCAAAGACACCCTGGTAGGTTAATTGGCTCATTTCTAAAATTGTCCCTAATATGATATTCCACTCAGTAAAGTGCAGTAAAAGGTTCTTGTGTGGTGAACATTAACTGTATAAAAGAATTTACCTATCACTATTTTGCCCTATAGGAACTGGGGTGAAGGATGGGGTTTCATGCCTTCCAACAGAGCTCTGGTGTTTGTTGACAACCATGATAACCAGAGAGGACACGGTGCTGGAGGTGCTTCCATCCTTACCTTCTGGTAATCCCGGTAAGGATTTACTGTAAACACATATATGAAAGTGATTAAAACATTGTTTCATATGCACAAACCTCTTTTATTTCTAATTTTTACAGCCTGTACAAAATTGGTGTTGCCTTTATGTTGGCACACCCCTATGGTGTCACACGTGTTATGTCCAGTTTTCGTTGGACAAGAAACTTTGTCAACGGAAAGGTAATGAACATTTTCAAAAACACAAATTATTGTGGTCCTTTTTTCCCTGCTTCAAACTATCCTATCATTTTTTGTTCTTAACTAGTGTGAAACAGAAAATAGAGACAACTATATACTATACCTGACTGGTTATTTTTACTCTCCAGGATGTCAATGACTGGATTGGACCTCCAAGCAACTCTGATGGATCAACAAAGGCAGTTACTATTAATGCTGACACAACTTGTGGCAATGATTGGGTCTGTGAGCACAGATGGCGCCAGATTAAGTGAGTTAAAAGAGAAGAATGACATGTAAAAAATCAAACATACATACTCACCTGGATGGCTGCAGCATCAACCGGTCTAAAGGGGCAGCTATTGTTCGTGGGTTCTACACCTAGAAGTGAGTGATGAAAGACTGTTAGTCATTAGCCCTGTGCTCTGCCCCTCCAGCGCTCACTGAAGTGCTGGGCTGTGGAGGGGGTGGGAATGGCTGGCTCAGGCTTTCAGCGGCATGCTGAGAGGCTGAGCCAGCTGCTTTTCAGGCATCTGGGCAGATCCCGACATTATTGTTCAGATCCCTGAAGAGCCTGGATTGGCTCTGTGACATCAGCCGACAGCAGACTTTAGTGTGAGTGAGTGTGAGTTTTTGAGTGCAGAACTAAGGGAAATCCTGTGACCCACAGGAGAAGTATGGCCAAAAAAAGCTTTGGCCATACTTCTCCTTTAAAGTCAATGTGGTGATATATTTTAGCCATTCACTGTAGGATCATACAACCCCACAAACAAGCACCCTGATTCCACCTACACTGTAACCATCTGATCACTTATGATAAATGAGAAAGCCAGGAAACTAAAATGTGAAAAATTGTGACAGCAGCCCCGTTATTTGGGTTTAAAACAGAATACCTTTACCTTTTTTTATACTAGACCTGTAACATTAAATACACAAACCAATACCTCCATTAAAACTTTACCCAAACCACCTGCTCAGTCTTTCAGGACTCGAGCACCAAGTAATTGTACCAATCACCAGGTACCACCATAAACAATGTCCACCCACACCTGTCGGGCAGCAATAGCCCAATAAAGCTGGAGCTGTGGCAAAGGGAAGGAGGGGAGATGACAGCTTGATTGAAGATTTAAACTGTTGAAACAGACCACAGATATTGGAACCTATAAAGGAAAACACTTCACCCCCATTGTTTGCTTAATTTAAATTTGATTTCAGCTTCTAATACAATTTTAACTGCCCAGGATTAAAACAGTGAGAACCTTCTGGCAATAGCTATTTTCTGTGACAACTTATCAGTAACCAGGATGTGAGGTGGCGGGAAGGAGCCATGCACCTGAAAACCTGAGAAGAAAAAAGAGAAAACCAGCATAAAGTTTTTGTATTTTTTTATCGTACTAATTCAATTAACATTGTTAACCCTGAAGCCACCCCCCCTGCTGGGAGAAGACATTGATTACTGCTAGCAGCTATAGCAGCTGCTAGCGATAATTGCAAGTGAATCCAGCAAGCTGGTTGTACCCAAGTTTATCGATCTATCAACTTGGTACATTAAACCTGCTCACACATGGTTCGAATCTTGGTCGGTTCTAGCTGAAACAGACGAGATTCGAACCATCTATGGTCAGCCTTAGCCCTGTGTCCCCAGCATTACATTTAGTTTACATTCAGAACTCCAAGCTACCAGATTATAAATGTAAATTAACATATAAATTGGAAAATAATCAGCATCTGACAGGTTATTATGATATATACACCTTTATTTCCGAGAGATTTATCCATGAAGTATATTTCTATGTATAGGACCTTTTTTTTTATACATTTTTTTCTTTTGCTTTTAGGAACATGGTAATCTTCCGTAACACAGTTGATGGCCAAGCATTTACTAACTGGTGGGACAATGCAGGAAATCAAATTGCTTTTGGCCGTGGCAATAGGGGATTCATTGTTTTTAATAATGAGACCTGGTAAGTGATTTTAATATTGGTTTCAAACAGCAGTTATCCAATGAGTCGTTTTGAAGACCCAAGAAAACAATTTAAACTTCTTAAGCGTCATCAAACATAGTTTTGAGAGTCACTTTGAGAATACTGAAAAATGCTGATAGAAATGACATGCAGGCACACAGCTGTGCCAGCAAGTACCTGAAGCAGGTTTAGTATCCTTAGCCTGGTTCTAAGCTGGAAAAGTTTCAAAACCTCCATGTACTGTGGGTGCTTGCCACCCCCACACATTTCTAGAGGCGCATCACTATTTTGGGCTGACTTACTGCAGGTAGGCAGTAAAGCTGGTCATAGATGCAGGGCCGTCTTTATTCTTGATTGGACCCTGGGGAAAAATTTGCTTTGGTCCTCTTGAATCCACTTATCAACTATTTGGGGGCTCAAGGGGCAGCTGCTTTGGGCCCCACAACAATGACTAGACCCGGGGCAGCTGCCCCTTTTGCCCTGTGTTAAAGACAGCCCTGCATAGATGGATTGAAATTCAGCCGGTTCAGCAGGGACCGACTTTGTTTTATCTTCAGAGCTCTGCCTTGCCCCTTGCCACCATTGTAGCATTGGCTACAATGGTGTCCTAATGGATAATAACAGGCTTGTGTGCTGTTTAATTTCTCTTGAGTGCAAACATAAACTACAGGTTCAAGTTGATCTATTGCTAGAAAACAGTCAAATAGCAGATCTATTTGCAAACAACTATGTCTGCCTTCAGATTTTATCATTATTATTCATAATCTTGAGGTTATATTTTGGTGGACACTGGAGAGGTAAACTACCTACATTTTATCTCGTATCTCTATGGGACCAGTTAGAGAAATCTCTACTCTTGAGTTCCTATATATGTATAAATTCCATGGCCAATAGGAGGCAAAAGCATTCTACTTCTTGGATTTTTTAAATAAAATTTAGATGGAAGTAGAGAACTACTAACCAGTATGGGAATTCAGTGATAACTTGCAAAATTCCAAAGTGAAACAAAGGGAAACTGAAAACACCAAGGACCTATGGCAGTGAGATCTCACTAAGGAGATAAACAAAAACCTAGTGGGTGACAATACCTGAGAGTTACCCATTCCTTATATCATTTAATCATTGCCTTATTCTTGCAGGAACATGGATGTTACTCTGAACACTGGACTTCCTGCTGGCACATACTGTGATGTAATCTCTGGACAGAAAGAAGGCACCCGCTGTACTGGTGTACAGATCACCGTGAGCAGCAATGGCTCTGCCCGTTTCACAATCAGCGGCTCAGCTGCAGATCCATTTATTGCCATTCATGTGAATGCTAAGCTGTAATTGTTACCACTTCACCTAGCACCAATAAAGATATTCAGACAGTGATTGACATCCTTGGCGTTTTTTACTTGTGAAACATGATTGTTTGGTTAGGCAACAGAAAAAAATAAAAAAACAAAACAAAACAAAAATGTATTCTGTATTTAAAACCAAAATAATTTTGGCTATAAATACATTTTTGTTTCAAATGCATAGTGAGAATATGAAACAAAAAAAGCCGCTCCAGGTGAGTGAGTCTCTAGTTAATTCCCATACATACTAGTCAGGTGCTAGCCCAGTTCGCATGCTGTATATTATAAGGAAATAATTCCGGATGGCTGCACTTCCAAAAAATCCTTTTTTTAAAGCTTCATATGACAAGTGGTTGACAGATGGAGCAGGGGACAAAGAGGTAGATGGGTTTTGCGCAAATATTAGCACTTAGTCATTACCCATTGGAACTAATCACCATAATCACCTATATACAGCTTCAATGTGTCATCATTAGGTTACAGGTGAACTAACCAATTAAAAAAAGTTCTCAGCTGGTATCACAAAGAAAACTCGACTGCAGTACACAATACATACACTCAAATCTTATGTGAAGAGTTTGGTCCAGATCCACTACCAGAAAGAATCTCAATCACTAATTGAACTCGGAGCAAACTCATCATTGTATAATAGCAACAACATATGTAAAATAATATTTTTTTTTTAATGAATTGGTTAATTGACCTGTAACCTAATGACACATTAGAGCTGTATATAGATGATTGTGGTGATTAGTTCCAATAGGTAATGACTAAGCACTAACATTTGCGTGAAACGCGTCAACCACTTTATCCCCTGCTCCATCTGTCAACCACTTGTTATATGAAGCTTTAATAAAAGGATTTTTGGAAGTGCACTCTCAATGCTGTTGGTGTTATCTGCAAACATTGAAATAGTACTTTTAATCCCAGACCCAGTGGCATATCATCCCTGTGTGCAGGGTGTTCACAGCACACAGGCCCGAGAGGGGCGGGAGGGACAGTTGCAAGCATCGATCTTCCTGTATGGCTTTTCAGCTGACAGTTGCTTCTCCTCCCTCCTGTGGCTGTCAGCTGAAAATCCATATAGGGAGATCAGGGATTGCAACTGTCCCTCCCGCAGCACAGATCACCCCAACTGTCTCCCGTGTCCCTCTCCAGCCCCCCTGTGTGCTCCTCATCCGGCCCACCCCCTCACCCCCGTGTCCTCCTCCGGTCCCCTGTGTGCTCCTCCTTTGGCCCCTCTCATCCCCTGCAGCTGGCTTCCCTCTTCTCCTCTCCCGCCGGCTGCTGTGGGGGATCTGTCAGGATGGAGAGCGGAGGAAGGGGTAAGCAAATATTTCATTTAGCAGCCCATTCCTTTTCTGAATTGGACACAGGGAGTGATCACTATCGATCGCTCCTGTGTCCTTTGATAACTGAGCATAGTAAACTGTGTTTATTCTCCTTTAGTTTAGGAATGAACAGGAGCCACTGTGTTTTCAATACTGAGGCTGCAGAGAAAGGGTTTGGGGAATCTCTGTCCTCAGTCCCTTGTCTCAAAGGGGAAATGTTAGGGGTCTGTTTAGACCCCTGATATCTCATCAAAGCCCACCAACAGGGCTGATAAAAAATGCAATAAATACTAAAAAATGTAATTGTAAAAAAACTACTGATACCATCCTCCTGTCCACACTGTCCACTGCCCCAAACCCCTTCCCCACAAAAAGCATTGTGAAAAAAAACTAAAATAAACTAAATTGTAAAAAAAAAAAAAAAAAGATAAAAAAAAAAAAAAAAAACTACTGACACCATCCACTGCCCTACTAACAGCCCCCACTCCCTTTCCCAGAAGCATTGTGAAAAAAACTATTTAAAAAAAAATAATAAAATACATAATTGTAAAAATAGAAGATAATAAAATAAAAAAACTACTGACACTGTCCACAAACACACACACACACACACACACACACACACACACACACACACACACACACACACACACACACACTCGTGAAAACAAATAATACAAAAATAAACTGTAAAAAAAAATAAAATAAAAAATAAAATGTTAAAAAATAGTACAAATAAAAGTTATGCCACTGTCCATTGCCCTACTGATACTGTCCACTGCCTTACTGGCGCCATCTACTGCCCCCCAAAAAGCACTTTGAAAAAAATGAAAAAAAAAATACTAAAAAATACATTTGTAAAAAAATAATAAAAAAATATAAAATGATAAAAATAAGGAACTACTGACAGTATCTTGCACACACTACCCATCACCGTATGCTCTCCACTCCTTACCTGCAAATTCTGCCCACCTCCATACACTCCATACTCCTCTTCTGCACATACTACTTACCTCTATACACTTCGCACCCCTCTCCTGCACATACTACCCCCTGCCATACACTCCACACTCCTCTCCTGCACATACTACCCACCTCCATACACTCCATACTCCTCTTCTGCACATACTGCTTAACTTCATACACTTCGCACCCCTCTCCTGCACATACTACCCCCTGCATACACTCCACACTCCTCTCCTGCATGCTACATCTCTTCTCTATACTACAGCAAAATAAGCCACGCCCACATTTCACAGCGACGCGCTATTTTTCAATCAATGCCTTGGGCCCACTTTTTATTTTGCACACAGGCCCACTGATTTCATGATATGCCCCTGCCCAGACCCTATATCATTAATAAATTTTGTGAGGAATTAACTCAGTAGAGGGTTGTGCGTGACCCCCTGGATGAGTCACAGCATGGTGAAAAAGGCACAGATAGACAGCAGGATCTAGGTGAAACACAACTGTGGTTTATTTACAAAGTCCATGTTTACAATGAGCTGGTATTAAAATAGCAAAATAAAATAAAAACAGAAAATAAACCCTTGCCACCTTGGGCATCTTACTACAAACAGAGGAACCTAACTACCTGTCCTGGAACAACCTACTGCTGCCCAGGCACCTGGCTGTCACACATAATAAATGCATATAGCACATTGGCAGCAAAGGTGTCCAGTATGTCCCCTCACCAGTATTGCCAGTATTGCAACAGTACAAACAAATGGCCACTGCCCCCACCTATAACTGTCCTTTGCAGCAAGGAGCACATGGAAGGGAGACGTATACTGTATAAAACAAAACAAAAGGAAACTCCCAGCTGAACTTACTGACCAGCCTGCAACCAACCCAATTATCCTGTAGTCCTTCCATGTGCTCCTTGCTGCAAAGGCCAGTTATAGGTGGGGGAAGTGGCCAATTGTTTGTACTGTTGCAATACTGGTGAGGAGATGCACTGGACACCTTTGCTGCCATTGTGCTATGTGCGGGGTGTCCAGTGTGCCGCTGTCCCTGTAAGGAGGGGTGGGCTCCCTCCAGGCCCTCTCCTGCCCTCTGCCAATCTATTATAATGCATGTGCTTCCACTGTGGAGGCTCTCAAAATTTGAAGTATGGACTGCAGACATCACTTGGGTGCCATGAAGTGGCTCTGCAGCTTACGCATGTATTTCAAAAGTGTGAAAACGAAATCCGTGTTTTTAACACATACTGTTAAGATAAATCTTCTGCTTTAGGGGTCCATTTGATCATGATAGACTCCTTCCCTTTCGTCAAATTAGTTAAGGGAGCAGCCTGTGAGGCAAAATGGGGAATAAAGAGCCGACAATAGCCAGCGATTCCTAAAAATGCTGAAACCTGCTTCTTGTTGGTGGGGTGTGGCCAACTTTGAATAGCCTCAACTAGGGATGGGCCAAACACCCCCCTGTTCGATTTGCAGCAGAACTCCTGAACAGAGGAATAGTTTTAACCTGAACTGCGAACCCCACTGAAGTCTATGGGAGCACAACAGGAAAAGTCAAAAGTGCCCATTTACCATGAGGGCTATTTTGCAAGTAATTGTCCATAAAAGGGGCATGGGGGTCTGGGTACTGCCCTGGGGACATGTATCAATAAAAAAAATAATTTGTAAAGACGATCGTTTTTTCAGGAGCAGTGATTTTAATGATGCTTAAAGTGCAACAATAAAAATGAAAAATTCCTTTAAATATAGTGCCTGGGAGGTCCCCATAATGTGCCTGTAAAGTGGTGCATTTGTAGTATGCATAGATCTTACTACAGTAAAAATTACATTTCTAAAGACAAAAAACATCCCATTTAAAATGGCTCGCTGTTACAATTGCCAACACCCGGCTATAAAACAATTTAAAAATAAAACAGCGTGGGGTTCCCCCCTCCAAAATCCAAACCAGACCCGTATCCGGGCACACAGCCTGGCAGGTCAGGAAAGGGGAGGGGACGAGCGAGCGCCCCCCCCCCCCCTGAACCATACCAGGTCACATGCCCTCAACATGGGGGGGTGCTCTGGGGCAGGGGAGGCTCTGCCCACCCACACCCCAAAGCACCTTGTTCCCATGTTGATGGGGACAAGTGCCTCTTCCCTAGAACCCTGGGCTGTGGTTGTTGGGGTCTGCAGGTGCGGGGCTTATCAGAATCTGGAAGCCCCCTTTAAAAAGGGGCCCCCATATCCCAGCCCCCCCTATGCGAATGGGTATCAGGTACACAGTACCCATACCCATTCACCAAAAAAGTGTACAAAAACACACACACAGTTTTTGACAAGTCCTTTATTAAAAAAAAAAAAAAGTGTCCCCGATGTAAATCCATCCATCTGCCTGTTCATATAGGCGGGTCCACACTGGTGAAGTCACCAGGTGGTCCCACCCCTCATGACGCCCCGGACAAGTACATGCTCGGTCGGTGACATCACAAGAGGCGGGGCCACCCTTTGACGTCACCGGTGTGGCACCACCCATCCCCTACACTACTTTTTTATTTTTATCAAACAGGACTTGTCAAAAACTGTGGTGTGTGTGGGTTTATTTTTTTTGTATACTTTTTTGGTGAATAGGTAGGGATTTTATGCACTGGATACCCATTCAAATGGGGGGGTGGGGGGGAGTGGTATCTGGGAGCTCCTTGTTAAAGGGGGCTTCCAGATTCCGATAATCCCCCCACCCGCAGACCCTGATAACCTCAGCCCAGGGTTATCTGGAAAAGGCCTTTGTCCCCATCAACATGGGGACACAATGCTCTGGGGAGGGGGGGGGCAACAGAGCCCCCCTGCTCCTGAGAACCCCCAATGTTGAGGGCATGTGGCTTGGTATGGTTCAGGTAGGGGGGGAGCACTAGCTCGTCCCCTCACCTTTCCTGACCTGCCAGGCCGTATGCCTCGATAAGGGTCTGGTATGGATTTTGGGGGGAGACCATACGTTGATTTTAAAAGCGAGTTATTTTAAATGGGATTTTACTTTTTTTTTTTTCTTTAGAAATGTAATTTTCCTGCAGCATGTTTAATGCATGCTACAGATGTGCCACCTTACAAGCAGAATAGGGGGACTCCCCAGGCACTATATTTTAAGGATTTTTTATTTTTTGTGGGGAAACCCATTTGTTGTACAGTGGGGAAAAGCATTGACAGCTGGTGACTCATCGGTTGTAAAGGATGCCGTGGCCAGCTCTTCCTGCCCCCCTCCTTAACAACCATCTTATACTGTGCCCTGATTGGACAAATCTTTGCCCAATCAGGGCGCAGCATTACAGGGTGTTCGTCGGGGCAAACACCTGGCAAACTCCCCGCAAATTTGGGTGTTCCGAGAACGTCCGAACAGGCAAATGTTCGGTCCAAACTTATGCTCAGGCCGAACCATTCACCAATCCCTAGCCTCAACTTTGTTTACCTGGGGCTTTATTATATTTACCCCAGTTTTATACCCCAGATACCTGGCTTCCTCAAGCCCAATGATACATTTTTTTTTATTGGCTGTAAACCAGGCTTTTCCAGAAGCTAAAACGGCCTGAGCCTTTAGTAAATGTAAATCCCAATCCTCACTATAGATAATAACATCATCTAGATATGCAGCAGCATAGGCTTAATGTGGCTGAAGGGTCTTATCCATCACCCCTTGAAATGTGGCCAGAGCATTCTGCAATCCAAAAGACATCCTTCAATACTGGAAAGACCCCTCTGGAGTTACAAATGCGGGTTTTCCTTGGCCAAGTCCAAGAGAGGAATCTGCCAATACCTTTTGGTCAGGTCCAACGTCATCATATACTGGCTGTCCCTAGGCGATCAATAGGTTCCTCTAGGCATGGAATTGTAAAGTCATTACAAAATTACCAACTTCTATTCTATTATTCTACTATAGGACTGGACCAATCATTATTTGACTTCTCTATAACCCCAAGAAGTTCAAGCATTTTTTTTTATTTCTTGGCAAATAGCCTATTTTCCCGGGTTTTGGAATTCGATAGGGTTTCAATTTGACCCTTTCCCCTGGTGGGTCAATATTGTTGTTATGTTCAATCCCAGACATCCAACACGGCAATACTAAAAATGTTTCTTTTTTTCATCGCACAATTTCTCTAGCTTCTGGTTACTGATATTTTGACAGAGTCTCTGCTATTCTGACTTTAGGGATTATGAAGTTGGGCGAATCGGCAAGTGGGGTAGTTTCCATAACCAAGGATTTCCTATCCTTTCATGGTTTTAACAAATTTACATGATATATCTGCTCAGGTTTCCGTCTTCCTGGTTGACTAATTTTTAATTTGTGTCACCTATTTTTACCAACACTTCATTGGGGCCCTGCTATTTGGCAAGGAAGTCACTTTCGACAATGGAGACCAACACCCCATTACCAGGTGAAAAAGGACAGACATAGCCCCTACGATTGTAAATCCTCTGCTGAGCCAACTGGGCTTGAACCAAATGTTCCTTCACAAAAGGGATCACGTGCAATTCTGCCTTGCATTTGTGCTACATGTTCAATCACACTTCACTCTCCCATGTTTCCCTGGCAATGTCCAATAACCCTGTGGGTGCCTCCCATACAGTAGCTCAAAAGGAGAGAACCATGTGGATAATTGGAATCCCTCTCTGATAGCAAACATTAAATAAGGTAGTAGACAATCCCAATTCTTTCTGCCTTTATCGACCACCTTCCTCAACATTTGTTTTAATGTTTTGTTAAATCTTTCATCTAGACTGTCTGTCTGAGGGTGATACACTCAGGTATGTAATTGTGTCACCTTCAGAAGTTTACAAAGATCTTTAGTTACTTTGGACATAAATAAGGTGCTCTGGTCGGTTAGTACTTCTTCAAGAATGCCAACACAGTGAAAACCTGAAATAGCTCTTTGTTTTTGCGGAGGCGTTTCGGAGAGGAATTCGCTTCTGGGTAAAGGGTAGCATAGTCTATTATCACCAAGATGTGTTGGTGCGCTCTAGGGGACTTTAGCAAGAGGCCAACCAAATCCATGGTGATCCTCTAAAAAAGGGACCTCAGTGATGGGCAGGGGAACCATTATGGAAGGACTATAGAAATGTGGTATTGGTGCAGAAATCTGACACACTGGACGAGAAGAACAGTACATTTCCACTTCCTTCCTAATCCCAGGCCAATAGATCCTCTGTATGATTCTTTCTCTGGTCTTTTCAGCTCCTAAATGTGCCCCAAGAATGTGTCCATGGGCCAGATCTAAGACCAACTTGCGGTAAGGTTTGGGCAAAACCAGTTGTTTAATGGTTTCCTCTGTCCTCTGTGACACCTGGTATAATAGGTCCCTTTCCATTCTCTCCACCCCCATCCCTTGGTGCAGTCTTACCAGTAGCTGGGTATTGTCTGGTCTTGGGGTGGGAAGTCCGTGAGTCTTTGAGGGAAGACATAAGATTCTCAATTGCTAGGCACCTTTCCACAAGGTCCACAAGTTTGTCCGCTGTTTCCGGATCTCCATTACTATCCCATTTTTGCAAGGTAGTAGGGAGAGACCTCATAAATGTATCCATGTGCCACAATTTTTGGTGCAGACAGGTTTTCTGGCTGCAGTAATTTCCTGGTCAAATGAATAAGACCATACATTTGGGATCAGGGTGTTTTTCTCAGCCGATAACTTCAATTGTGTACATGATGAGCCCCGACAGCCAGGTTTATACCGACCCATTCCAATATTTCCATTTTTAAACAATCATAGTTCTTGGCTTCTACAGACTGCAAGTCATAATAAGAATGTTGGGACTCTCTAGATAATAAGGGGGCCACTAGTCAAGCCCATTGCTATTTAGGCCAACTCTCTTTTTTAGCTGTCTTTTCAAACGTGGTCAAAAACTTTTCAGGGTTATCGTGCACAGTCATTTTTGCCATCAGGTGGCTCACCCGAAAAGATAGTATGTTATCAGCATCACTTCCAGCCTCGGTCTGCTGCCTTTGCTGAAGCTGCTTCATGATGATCTCAATTTGTTGCTGGTATTTCTGTTCCAGCTGTGCCAGTAATTCTCTATGGCAGGCCTCTGCCTGTTCCAGGGCTTGCTGCTGGGTTGCCAAGCTCTGATAATGGGCTTCCTGTTGGACTGCAAGGCTCTGTTGCAGAGCAGCAAAGGCTCTGTTTTTGGGCCTGTTGTTGAGCTGCAAGGCTCTGTTGTAAACTTGTATTTGTCTGCTGCTGATTTGCATTTGTCAGAGCAAGCTGTCTAAGTAACTCCTCCATGTTGGCCTTACTTCACTTGCCCCGCATACCCTCACCATATGTAAGGAATTAGCTCAGTAGCAGGTTGTGCATTACCCCCTGGATGAGTCACAACACATGGTGACAAAGGCATAGAAAGACAGGTGGATCTTGGTGAAACACAACTGTGTTTTTTTTTTACAAAGTCATGTTTACAAAGTGCAGGTATCAAAATGGCAAAATACTGTAAAACAAAAACAGAAAATAAATCCTTGCCATATTAGGTGTCTAGTAGGGATGATCGAACGGTTCGGGTCGACCATCGGTTCGACCCGAACATTGGCTGTTCGAGGTTCGGCCGAATTCCGAACTTTTTGCTGAAAAAGTTTGGAATTCGGCAACCAGAACCGACCAAAATGCAATGGGACAGGAAATGGGCTTTAAAAGCCCGTGATTGGACCAGAACCATTAGTAAAAGCCAATTGAGGGGGCAGGAGAATGCTAGGAATGTGATTGGAGTGACTAGGGGGTCCATAGGCCAATCATTAGTGAATACGCCCCCCAGTATATAAGATAGCCCCCGCCAAATTCCTAGCATTGTAATACAGGGACATGGAAGACAGTGGAAGCAGTTCTGTTACTTTTGCTTCAAAAGTGTCATTTAGCATTTGTTAGTGTGAGGAAAGGGATATCTAGTGTAGTTAGGGTGCTATTTTCTACTTTAGTTAGATGCAAAAATGTAGTTTCTGTAGGGAAAGTGTTAAGTGCCAGGGTGACCTTAATGTAGTGTAGGGTGAACTGACTCTGACTGCTATGGCAGGGTGACTAAACCCTTCCATGTCAGGGTGACCGCTATAGAGAAAAGATTGTTTCTCTTAGGTCACTTACAGAGCAGCGATATGGCTTCTCACCTGTCAGCCTGCTTTTTGCTGCAGGCGTTTATAGGGATTTTTTGAAGACAAGTTTGGAGTCAGGCATGACATCTGAACTTGTGTATAGGTGTATATATACACACACATGGTGTGTGTGTAGGAGGGTGCGCTGATAGTAGTTAGTTAAAGCTGCTACCGGTATTCAGTGCCAGATGAATATAAATGATAATATGAAAAAGATAAGGTGTGCTAAAACAAATATATGAATCCAACTCAAATAAAATTACAATCAAACAAAATGTTGGATAACAGGTGAATGGTGTGTTTCTAAAGTCCATAATGCATCAATCATTAGTGTCCATATATGATAATATCAAACTGGTGCTCCACAAAATGAAAGATTTCTTCAGCTTCAATGTGAAAGACCCACCACCAAGTGAAATTCCTCCTTACCAGACGGAAATAAGGTGCACACAAATTGCAAATCTACTGATAACCACAGATTATAAGTGCTTCCAAACTCCAAGTGAACCACCCGAAATAGTCCCTTACCAGACAGCAGGTAATTAGCGCTTATGGTTCCACTGATATCCACTACCACCTCCTCCGCATCCAGCCTACAGCAAGGTGAATCTCAAACAGCATGTAATAGGCGCTTGTAGTTCCACTGATATCCACCACCACCTCCTCCGTATCCAGCCTACAGCGAGGTAAATCTCTGACCAAAAAGCCGGTGATTTCCAAGCATGGGGTGTAAAGGAATAAAGCAGCAAATAGTGTGATATCTTCTATACAATTTTTTTTTTTTTTTTTTTCTTTCAATAATTTTTATTCAAGAATAACTAGTGAACATAGCATCAAAATACAATAATGAAATGTTGAGAAAGTAACATATCTTGGAGAAATAGCAATAATAATAGAACAAGGCAATCAAAAGAATGAAGGTTTTCAGTCCATACGGCAACATTCCCGAGAGCAAAGCAGTACAGAAAACACTAGAAATGTAATGGCCAATGAGAAAACAGGAAAAGTACATTTAAAAGTAACAGTACGGCCTCAAGAATAGCATACCTGTCTGCCAGCTCTCTTCCCAACAGGGGGGCTAATTTGAACACGGTAAAAAGAAAAAAATAGCACAAGCAAAAGCAGAATACACCTTGTACAGTTCGATAGCTAACTAGAGTGCTATCTCCCCCAACAAACTTAACGTAATAAAGAGTAGTTACCTCCCAAAAACATGGAAGAGGGGCCACGGGCCCAGAGAAGTACTAGGTAGGAGAGGATCAGGGGTAGAGAAGGAAGGGAAAGAGAAAAGAGAAGAGAATAGGACAGAAAGAAGAGGGTACAGCCAATCCCCAGGAGAAGACAATTAGGTAATCTAATTCAAGGTCACTCCAGGTACCAGTGAGATACCTACATATTTGGCCCAGGACTCCCAGATTAATTCAAATCTGGGTACCGTATTGGTCAGGACACTGACCATCCTTTCTTGGGTCATTATCCAGGTGATTTTATTTTGTATCTTCCTGATGGAGACCCTGGATAATTTCTAGGACCCCGCAATGGAGAGTTTTGCACCCAGTAGAATATAGCGAACTAATGTTTGGGTGTATTTCGGAATGCCAGGGAGCCTCGAATGCAGAAGAGCAACAGGGGCAGTGGTGGGAAGCCTGTGACCGGTAACTTTGTATATCATGTGAAAAATTCTGTTCCACGTGCCTCTTAGTCTAGGACACTCCCACCAAACATGTAGCATAGTACCAGGCATCTGACATCCCCTGAAGCATAAAGGTGAGGAAGAGGGATACATCTTGTGAAGTTTAACTGGTACAAGATACCATCGGGTCATTACTTTTAATCCCGCTTCCATTAAAGGAGCACTTCCGATCCCCTGAAAGGAGCGAAAGCCAGCTCTACTCCATTCCTCCATGTCCCAGGTGAACGCCAGATCCCTTTCCCAAGCCTGCATATATGGAAGCTTCTCTTGATCGGATATCAGTGACTGATAGATTATTGAGATGCCCCCTCTCTGCTCTGCAGAGTTACAGCACCATACCTCATAGCTTGTGAAGGAGAAGGGGGGTGTCTCATCTTTCGAAATGGTTGCAAGAAAGTGAGAGATTTGCAGAAATCTATACTTTTCCGATAGTGGCATTTTGAGCTTGTCAGAGCAATATTTAAGTGTGAAGGGGCCCTTGGGAGTGAAAAAGTGTCCTATACGATAAATTCCCTTATCCAGCCACCATTGAAAGGCCTTGATGTCCATACCGGGTTGGAAGGCCGGGTTATGGAATAAGTGTGAAAGTGGTCTCATACGGGAAGTAAGAGAGGAGGACTGCCGTAGCCTATCCCACAAAGCGAAGGAAGAGGACAATACTGGGGACAGTATGGGAGGTCTGAGTCTGGGCGGACTCCAGAGAAGGAAATCCAGAGTGTATGAGGGGACTGCCTGTCTCTCGATTTGTATCCAGTCTGGTTTTTCAAATCTAGAGTAAACCACAGAGAGCTGAGCTAGTCGTGCTGCACAATAGTAGAGCCACAGGTTGGGGACTCCCAACCCCCCCCTTCGTCTATGAGTGTATAAAACCTTGCGGGAGAGTCTATGACCCATGCCCCCCCAAATAAAATCGATTACCGCATTTTGAAACTTGCGCAATGGTACCCTGAGGAGGTGAATTGGGAGAGCCCTAAATAGGTATAGTAGTCTAGGAAGCAGGTTCATCTTGATGGCATTAATTCTGCCTAGCCATGATAAGCGATAGAGAGACCAACTCTGTAGTTCTCCACTTAGGGATTGGTAGACAGCTGGGTAATTTGCTTTGTGTAGATCCTCGAACTTGGCTGTAAGATTAACCCCTAGATATCTGATATGGGAATTATTCCAGAGGAACTCGAAGGAGGATTGTAGGCGTTGGGCCTCCTCCCTTTTAACTGAAATATTCAGGATGGATGATTTCGTTAAGTTAACCCGAAGGCCTGAAACTTTCGCAAAGTCCTCCAGTGTTTTGCAGATATTAGGAAGGGAAACGGAAGGTGAAGTGACGAATAGAAGCAGGTCGTCTGCAAATAACGCACATTTATGTTCTTGGGTGCCACATGTGACCCCCTTGATGTCTGGATTGGATCTGAGTGCAAGGGCGAGAGTCTCAATCGCGATCGCGAAAATAAGAGGAGAAAGGGGACACCCCTGTCTCGTCCCCTTAGAGATTGGGAACGAGTCAGAGTAATAGCCCTGATATCTAATCCTTGCTTCGGGGGAGGAATAAAGAGCCCTGATTATGCCCATGAAGCTTGTGCCAAATCCCCATCTTTCCAGAATTGTGAATAGATATGGCCATTCGACAGTGTCAAATGCCTTTTGAAGATCTATAGAAAGAAGTAATCCTTCCTGCGGATCCCCCCCAGCCCATCCCGACTGTAGTATAGAGATGATGTCGATCGCCCGCCTTACTTGGTCAGGGCCCTGTCTACCTGGGATAAAGCATACCTGATCCTTATGAACGTACAGATTAATAAAGGACGCTAACCTATTCGCTAGTAGTTTGGTAAGTATCTTATAATTATTATTTTTAAGCGAGATGGGCCTATAGTTGCTAACTTCTCCTGGGTCCTTATCTGGCTTAGGTATTACTGAGATGAAAGCCTGATTGTTTTGCTTGTCGACCGGACTACCTTCTTTAAGGTTGTTAACCACTTTACCACCGGAGGATTTTCCTGCTTAAAGACCAGGGGTTATTTTGCGATTTTTTACTGCGTGACTTTAACGGACAATTGCGCGGTCGTGCGACGCTGTACCTAAACGAATTTCACGTCCTTTTTTTCCCACAAACAGAGCTTTCTTTTGGTGGTATTTGATCACCTGTGCGATTTTTTGATCACGCGCTATAAACAAAAAAAGAGCGTAATTTTTGCAAAAACAACAATATTTTTCACTTTTTTTTATATGAAATTCCCCCAAAAAAAAATGTAAAAATCAAAATTTTTTAAAATTTTCGGCCAATTTGTTTTACGCTACCTATGTTTGGTAAAAAAAATCGCAAAAAGCGTATTTTGATTGGTTTGCGCAAAAGTTATCGCATTTACTAACAAAGGGAAAGATTTTTGTCATTTTTGGTGTTTTTTTTTTTAACGAGTAATGGCGGCGATCTGCGATTTTTTTTGCGGTACTGCGACATTGCGGCGGACAGATCGGACCCTTGACTGACATTTTTGACACTTTTGGGGGTACCAGTGACATTACTGCAGTAATCAGTGCTATATATATGCACTGTTACTGCAAAAATGACACTGGCAGGGAAGGGGTTAACAGTATTGGACAGGGAGGGGTTAAGTGTGTCCTAGGGGCGTGATTCTAACTGTGTAGGGACAGGTCTACTAGTGTAAAAACAAAGATCAACAGTTCTACATAGTAGAACTGTTTGATCTTCACTTTTACACAGGGAGAACTGACAGGTGGCTTGTTTACACAAGCCGCTCTGTCTTTCTCCCGCTGTAGCGGCGATCGTAGTGTGACCGGCGGACATCGGGTCCGCCAGTCACACTCCCGCACTCCTCCGTGAACGAGCCGAGGCGGGCGCGCGCCTCAGCGGGCGCGCGCCCGCCCGCTATTGGCTCTGGAAGGAGTGACAGGCGAGCGACGTAGACCTACGTCACTCTGCCTGGCCGGGGCCGACTGCCGCAGTAAATATACTGTGCGCAGTCGGCAAGCGGTTAAAGTACCTAGTTAAGTAGGGGGAGAGCAACTCAGAGAATGTCTTGTAGTAAAGGTTAGGGAAACCATCTGGTCCCGGTGGACAAATTGTCTAGAAAGGAATGTAACGCTTGTGACTTGTCGGAGCGGGCATCGCTATAAAGGTTTTGAAAGTAGGTTGCAAATTCCTGCAATATGCGTGTTGGGTTCTGGGTTTTACCTCCCCCCCGATGGACATTTTGGGCATTGCGTGGAGTCTCATCCTGGGTCTAAGTTTCAGGGCAAGTAGTGTCCCTATTTTATCCCTCTGATGGTAGAATTTAGCTCCCTGCCATCTAATGTGCTTCTCAGCCGAGCTAGTCAGAGCCATATTGAGGTCAGCCCTGGTTGCGTCGAGAGCCCTCAGAGACGCCCTGGAAGGTTTACGTTTGTGTTCGGCACTTAAAGCCGCAAAGTCCTTTTCCAGGCTCAATAGGTGAGCCTTCCGTTCCCTTTTGATATTGGACGAAATCTGTATCAGTTTCCCCCTAATGGTCGATTTATGAGCTGCCCAGAGGGTTTCAGGAGAGATCCCATCTAGGTCGTTCAAAGAAAAATATTCCGAAATTGCGCGTTCAACTTCCGTCACTCGACATGGGTCACTAAGAATGGACTCATTAAGTCTCCAGTGAAATGGGCCCTTAGGGGCGCAGGATCCAGTAATCTTAATTATCACCATCGAGTGGTCCGACCAGACCACATCTTTGATAGATGCCATAACCAGTGAGGGGATCAAGGCCTGAGAGACCAGAACATGGTCTATGCGAGCAAAGGTCTGGTGTGGATGAGAGAAGTGTGTGTAATCTTTCGAGGTTGGGTGTAATTCCCTCCAGCTGTCCACCAATCCCATTTGATTGATCAATTTGGCAATCTGTGAACTACGTTTGGGTGGTTTGACCGTTTGAGAACCCGGTGGTTTGGACTTGTCTAAGCCATAATCAAAAGCCGTGTTGGAGTCCCCCCCAAAAATGACGTGGCCCTCTAGTTGTGGCAAAATCCGGGTAAACATATTCTGGAAGAAGTGTGTCTGATTCTGATTAGGCGTGTAGTAGGAGACAAAAGTATACAATTGTCCCTCTATGTTCCCTTTAACAAGGATGAATCGCCCCCCGGGGTCCCGTAGTTCATAGTGGAGGGTGAAATTACAAGATTTAGCAAAAAGGATAGCTACTCCCCGCGTTTTGTCCTCTGCATTAGCTAGAAAAAATTTTGGGTACTTAGCGTGTATAAACGAGGGGCAGTAAGATCGGGGAAAGTGAGTTTCCTGGATCATTAAGACCTCTATCCCCCTGCGGTGAAAGTCCTGAAATGCCTTCCTTCGCTTCATGGGAGAGTTGAGACCTTGGGTATTGTGGGAAGCTATTTTGAGGTATGGGGCTATAGTTTTAGAAAGAGACATGAGGCAGGCAGTGTTGGTGCATCTGAAGAATCTTTTCACTCACCCCGTTCCAAGACAATATATCTGGAGTGCAGAGCCGATATTGCATGAGGATCCAGTTTAGAGCTGAAGTGGTATGTGATATCCTCCCGGAGACCAGCTGTGAGAAAAGAAGAGAGGCAGTAAGAAAGAGGAACAGGGGAAAATAGGAGAGAGGAGAGAAAGGGAGAGAGAGTGGACCTGCGTCCAAAAAGGACATCCAATGCCGGGTTGAGGTCCACACCAACCCGACAAGGTTAAGTACGGGGTTCCAGCCTCCCGGAAAGGGGGGCTGGAGAGAGTCACGCGAGAAAACCGAAATCCTCTCCCGTGACTGGTGGAGGCGTCATCCGACCAATCCGGCAGGGCTCCCGCCCCATAGAAAAAAATGCTGTAGAGATAAAACAAACAAATGTGGTAAAGCATGCAAAAATAATTGACTGCAATAAACGCACGACCCTCAGGGGCTCCGCTACCTCCCAGCTACTCAGCCGGAAGGGTCCCCAAGAGTGGCGTCAGAGTCCACTGCTGAGTACATAAATTGGTAGTAGGCTCATGTACCGGCTGCGAATTGCCTCGATCAGGGCCCCCCCCCGCTGAGGGGGGACCCGCTCAAGGGGCTGAAACAAAAACAGCAGGCATCCAAAAAAAAAAAAAGGGGGTGCAGTACTTGCAGACAAAAGCCAAAAAGTAAACGGAACGTCTGAAGGCCAGTTCAACAGGGTCTAGTCTGAAGAGAAAAAGGAAAAGCCATGAAATTCCATAGACATCAATCTCGAACCAGTAGGGTGGAGACAGACACATGAAGAGGAACTCCACTGTGAAGGAACTCTTGCTAGAAGCTTCCGCGGCGACGATCAGGGAGGTTTTCCATCTTTAGAGCGCTTAAATTTGGATCCATTCCAAAGGGGAGCAATGGGGCTTGATGGGTTAGGGCGTTTTGACGGGCCTGATCCGGTGGAGGATGCCGGGTGATCCGGGGGCTGTGGCAGTAGTTGCAAATGCTGAAGTAGCCTTTCTCCCTCCGCGAAGCTGGAAAAAGTATAGGTCTTATTCCTGTAAGTGAATTTGAGGGCGAAGGGGAAAGCCCACCAATATTTAAGCTCCTTCTATGACAGAATGGAAAGAAGTGGCTTCAATGTTCTCCGCCGTTGTATTGTAGAGGGGGCTAGATCAGTGAAAACCTGGACTGCGTGGCCCTGACAAGTAAGATTTGGAACCTTCCGGGCTCTGCTGACAATTTCTTCCTTTATCATATAGAAGTGGGGTTTGACCACTATGTCCCTCGGTTTTACCGTCCCGCCTTGGGGGACCCAGTGCTCTGTGCGCTCTGTCAAGTTCAAGTTTGTGTGCTGGTATATCAGGGATAAGATCCTTAATGAGCCCCTGCACAGCGGACTGGACATCCGCAATCGATTCCGGCAGACCCCTCAGTCTAAAATTGTACCTGCGTGACCTGTTTTCAAGGTCTTCCACCTTAAGGAGGGCCGAGTCCAGCTGATTCTGAAGTGATTGTATAAGGGTAGTGTGCTGGTTAGTTTTTGTCACTGTCCTGTCAATTTTATTCTCCATGGCTTCCATCCTGTCCCCCAGGTTTTGAAAATCCACTTTTAAGTTTGAGGTAATTTTGTCAGCAATTTGTGACATACCCCTCTCCATCATGATGGACATTTTGAGGAGAAGATCCTCATAATCTGAGTGGGAGAGCCCTCCGGATCCCTCTGTGGCAGGGGGTCTGATGGTGGTTATTGGTGTATAGCAGGCAGGGGAGAAATCCCCCAGCACCCTGCTCAGGAGGGACTCAGTGGAGGCTGGAGAGGGAGTCAGAAGCAGGGGGTTACTCACAGGTCCCTGAGGATTAGTTAGGCAGTGTCCTCTAGTCTGAGAGTCCGAATGTGGCTGAGCGGAGTCCCCCTCCTCCATCTCCTCACGCTGCGGGGACGGGTCCGCCATATTGGAATGCTCGGCCGCCGGAAAGCCTGAGGTAAAGATCTCCGTTAGGCTTCTTCTGACCCGATCGGCCTGCATAGAT
>NC_138775.1:174101106-174156106 GCF_965119305.1 Pelophylax lessonae | reverse complement strand
CTATGAAATTCCGTTTGAACAGAAGAGGTTCATTTTGGACCTCTTGGTCTTTGGTACTGAACACAACTACTTCTATTATGGTCACACGTTTTATCGTCAGCGCCGAGGTGTAACTATGGGGGCAAAGTTTGCCCCCAGCTTAGCTAACCTATTCATGGCCTTATGGGAAGACAGAAATGTCTTTTCCAATAGAGCCAAGGAACTCATTCTATGGAGGCGTTATATAGATGATACGCTGATAGTATGGCAGGGTGATGAGAGTTCACTGCAAAGGTATATGGAAGATTTGAACTGCAACGATTGGGGCATCAGATTCACGTATCAACATAGCCCCAGAACAGTGAATTTTCTAGACCTCACGATTCTGAGACATGGTTCGGGCTTTAAGACCAAATCCTACCTTAAGCCCACCGACAGGAATGGCTTCATAGCATTGGACAGTTGCCATCATCCAACTTTGCTGAGAGCTGTACCTAAGGGACAGCTCAGGAGAATCAGGCGAAACTGTACAGAGGACACAGATTTTTTAAATCAAGCTTCAACTCTAAAACAGAGATTCTTAGAAAAGGGATACATGTCAGAAGAATTGGATAAGGAAATTCAAACCCTCAGCTCAGTCAAACAAGAGGCATTAGTTGTTCCGAAAGATGGAGGTGTTACAGGGAGAAACAACTCTCATTCTGAATTTGCCTTCCTTATGCAATTCTCTTGCCATTACAAATGGCTGAACCACATTTTTCGGAAACACTGGGGAGTCCTACAAGGGAACAAAATCCTCGGACCTGTTATACCTAATACCCCAAAGGTCATTTACAAGAAAGCTCGAAACTTGAAAGACATAATAGCACGTAACCCTGTTGAGAAGCCGCACATGTCAAAGATCTTTCCCGACATGAAAGGCTTCTTCCCTTGCAAACAGTGTAGAATGTGTAAAGAAGCTAACACAGTCAGAACTAATAAATTTCGATCCACAGTTACAGGGAAAGAATACCCCATTAGGGAATTAATTTCCTGTCACACCAAGGGGGTAGTATACCTACTAGATTGTGACTGTAATTTACAATATGTGGGAAGAACCATCCGAACAGCCTCGATACGTATTGGTGAACATCTGGCCAATATTTGTAAAGGCTTTCCGGGTCACAGCGTGTCCCAACAATCTGAGAAGATGTATATCCAGGAGGGAGACTTTCTGGATATATGAGCTCAGATGCTCAAGACCCCTAGGACACAACGTAGAGTGGGATATGAACGCCCACATCAACAATAGTTGAAATACACACGTGTACCATAAAATTCTTTATTCACCATTTTATCTTAAGTTTTTTAAACTATAGTTTATGCAAAGTTTTTAGGCATTTTGCCATAACTTTTAACTTAATTTTTAACCCAGGTTAATTTTAACTTATTTTAACAAGTGATCCCCTATATTTGCGGTAAAGTATTGAATGTTTGCCCAGAATCTGTGAGGGACTTATTTCTATGTTTTTATTGCCATATTTATAAATATGTTTTATCAATATAAATATCTTTTAATTTTGAATTGGGATGTAGGCACACAGGAACTATGCTATTTACCACTTCCGGTGTCACCCTCTTTGAAATTTGGATCATTACGGCAATTCGCTTATTTTTGTTATCAAGATTGACTTTGTCACAGATCGGGACTATGAGTTCCGTTATATAGCAAATTGCTTTGTTTTCTATTTAAATTGCATCTACACTCGCATTAATATGGAAGGGATAGACGTCCTGTGCGGACACCGGAAGTATGGTAGCGAGTTCAGGTGCATATAAGGCAGAAGTGACGGTACGCAAGCCACTCCTTTCTCGGTCGATGTCCAATAGGAAGAAACGCGTCAGAGAGGAGGCGTAACCGTCACGTACGACTGCTCGTGGTCCGTGCTGCAGCCAGACACGAGCGTAGCTAAAGAAATTCTGACATCAATACCATCTATGCTGATTTGCCATGAATCTCCTGTAAGTGCAATACTGCTTTCTTAATAAATTGTATAGAAGATATCACACTATTTGCTGCTTTATTCCTTTACACCCCATGCTTGGAAATCACCGGCTTTTTGGTCAGAGATTTACCTTGCTGTAGGCTGGATACGGAGGAGGTAGTGGTGGATATCAGTGGAACCATAAGCGCTAATTGATAATAACAGAAAATAAGTTAAATTCATAAATAAATTAGTGATTTAAAATGCATAAAACAGTGAACATAAATTCATCCGTGCTGTGCGTGGAGTTTGTATTACCACTTAAGTGAAAAAGTGCCAAAATGAATGAGAGAAAGTAATAAATAAAAAATGGGGTTGCAATTCTGTTGTACATCCACTAGATGTCGCCCCTAAGTATACGACCTGTGCTTGAGGAAAAAGATGGTCGGTTTCTTCCGGGGTTCTCCAGTGAGCCAAACCAGGCTTTTAGTACCTTCTTGCTGTTCTCCTTCGTCTCCTTCGCGAAACGAAGGAGAACAGCAAGAAGGTACTAAAAGCCTGGTTTGGCTCACTGGAGAACCCCGGAAGAAACCGACCATCTTTTTCCTCAAGCACAGGTCGTATACTTAGGGGCGACATCTAGTGGATGTACAACAGAATTGCAACCCCATTTTTTATTTATTACTTTCTCTCATTCATTTTGGCACTTTTTCACTTAAGTGGTAATACAAACTCCACGCACAGCACGGATGAATTTATGTTCACTGTTTTATGCATTTTAAATCACTAATTTATTTATGAATTTAACTTATTTTCTGTTATTATCAACTGTCATCACAAAATAAATGCACATTGGGAACCCATTATTTCTTACTCGTTTAGTATATGCAGCACAGCACTTGCACTTTACTGAGTTGCACCTTATGGGCCCAGTTTATTAACCAGCTAACTTGGTCACACCACAAATCACTAGTGCACTTTATTTTAATTAAATGGTTTTTTATGACACATTTTTTATTGGCACTTTATTTTAAGTTGGCACATACAATAAGCACTTATTCACTTTAAGGTAGCGCCGTTACAACCTCCTTTCATACATATTTCACACTTTAACCCCTTGTGGGTTTGGTTGTTGGCAGCTTACACCTTCACCATTGTCTAAGGTCTTTACTCCATAGCGCTGGTCACCCCTACCTTTCTATAAGCGCTAATTACCTGCTGTCTGGTAAGGGACTATTTTGGATGGTTCACTTGGAGTTTGGAAGCACTTATAATCTGTGGTTATCAGTAGATTTGCAATTTGTGTGCACCTTATTTCCGTCTGGTAAGGAGGAATTTCACTTGGTGGTGGGTCTTTCACATTGAAGCTGAAGAAATCTTTCATTTTGTGGAGCACCCGTTTGATATTATCATATATGGACACAAATGATTGATGCATTATGGACTTTTGAAACACACCATTCACCTGTTATCCAACATTTTGTTTGATTGTAATTTTATTTGAGTTGGATTCATATATTTGTTTTAGCGCACCTTATCTTTTTCATATATATACACACACATGTCTGTATATATACTACTGCACATATATAGGTGTGAAAGGAGCAGAACACTATACTTACGCTAATAATAAATATTGCGCTTAAATAATTAACACCAATATGTCTCCGCTCCTATCACACCTATATATGTGTATTTGTAAAATACATATACGTGTGTGCCTCCAAAGACCCCAAAAAAATGCCCAAAAAAACGTCTGCTGCAAAAACACACCTGGGCGTTTTTTTGGACATTTTTTTGGGTTCTTTGGAGGCAGGCAAAACATCTGAACTTCTGTATAGGGGTATATATACACACACACTTATATGTATTTTACACATACACATATATAGGTGTGATAGGAGCGGAGCCATATTGGTGTTAATTATTTCATTAGTATAGTGTTCTGCTACTTTCACACCAATATATGTGTATGGGTATATATACATATAAGTGTGTGTGTATATATACCCCTACACAGAAGTTCTGATGTTATGCCTGCCTCCAATAACACCCAAAAAATGCCCAAAAAAAACGCTTGCTACAAAACCGGCAAGGTGTGAAAATAGCGAAGCCATATCCCTGTTCTATAAGTGACCTAATACAAACAATCTTTTTTTTTTTCTGGTTCTGGACATGCTACAGAGCTGAAACTTCACAGGTACACTTTTTAGACCCCCCAGACACTAAATCCAAAGTCAAAATAAAAAAAAAATCTATTTTTTTTTGTAATTTTTTCAATAATTGGCTCTCTATCAAAAATGACAATTTTTAAGAACTTTTTTTTTGTGTGATTAATAGTCCCTGGGGCATGACCCAGAACCCTAGGCACTTTTTAGGGGCATTTATTGGGTTTTAGGGCTTCAAAATTGTTTTTTTTGATTACCGAAGTTCGGGTCCCATTGATTTCAATGGAGTTCTGAAATCCGGGCCGAACTTTTGGGAAGTTCGGGTGTTCTGGTCGAACCAAACTTTTCAAAAGTTCGATCATCCCTAGTGTCTAGCTACAAACACAGAAATCAAACTGCCTCTCCTGAAGAAACCTACTGCTGTCCAGGCACCTGGCTGTCTCTCAGAATAAATCAGAGTCGTTTTGTCACACAGACTACACAGAGAAGTTGCTGCTCCCCAGTCTGCCATGCACAAAGATCTGGTCCCAGGATGGAGCATTTTCCATAAGCAGTCTGGGAGCTTTATAGAGCCCAGAGTACTCAACCTGCTTCAGCTGAGCTTGTTATCCCCTCATTGAGCCAAGTAACCCCACCACTCAGTAAAGAAAGGAAAGCTGTTTGTATATTGCATGAACCTGGACACAACCAATAGTTTCTCTTGGCTGTCACAATGTTTGAAAAAGTAAGGGTCCCAACACTGAACCTTGGAGTACACCACTAATAACCATTCAGAATATGAATCATTGACCACTACTCTCTGAATACAGTCTTTCAGCCAGTTTTCTATCCATTCACAAACTGATTTTTCCAAGCCCATTACTTTACACAATGGCTATGTGTGAGGAACTATGTCAAACGCTTTTGCAAAATCCAAGTATCCACAGCCAGTCATTTGGATAAGGTTTTGCTTACCTCCTCATATAAAAAAAAATCAGATTTGTTTTATATGGGGATACTTGAAATTAAATCAACCTCCAGACTGAGAGAGTTCCAAATTAAAAGGTTTATTGCGTAGCTACATGAAAGCACACCCCTATAAAGCTGCCCTGTATGCACTGATCTGATGGATCTCAGATTTCCTTTTATAGGGTATCTTATCACACAATACACGTTTAAGGTATAGCACATTGGTTCATGGCAACTTGCCAACGGTGGCATTCTCCTGATAACATCTTAGTTGAATACATGTTTTAAATTAAACTCACAAGTGCCATTTTAGCTTCACTTATTATTTTGGAAAAAACATCATATATATATCACTCTATTTTATCATTTATTTTAATGTTAACACTATATAGTCATACATCATAAATGTGTTTATAAAATTATTATTAGCATACACTATGATTTAGAAATCAGTAAAGATCACATTATCATTTTACAGTTTGACAACTTCTGTCTTTCATGAATATATCTGAATCAGAATAATTGACTGGTTCCATCACTTTTCATCAAAACTATGGGAGCCAGTAGAAGGCTACATGAATCCTGTTGACCTCGGCACCCTTCCCTGGATGTCTCCTGCACTTAGAAGAGGCACTTCAATCCCTGTCGATCTTACTCAGCAAACTCTACACATGTGGGATCATGCACTGTCCACCTTCAGAATATCTTAACATTTTGGGCCCCTTTTTTGGCACTCCAGCTTTTCCACAAGCTCTTCAAGCTACTGGGTTTGGCACTTGAGTAAACGTGATCACAGACGTCTCTCCCAAGTTCTTCAATCGGACCCTTTGTTAACTGCGAAATCTTCCCCTACAGTTCCAATGCAAAACCCAATGCAATAGTTACAAATGCAGCAAGACGTATATTTCATTCAATCTATTCCTTCGATACCAGATATTCTTGTTCAACTGACTGTCTTTGAATCCTTCACTCTGCAGAAAGACCCACCAACACACCTTGTCTCTCAACTATATTCCAATCGAATTAGACTCCATAAGGGACCTGGAACACTTGTTGGCATAGGAAAGAAGGACCAATTCTCCCATACTTGGACTTCGTGGTCTGTGTTCTGCTACTTCCACTATGTTCCACTACATGGGGTGTCCATGACCTTATCATTGCTTCTATCCTGCTTTCTACCTTTACTTCCTTAACAAACCCACTTTTCCTTTATTGCCGCTCCTTTACTACTGATTTTTACATTTCTCTATGATGATACATAAAGGATAGTTAAAATGCAGATTTCCATACATACTGACTTACTCAAATATTATGTGATAAATGCTCTTTCCCCCATCATATTAGGATACTGGTACATTTGCTATCAATATGGGCTTTAGGGGTAATATATCTAATGCTGCTAATATGTACTGAACTATCTTTACCCGATTGATATTAACCACATACTGCCCGCCCCCTGTCAAATGACAGCAGAGCGGCGCAGCTATTGTTCTGGGATGCCATCATATGGCGCACCAGAACTGCCTCTCTCACACGCCCGCGGGGGCGTGCAGTGCAGCGATCGTGGCCGCGCCGTGTTGCTAGGACGTGGCGCGACCCCGATCTCGGTAAAGGGCCAATGACATGGCTCTTTACCCATGAGAACGGCTGTGTCCAATCATAGCTGGTCACATGTAAATGAGGAAGTTCAGTTTATCGCTCTGACAGTGTGAGGCGAGGAGAGCTGATCAGCCGCTCCTCCTCACAGGGGAGACTAGGACAGGTAATCAGGGCACTGATCATCAGTGCCCTGATTACAAAAATGTGAAAAGAAGTGCCAATCAGTGCCCACCATCAGTGCCCACAATGCCCACCATCAGTGTCCACAATCAGTGCCCATAGTGCTGCCAGTCAGTGCCCATCAATGCCTGCTCATCTGTGCTGTCCATCAGTGCCGCCCTTCAGTGCCCATCACTGCTACCCGTCAGTGCTCATCAGTGCCACCTTTCAGTGCCCATATTGGTACCTCCTCATCAGTGCCCATAAGTGCAGCCTATTAGTGCGTATCAGTCCTGCCTCATCAGCGCACATCAGTGAAGGAGAAAAATTATTTATTTTCAAAATTTACTCACAGAAAATAAGAAAAACTTTTTTTTTTCAAAATTTTGTCTTTTTTCTTTTTTTTTGTAAGAAATAAAAAACCCAGTGCTGATTAAATACCGCCAGCTCTATTTGTGTGAAAAAAATTATAAATTTTTTTATAAGGGTACAGTGTAGCATGACCATGCAGTTGCCATTCAAATTGTGACAGCGCTGAAAGCTGAAAATTTGCCTGGGCAGGAAGGGGGTGACTGTATTGAAGTGGTTAATCATACTCTGGAGATATTGT
Organism: Pelophylax lessonae; assembly: GCF_965119305.1. Taxonomy (NCBI): domain Eukaryota; kingdom Metazoa; phylum Chordata; class Amphibia; order Anura; family Ranidae; genus Pelophylax; species Pelophylax lessonae. Next base: position 174,148,679 of record NC_138775.1, on the reverse strand, counting down.
GTTGTTTGTATCTCTATTCTTGTTTTTGAATTTCTTTTTCAATCAAATGAGTTTTAACTAAAAAAACAATACATTTAAATTTTTTTCCCTGCATTTTCCAAGAATGTGTAGTAAAAAAAGACTCACTATGCCTTTCAGAAAATATCTTGGAGTGTTTGCTTTCCAAAATGGAGGTCTTTTTATGTTTTTTTTTTCTATTGTCCTGGTGCTCCAGAGTCTCCAAAAAATGCAATAGGTACTATTGGCAATTACTATCAGATGTCTAATTTATGCCACTAGAATGCCTGCAGGGGCTCTTTTTTTTCACATTTTTGGTAGTCTTTTAAATTTATATAACAAAAAATAAAAAAGCCCAGTGATGATTAAATACCACTAAAAGAAAGCTCTATCTAAAAAAAAAAATGTTAAAATTTGAATTTGGGTACAGTGTAGCTTGACTTAGTAATTGCCATTCAAAGTGTGAAAAATGGCCTGGACTGGAAGGCGGTGAAAGTCTTTGGTCTTGAAATAATTAAAGGGACAGTATGCCTGAATTACCCCTTTATGTACACAATATTTATTTGGTAGCAGTAAAAACATAAACCCATGTTCATTGTTGCATTGGGCCACATTTGCATTGAATATAGCTGTCACATGTTGTCGCAATGATTGCCAAGGGGTTCTTTGGTATTCTGGTGTTTACTGCTTGGTGACAAAATATTTTCCTACTTTATTTTTTTTATGTTTGATTATACAACCCTATATTGTCCAATGATGGACTAGGGATTTAATGACGTTGGGAAGTCTTATTTGTGGTTCCTGGTCATGTTACTTTTACATTTTGCACTGAAACCAACCTTTATGTCATTTTCAGTGTAGAAACCTACATTTCGATATATTGCAGTTTACCTTTTGATTTTTCTGCCTTTAAATTTTCTTTGTTTTACAAGTAACTGATCTAACACAAAAATTCAGGAAATCAGACTTGGAGGGCTGCATGCTTGATCGAGCTAATTAATAAACAGTGAAACCAGACTTGAGATGGTGATCTTAGTGTGGGCTCACATCTGCTGTAGGGGCAGGGGTTTTTTTTTTTCTTTTTTTTTTTGTTATTTCTTGCCCTGTGTTGCATGTGTTTGAGTAAGCATGCAGGTGTCTCTTATATAATAATTTTTGACTTTCCATTCAAGTATTCGGTCACACATTAGCTAAAATTTAGTATGAATGTAAACACTGTTCTTCTGTTTTCATGAGTGACCTTAACTAAGCAACAGCCGTTTGCACGATCGGCTTGTCCCAAGCCTAATGCTAATAAAAATGCTAATCAAAAGATAGCAGCCAAGGTAAGTTACACCAGAATCATCAAAGCAAAATCTCAGGAACTCTTGGAATGAGTCCCATTGACTGTTTGAGTGCCGGTTCACACTTATGCGCTTGTACTGCGAATGCGATGCGTTCTAAATAGTCTCCAATCGCATGCATTTACAAAATACATTGAATTCGTGACGGTCGTTCACATCTATGCGTTGCGATCCAGATGCGAATGTGATGCGATGATAAAAAGGGTCTTGTGCGAGTTTACAGCGTTGCGTTGCGAATTTAGTCTCCATAGACATCAATGTAAATCGGTCTGGACTCGCATTATCAGTTCCGATATGTGCGAATTCTTATGTGCGAATTCTTATTTTTTGTTTGATTTTCCCCTCAGCTCCACCCCTCCTGAGCTCAACGCAATCAAATTTTCATTACAATCGCGCTGGTACTATTGAAAAACATAAGGTAAACTCGCACTGCAAATTTGCATTGCAAGCGCAAGCGCATAAGTGTGAACCGGCACTCAGAGAGATAATCAATTTTGAGAGCAACTTTGTTATAAAAGAACATGTATTTTCTTAGTTGTATCAATTTTATAGCAGGGTATCTAGCTGTTGTACTTTTAATTTTATTTAACACACTGACTTCTTCAAACCCCCTATATTGAGCTTTATACAGACCCTGTTGCCAGACCATTCATTTCAACAATCAGAAAATCTTCTGATAAGATTTTTTGAATTTTACATCTATGCATAAGAAAAGAAAAATCTGCGCTAAGGACTAGAATCTGGCTGCTGCCTACCTCCAAAATATAGCCCTGGGTGGGATATATGTAGTATGAGAAAGAGGGGGGTATGAGGTAGATGGCGCTGCCTATATTAATATGTCTGAACAAGGTCACACAAACCAAAAACTCTAAACAGAAAAAAACATCATAAAGTGATAATACCTCATTAGATCATTCCATTACATCTACTCAATATGTACAAACATACTGTAAATCAATATAGGTGCCAAAGGTGCAACAAAGTGCTATAATGCAGTGCAAGGATTGAAAAAAAAATATATATATTATAAAAATATGTAAGTATAAATATAAAGGGCTCTGTGGTGTCCTTTATCACATGTTATCTGGGTGTACTATAATTAATAGCCATATACATATAAGAAAAAAACATGACACAAAGTGCAATATGAGGTAGTTAGATAAAATAAATAGGTCAGTTGGCAGAATATCTTATTATTCCACAGTGAATAAGTAACCGCAAATAATGTGAGGTAATAAAAGGAGTTAATTAATAGAAAAATAATAAAGTGACTGGTGCACCGTGACCTAGTGTATATGCAACTGCTTACACAATTAAGGCAACCAAACTTGATTAGTGATGGGTAAAAAAAACTACTGAAGGGATAAGTGACTGGGGTGATAAATAATTAATTAGCAAGAGTCCATAGAGTGTTTGTTGATATAAAGTCCAAAAGATTAATTGGGTGAATCTTGAGGTGATCCAATCTGGATCTGAAGGTGAGGAAACAAGTGCTCCCCTCTCAGAAATATCCACACTCACTGGAGCTATGTACCCCTACAGGGGTAACAAGCGTGATATGATTCAGAGGTTAGATCCTGTCAGGTAGGGGGCCTGGTACCGGTGGCTTTGGTCGTCCGATTAGATCATCTCTCAAGGATATATGGTATATATTTTATATATATGCAGAAGTGGTAGCTGCAAATACAGTGAAGGAGTTTAAGCATGCATGGGATAGGCATAAGGCTATCCTTCATATAAGATAGGGCCAGGGACTATTCATAGGATTCAGATTCAGATATATTGGGCAGACTAGATGGGCCAAATGGTTCCTATCTGCCGACACATTCTATGTTTCTATGTTTCTATGTATGCTCAATGGGATCGGTATGACATCAGGTAACATCCGTATCCAGTAATATATTAAGGGAAGGTCCGGACCATATATAAGGAGAAGAGCCTCATATAGTGATGTATTGAAAAATAATCTGCTTTATTTAATAAAAAAAGGTACTCACATAGCAGAGAAGATAAACAAGCATTGAATGAAACAGGGACCGCAACTTCCTCGTTAGCGGTGAGCTTCCGGAACGCAATGCCTTCCAACCGCCTGATGTGCATCCCAATAGAAGCGGAAATTACGTGATTACGCTCTATGCGTTTCGTCAGATTGATGTCATCAGTAGCAGCATCAATCATGCCATCGCTGCCTTCTAATATCGTCAGTGCTTACTAAACAACCCGATAAGCAGCTGTAAATTGTTTGTGCTCCAGCCAATCACTAAATACCTATCCCAGCGGTCAAGTGTTGCCAGGTAGGAAACGGATATACCGCTGAGTGCTTGGGATATTGCGGCCAATAGAAAAAACAACTATAATCTGTAGCTTTGTTGCTAAATAAAATTGGATAAGGTTTATGGCCGATACTGATATGTCATGATTGGTCGGAGAAATGAATGGTATATTCACATTTACCATTCTTTTACCATTCATTTCTCCGACCAATCATGACATATCAGTATCGGCCATAAACCTTATCCATTTTTATCCAGCAACAAAGCTACAGACTACACAAAAAATAGAAAGAGGAAAAAAGTGGGGTTTTGTAGGCCAAAAATGAGATGGTCAGAATATGATGCAACACAGCAAGTTTGTTAAAAACGCATGTTTATTAATTAATTAATTCTTGCTCATAAAAGGCATGTGCAAACATGCTCTAAAGACATACACACATATGACATATAATAACATAAAAACAAGAACACAGATAAGGATAACCAAGTGGTGGGTCTCAACAAGAGAAGGTGAAAAATGGTCCCAGGGCTTAACCTCCCTGGCGGTATGATTCTTTTGGATTTTAGGTGCTGAAAGCGGTACCATTATTTTGCATGTAATTCTTGTGAATGAGCAGCCCAAACCAACTGTATACATTTATTATATATATATATATATATATATATATATATATATATATATATATATATATATGTATGTATACATATATTATGTATACATATATTATATATATACGTATATATATATATATATATATATATATATATATATATAATGTATACAGTTGGTTTGGGCTGCTCATTCACAAGAATTACGTATATATATATATATATATATATATATATACTGTATATATATACACGTGTGTATATATATATATATATATATACATATACATATATATGTATATACGTATATATATATATGTACCTATATATATATATATATATATATACATATATTTACATAAAAAGTACAGTAAAACTGCAGGAAAGGGCATTGGGGGGCAATGTAATGTGATTTGATTTTATTTTGAATGGTATCAGTGTGTTTGGTGTGTTTCACATTTGAATTTGCCGCCGGTTCCACCCCCCGGCGGATGTCACGTCGCTGGAGACAGAAGCCGGGGCTCGCAGACGATCGGGAGAGAGCTCCGCCGCCGCATATCGCCCGCATTCTTCGCTGGATCCCGGAGAAAAGGTAAGTAAAACCTCTTCCAGGATCCAGCGATCTTCCTAGCGGTACCCCGAGTGTGGCTCGGGGTTACCGCTTTTGGCTCTAAAATCTAACCCCGAGTCACGCTCGGGAATACCGCTAGGAAGGTTAAGAGACCAAGAAACCAACTAGTGTTCTATAAGGTATATGAGAAAACAATGCAATAAATATACACACCATATAACAAAACATATAGTGTCATGTTGTGTGATATATAACAAATCATAATGATCGACAAGTATAGTGCATACTGACCCCTTGTGTGTAAAATCGTGAGGCGGACGGCAGTTCCGTAAGTAGACTCAAGTTGTATATCAGGCATGGACTTTATGTAGAGATACAATGATGAAGGAATGGTGAATTACACACTCTTTATATTGAATATGTGCAAACGAAGTATTGGGGTACATGTGCGTACATATATAGAGCACTCGCTGTATTAGTATACATTTATAATGCCCCAATACTAAAACAATAATGACATTAAATCACCATATCCACATCCATAAGATGATATATTTCATCCTAGTCGAAAAAAGAAAAAAGGAAGGGAAAATAGAATGGCATTATATGGATGTACAAAAATTGTAATGCACATTACATTGCGGTAGCAGAGCATGGATTACCGCATTAAGGGTCTTGTATAATTGGCCAGGCAGGTATTTATTTGGATAATGCTCCCGGGTAAACACTCAGTCCCTTAGTCATGGTGAAAAAGGGAAAGGAAACCAGAGGATGTCATAGGGAGTAATTATAAACTCCTTTCAGAGGACAGTCCTTGAAAAGTATAAAGATATATAGTATTACTACTGGTATCCATCCATGAAGACCTAATAAAGTTTGTAAAATATATGGAGAATGATTGATTCCATACCTCTTGTGTGCCCGTACTGACCATTCTGCTGTCTGTTTCTGTGCAGTCACTTGGCCCTCTATATAGTGTGAGTGCGTGCCGCCAATTATTCCGGTGTCCGTGACCCGGAAGTCCCCAGAGCGCCTGTTACTCCGTCACTTCCGCCGGACGGCGGAAGTGATGCGGCAGTGTTACCAATAGTTGGGGAATATCATAAGAAGTGACGAAGTAACAGGCGAAGAAGTCTTCCTGAGGACGCGATAAACGCGAAATACACACATATGACATATAATAACATAAAAACAAGAACACAGATAAGGATAACCAAGTGGTGGGTCTCAACAAGAGAAGGTGAAAAATGGTCCCAGGGCTTAACCTCCCTGGCGGTATGATTCTTTTGGATTTTAGGTGCTGAAAGCGGTACCATTATTTTGCATGTAATTCTTGTGAATGAGCAGCCCAAACCAACTGTATACATTTATTATATATATATATATATATATATATATATATATATATATTTATGTATACATATATTATGTATACATATATTATATATATACGTATATATACATATATATATATATATATATATATATAATGTATACAGTTGGTTTGGGCTGCTCATTCACAAGAATTACGTATATATATATATATATATATATATATATACATACTGTATATATATACACACGTGTGTATATATATATATATATATATATATATACATATACATATATATGTATATACGTATATATATATATGTACGTATATATATATATATATATATATATATATATATATATATATATATATATATACATATATTTACATAAAAAGTACAGTAAAACTGCAGGAAAGGGCACTGGGGGGCAATGTAATGTGATTTGATTTTATTTTGAATGGTATCAGTGTGTTTGGTGTGTTTCACATTTGAATTTGCCGCCGGTTCCACCCCCCGGCGGATGTCACGTCGCTGGAGACGGAAGCCGGGGCTCGCAGACGATCGGGAGAGAGCTCCGCCGCCGCATACCGCCCGCATTCTTCGCTGGATCCCGGAGAAAAGGTAAGTAAAACCTCTTCCAGGATCCAGCGATCTTCCTAGCGGTACCCCGAGTGTGGCTCGGGGTTACCGCTTTTGGCTCTAAAATCTAACCCCGAGTCACGCTCGGGAATACCGCTAGGAAGGTTAAGAGACCAAGAAACCAACTAGTGTTCTATAAGGTATATGAGAAAACAATGCAATAAATATACACACCATATAACAAAACATATAGTGTCATGTTGTGTGATATATAACAAATCATAATGATCGACAAGTATAGTGCATACTGACCCCTTGTGTGTAAAATCGTGAGGCAGCCGGCAGTTCAGTAAGTAGACTCAAGTTGTATATCAGGCATGGACTTTATGTAGAGATACAATGATGAAGGAATGGTGAATTACACACTCTTTATATTGAATATGTGCAAACGAAGTATTGGGGTACATGTGCGTACATATATAGAGCACTCGCTGTATTAGTATACATTTATAATGCCCCAATACTAAAACAATAATGACATTAAATCACCATATCCACATCCATAAGATGATATATTTCATCCTAGTCGAAAAAAGAAAAAAGGAAGGGAAAATAGAATGGCATTATATGGATGTACAAAAATTGTAATGCACATTACATTGCGGTAGCAGAGCATGGATTACATCATTAAGGGTCTTGTATAATTGGCCAGGCAGGTATTTATTTGGATAATGCTCCCGGGTAAACACTCAGTCCCTTAGTCATGGTGAAAAGGGGAAAGGAAACCAGAGGATGTCATAGGGAGTAATTATAAACTCCTTTCAGAGGACAGTCCTTGAAAAGTATAAAGATATATAGTATTACTACTGGTATCCATCCATGAAGACCTAATAAAGTTTGTAAAATATATGGAGAATGATTGATTCCATACCTCTTGTGTGCCCGTACTGACCATTCTGCTGTCTGTTTCTGTGCAGTCACTTGGCCCTCTATATAGTGTGAGTGCGTGCCGCCAATTATTCCGGCGTCCGTGACCCGGAAGTCCCCAGAGCGCCTGTTACTCCGTCACTTCCGCCGGACGGCGGAAGTGATGCGGCAGTGTTACCAATAGTTGGGGAATATCATAAGAAGTGACGAAGTAACAGGCGAAGAAGTCTTCCTGAGGACGCGATAAACGCGAAATGCATTGTGGTCTTCTGTAAACTGGAAATCGAGAGAGCCAGCGACGTCACTTCCGCTTTGTCTGGAACGCACGCCATCGCTGCCACGCCACCAGAGGCTGTGTGTGAGACACTGTCTAGGACAGAACACCTAGAGTGTCATCTCCACAGATCCCAATTTGCAAACAGCGCTTCCACCCAGTGCCAGGCTAGGCACTTCCCATTGTAAGCAGCCAATTCTTACTTTTATTTTATTTCTCTAATAAAAAACGGAATTACACTATTTTTTTGGCTTCCCCACCATTTATTTTCACAGACATCTGCCTGAGACCTCTATCCTGATCCTGATCCACCCTAGAATATGAACTACTTACCTGGAGTGGACAAGTTTGGTGGAGGATTGATCCATCCTTTAAAGGGATCAAAGGCGATTTAGGTCCTTGCGACCTAAAGCGATCTGGTAAGAAGCAAAAATTGCCTACTTTTACCAAGAGCACAAAATTGGAGCACAAAAGCACTTTGAAGATTATATTTATTTATTTATTTACTATCACTGACTATTTCACCAGTTGCACTAATAATTTTATATATTAAGGATTTTACTGTCAGTCATATGCCATTTTATGCAAATCCAGTAATTTAATTATTTATATTTTATCACTATTGTCACATTTATGATTTAAATCATCACCTAAGTCACAATATATATTACTACAGTGTGTATATTATTTGGTATATTTTATCATTTTATTAAGTATCATAAACTATTTATACATTGGTTATACATTTTTGATACAGATATTATTTATATCACTTATCTTGAATATATATTTATTTATCATCACAAGATATACACACAAGCCCACTATATTACCAGCGCTCATTTTTTCATTAGTTTTAACACTTTATATTTATACTTATATATATTTTTTTCAATCCTTGCACTGCATTATAGCACTTTGTTGAACCTTTGGCACCTATATTGATTTATGTTTGTACATATTGAGTAGATGTAATGTGATGATGTAATGAGGTATTATCACTTTATGATGTTTTTTTCTGTTAAGAGTTTTTGGTTTGTGTGACCTTGTTCAGACATGTTAACATAGGCAGTGCCATCTACCTCATACCCCCCTCTTTAACATCTATGCATGTTATCCATCTGTAACAAGCCCCCTTGTATAAACATTCAAGCGTCCTGAGACTGTTCCTGGGTGCCGCCATCTGGAACATGATGTGAACAGCCCCAGCTGACTCAGAGCTGTCATTCATAGTTACATAGTTCATCTGGTTAAAAAAAAAAAAAGACTCAAAGTACATCTAGTTCAACCAATAAAAAGGGGACAAAAAAACAAAACATTTCTTACAATCCGATACCCACAGTTGATCCAGAGGAAGGCAAAAAACCCCAGCAAAGCATGACCAAATTTGATCCAGCAGGGGCAAAAAATCCTTCCTGATCTCCCAAGAGGCAATCGGGTGATCCCCCGATAAACTTTACCTATAAATGTTAGTATCCAGTTATGTTGTGTACATTTAGGAAAGAATCCAGGCCATTTTAAAGCAATCTACTGAGCTGGAGAGAACCAGCTGTTTAGGGAGTCTATTCCACATTTCCACAGCTCTTATTGTGAAGAAGCCTTTTCATATTTGGAGATTAAATCTCCTTTCCTCCAGATGTAAAGAGTAACCCTTGTCCTCTGTGATGACTTTAAAGTGAATAAGTCAACACCAAGTTCACTATATGGACCACCTATGTATTTATACATTTTAACCTTATCCTCCCTTAATTTCCTCTTCTCAAGAGAGAATAAATTCTGTTCCTCTAATCTTTCTTTATAGCTAAGCTCCTCCTTGCCTCTTATCAGTTTAGTTGCCCTTCTCTGCACTTTCTCCAGTTCCCTGATATCCTTTTTGTGAACCGGTGCCCAAAAACTGAACTGTGCATTCAAGATGAGGTCTTACTAATGATTTGTACAGGGGCAGAATGATATCTCTCCCGCTGGAGTCTTTACCTCTCTTAAGACAAGAAAGGATTTTGCGCACTTTGGAAACCGCAGCTTGGCATTGCGTGCTATTATTAAGCTTATGATCTACCAGAACACCCAGATCATTCCCCACTATGAATTCCCCCAGTTGTACTCCCCCTAGTATGTATAAGGCATGCATATTCTTAGCCCCAAAGTGCATAACTTTACATTTATCAACATTAAAAACTAATTTGCCAGTTGGAGACATCCTGTAAGAACGTTATTCCACTGGTGTCATCTGCAAAGACTGAAATAGTACTTTTAATCCCAGACCCTATATCATTTATAAAGATAATAAAAAAGTAAGGGTCCCCACTCTGAACCTTGGGGTACACCACTGATAATTAAAATGTGTAGTGCGCTAATTCTGTGAAACTTATATACATAATTATGTAAACTATAGTGACACCAATATCATAAATAAATAGGATGAGATCTAAAACATAAAAGTCCATAAAATTCATAAAAGGCCCATATATGCAACAGTTCACATAAGTCCTTGAATGAAGAGATCCCAATACCAAACAAGTGATTTCAATGAAAACAAATGAGGGAAAGGTGTTTCAAGGTGCTTGTTTAAAGTACAGGTATTCCCCTTACAAGACGGGAAAAAATAAGGTGCAATATATCTCCAAACGAAAAGATGCCTGCAGTGATATAGATAGCCCAGCTCTACCCACCTCGTGGCCGGTTTGAGAGTAGATAAGACTCTTACCAGATGACATAAAAGTTAAGGTGTATGGATAACTTCTGGATATCTTTCAGCTCAATGGTAATGACCGTCCCCCAAGCTTGCGGCTCCCTGTTGTCCCTTGGAAGTGAAACTTCATCCAGGTGTTCACAGGTGATTTCCCAAAAATAAACAAGGGGGGACTAATAGTGCATTATCCTTATAACTTTTATTGCTGATACTCAAAGATGCACTTACAGTTAAGACGATATAATAAGCTTGCTGGAAGCCTGTAGATCCGTGGCCGCCTGCAGGGCGGACCACGGATGTAGTTAGTGACGGCGCGCCTCCTCTCTGACGCGTTTCCTCCGAGCGGACTTCTACTGAGACAGACAGCCTCCTGTCTCAGCGCTTGCTAAAATACAAATAATAATACAAATAAGTAGATAGCCCTACTTTTAGGACTATTTCTTTCATTCTTACCATTTTATACTACTGCTGCTGCTACACTTTATATAATTTTACACATTTGTCACTAATTTAAAGGTAATTTATATATTTATATTTAAAACATTAATTCCTAGGCGCGGGGAGTACACTTTTTTCTGAAAGAGGTACAGTACTTGTTTTTCTAAAACTTCAATGTATACTATTGATGCACCGATAAGGACCTAGTACAGGCGAGTAGAACAAGTATTCATTGATCTTTATGTAGTTAACTACTATGTTTTATACCCATATTGGTAAACACAAATGTCTACTTATCCCAGAGTCTATCGGTATATTTAAGGTGTATCTTGATTAATGGGACAACATTGTGGAAGACACACTAATGAACTATACTACTGTCCTAAAAAAATTATGGAAAACTACAGCCCTAAATGGGTGTATTGCCTGGCACCCTGGGACACAGCTTGTGCCCAAATGGGGTGTCTAGGGGTAGGAGGCGGACACCCTATTGTCAGATTGATGGCACTGTGGTGTGCAATACTTAACCTTAAAATATGTCATATGATCTATTGTTGTATCTTGATGATACCCTTTTGATATGCGTTCTCAGCTTTACACAATGAAACAGTGCTTGTCTCTGTACTTTGTTTTTCTGTTTGTTCATGAAAAATTCAATAAAAAAAGGATTGATGCAAAAAAAAAAAAAAAAATATATATATATATATATATATATTTTTTTTTTCCACCAAGAACTCATCTATATGATCTTTTAATAAACTTTCCAGTGTCTTCTTAACTATAGAAGTTAAACTAACAGGTCTATAGTGACTTGGTAAAGACTTTGACCCCTTTATAAATATAGGCACCACATGCCTTATGCCAATCCAGTGCTACCATTCAACTAACACTCTTTTCTATTCACCTTCACTCCTCCACCAACAGCTACATAAAGGGTTATCTAGGGAGTTGCAAAGGAGCTGGGCCAGCACAGAAAGTAATTAGACACTCCCAGAATGGGCATTTAACAAAGTAGGTACAGTAGCTGTTCTAAGAAATTGTTTATTTGGAGTACTCAAATAAACTAGCCAGTCTAAAGGCACATTACATAAAAAAGTAACAAGTAAGCATTTAAAATACTTGATTTTCAGTACTTCTACGTGCATTTTGTTAAGTTGGTGAAAGGATCTCTTTAAAATGTTTGTATGCAACACATTACAGAATGTTGAATATTTTTCCTTTATACTGTATTTGTTTCTTTTTTAGTTTTGTATAATTTCATTAACCTTTACAAGTAGCAAGACACCCTAATTGGTTAGAAGTTTAGCCTCTATGTCTCGGTTTATATTATTTTTGTTAAAAAGGCTAAAAAGCGAAAATGGACCAAGGAGAAAATGGTCCAGGCTCAAACGCAATTGATCCAGATTGGCAGCCACATATGCTATGTGTATGCAGGGCCATGCGAGTACTAGACTTCTAAAACCTTTTTCAATATAATTTTCAGTATTTTTAAAGAAACTTGTAAAGAGAGAGATAGAGAGGTAAAGACTGTTGCAATTGCCTTTGCACTGCAGACTAGATGGCAGGAAGGGGGCCTGCTGCAGAACATGTGAAAGGGTTCCACTGCAGGACCATAATAAAGGGTCCCTTGATGGGAGTAAAGGGCCCTGGTCTCAGAGGTAAGGGCTCTTCCTGGGGGTCAGGGGGAGCCCTTCATGGTTTCTTTCACCGGGGCCCTGAAGGTTCTAGTTACGCCTCTGCTGCACATGATGTATTTTTTTTTTTTGCAGACACTCAAGACTAAAACATTGCCAACAATAAAAATGATTTCGCCTTCATTACTGCCTACAATGTATACAGGCACTGGGAATTAGAGCTATTGTAATAGGTGTTAGTGAATATTACATTTAGTTATTGGTGAAGGTGTCCATTGATTAACAACAGCAGTACATACCTTGGCGAAAATGAAAGTCCTAACATTAGGTTAATCTGAGTTGCAAAGAAAAAATATCAAGTATAAATGTGGAGCTCTCTCATAGCCTGTCTTCATTCACAGAGCCACTCATGCCTAGCAGATGAAAGTTTTATTTGTTACATTGTATTTACAAGAGAATAGAAATGTTTTTGACCAGGTCTACTCCATACAAAGTAATATAGGATAATGCCACCTTCTTTACCACTTGCCGACCAGTCACTGGGACTGTACTGCGGCAAAGTGGCTCGATTCTGTCCAGCGACGTAGACCTACGTCGCTGGACTCCTCCCCAGGAATTGCCCAGGTAGCAGAACCAATGGCAGGGAGTGAAATCCATACAGAATGGACTACCCTTGTCCCATGTCCTCATCCTCCTTACTAATAAAATATTTACTGTACAGTATCATCATTCCATGCAATAGTAATAAAAAATAAATAATACAAGTACTGGGGCGGAGGGAATTAAAGTATTCTGAATAGACACCCTTATAAAAAAAAAAGTTCACATATAACCATTTAGGCTGGGAAGTACTCAATCTAAAAATCCACTCTCCCACATTTTGATCCAGGAGTTTAATGGGGTCACCCCTCTCCAGTTATGTTTGACCTGTGGGATGCTCATATTTTAACTTTTTGGGTTACAATCATCGAATCTCTTGAAATGTGCAGGGACACTAAGGCGGAGTTCTGGATCTAAAAACAATCAACTTTTTTCTATGATTTCAGAAGTTTCACCTGGAAATGCCAGATTGGCCATTGCCTCCCCCCCTCCAGGAGCATTTGTTAGTACCTAACACCTTGACTTATAACTTGAGCCTAGTTTAAAAAGTGCCACACAGTTGTAATATGTTTGTATCTAAACACAGAGGGAACAGCCACACTGCTATGGGTACCCCAGAGTACACTCTTACAGTTCAGGGGACATTTACTCCATACCTTTAGAGGGCACTGATGTCTGCAATCTGGAATCCATTGACTATGGTTATAGGGTCTACCTCATTGGCGTCCCTCTTGGCTCCATTGGGAGAGGACGGGTCCCCAACGCTATCGCAGTGGGTCCCTACTGCAGTCACTTAAAAACACCAGATTTCTTGTGAAGACCTTTAGTTATATCATCAAAATTACTAAGTGCGTGTCCTCATACCGAACACATCATAGAAACCTTTTTGTTGAAAGTTTGGACTTTTTTTTATTGGTACACTTACAATTTTTAGATCAGACTGTGTTTACTTACAATAAAAAAAACTAAAAAAAAAAAAAAAAAAAAAAAAAAACCCTTTTATTATTCCAGATGAAAATGTACAAAAAAAAAAAGGGTGTACAAAGAGGTTTTCTCTACTTTTGATTAAACAGAATCGGGGCTCACAATATATATTAAAACATACAATACTTGACAATGGTACATATGCAGAAAAATGAAGAAACAGCATATATACAGTATATCGTTCTTATCCTTATAAATAAAATAAAAATAAAAAAAGTAACCAGGACATTACTATATATGTATACATATATGGTTTAATAAGTGATGCCTTCCCTATCATGATTTTATCATGGATCATTATGATAAATTCATCTATCATGTATTAAATGAAAATTAAGAAACAAAAAGGATAAAACATAGGTTTATGTACTTTTGCCTTTTTGATAGAGATTCCTGATTGTTCTCTACCTTTTTGCAAACATTCCACCATGCCTGCATCTTTTTTTTAAGAGTTAATATAGCTAGGCAATGTACACTAATAGAGCTCTTGGTGAGATGCCTGTATGACATTCCCACAGTGAGTATTTAGCTTGTAATGCTGGAAAATATCTACCATTTCATAGAAAGCCTATAGAAAGTCTAATCACACCTCCAAAGACTGTTCTAGGATTGTGAAAAATCTGGGGCATTCTTGGACAGCAAGAGGAGAGGAATATGGTAGCACATAAGATAGTGCTGAATGTTGGGCTTTGCCAAATTGAAAACAGCGGGAGGGGTCTAATGTGGCATGGGTAAATAAAACCTGTATGCTTGGCACATGTATGCCACAGTCCTTAAATATACAAAAAGTATGCTTTAATCACTGTTCCTCAAGCGAGAGTCTAACAGGCATGTACATACCTCACTATAAGTCTTCCCCTGGGCTGTACCATGTGACACTGGACTTCAAAGCCAGAAAGGAGCTTATGGGGAAGCCTTCAATGGCTTTGAACTGCCATGGTATGTGAGGTTTTGATAGGTGGAGTAAGCTGGTGGCAGCAGTGCCAGTGGAAAAATTCAGGCGCTTACAACATTCTTCGAGGCACCAAGCCAGAGATGCGAGGCTAGCAGTGCCCATGATGTCCACTTAACACAACATACATATATGGGTTTTAAAGACTTTTTTTTTTTTTTGTAAATTCAATGTTTATTGAAGGTATAGAAAGGATAAAGGTATACAAGTCAACAAGGGCAGGTAATTGAAATACAGCCGAGCATCAAGAAAACAGCATTACATGAGGCGTAAATCAGATAAACATAGCCGTATGCGAAAAATGATAATATATATCGCAGCAGTGTACGTTTCAGGATGGCCGGTCCCAGAGAGAACCACACCCCTACCGGCTTCTGTCACATGGCCGGCATACCGGAGCGTGGAGGGTACCTCACGGGGTCGCCAATCCGAGGAACCACAAGAAGGTAGTAGTGTCACGTATACCTTATAGGAACTGGGGACATTTTCAAATAAGAAAAACAGGTAGAAGAAGGAAAGAGCAAAGATCAGGAAGCACCACATCGGAAGGGGACGACACAGGGAGGAGGGGGGGAGGGACGACATAACACACATAAAAAGGGACAAGGGGGTGAGTAAGTAGGGGAGAAGGCCATCGAGTGCGAGCAAATCAGCTATGCGACAAGGTCTCGGTATTCTGTGGTCGAGCTGAACTCATGCCAATAAAACCAACGCTTGAGGAACCCATCTCTAGTGCCCCGCTCGGCCGCCAGCAAGTCCTCCATCTCATTAATAAACGCTACTTTGCGCAACCACATCGCCACAGTAGGAGGACGGGATTGCTTCCATAGGAGAGGAATACAGCTCTTGGCTGCTGTTAGCAGTATCGGCAAAATTGACTTCCGATAAGACGCCCTTGGGAAGCTGTGATGGTGAAGGAGGAAGAGGGCTGGTTCCAGGGTAAGGGTGTGATCTGTGAATTTTTGGATAATACGGAGGACCTCCGACCAAAAATACTGTAATTTTTTGCAAGACCAAAAAATGTGGAGGAGGGATCCCACCTCCACGCCACATCGCCAGCAAAGATCAGAACAGGAGGGGAACATCCTTCGAAGTTTAACCGGGGTATAGTACCACCTGGTCAAGAGCTTATAACCCATCTCCTGGTATTTAGAGCATGTGGAGGTTTTGTAGGTGAAGAAGAGGATACGTTCGACGTGATAATCCGAAAGGGAAACACCCAAATCACGTTCCCATAGAGACATGTATGGGGGTCTGGAAGGCTGTCCGGGTGACGTCACGATACGATAAAGCAGGGAAATAGCATGGCGCACCGGAGCATCCGATGCGCACAACTCCTCAAACGGCGTGAGGCGTCTGGAAAAAGAGGTCGCCGGCGGTAGCGATTGGAGAAAATGGGCAAGTTGCACCCTCTGCCAGAACGACAGGGTGGCAAACATGGTGCTCGACAATAGGGTCTGGCGAGACATCCAACAGTCCCCGCTGAGAAAATGTCTGGCTTGGTAGACACCGTTGGCCCTCAACACACAGAAGGCCGGATCCTGTAGGCCAGGGGAAAAGTCTGGGTTTCCCACAATCGGGAGCAGAGATGAAGGTAAAGACGTGAGAAGGCCCTCTTTACAGAGCCTGCGGCCCAGCTGCAACGTGGCCCCAACAGTCGGGTGATCCAAGACCTCCCCCGGCAGGGGAGATGACCCCCACAGTAGACATTCCGGGGGAGAGCCCCCGCCAAGCTGTTCGATCCGCACCCATTGTTTCAATGGGCCATGTAGATGCCAATCCAGAATCCTGGCCAGGTGGCATGCAGCAGAGTACATGGTGGCATCCGGGAAGGCCATTCCGCCGCTGAGCTTGGGCATGCGAAGAAGTTTCAATGCCAATCGGGGAGGGCCTCGGGTCCACAGGAATTTACGAAATGCGCCGTTCACCGTACGGAGGAAGGTCAACGGAATAACTATCGGAAGGGCCTGGAGCACATAAAGCAAACGGGGCATGACAGTCATTTTAATAATATTACAACGCCCGAACCAGGAAAACATGCCCTTCTGCCAGCCGTCCAGGTCCCTCCGGATGCGTGCAAGAAGAGGAGGAAAATTGCAGTCAAAGATGCGTTTGGGGCAGTTGGGGAGGGAGATGCCCAAGTATGTGATATGGGAGGAGCTCCACTTGAATGGAAAATCGCTTTTGAGAAGCTGAGACAAAGCGGGTGGCATCGCTACCGGGAGGGCCTCCGATTTTTGAAAGTTAATTTTGTACGAGGACAAGGCTTCAAATATGTGAAACTCCCGCATAAGATTCGGTAAGGAGATCAGCGGCTTAGTAAGGAAGAAGAGGAGATCATCCGCATAGGCCGCCACCTTAGGGGCGAGCGACGTTGAAAGTGGTAGGCCCGTGACATCGGGACTGGCCCTGATGGAACGCAGAAAGGGCTCGAGAGTCAGCACAAAAATCAGGGGAGAGAGAGGGCAACCCTGTCTCGTTCCGTTCCTGATCTCCAACGGGTCAGAGAGGAGACCATTAACCTTTACACAAGCAGACGGTCGCGAATAAATCGCCCGGATCCAAGCCATCATACGCTGTCCTAAGCCTACATGCTCCATGGTTTCCAGGAGGAAGTGCCAATTCACTCGATCGAACGCCTTTTCGGCGTCCGTCGAAAGAAGCAGCATAGGGGTCCCCCGTGAACAAGCCAGGTGAAGGAGATCGATCGCCTTTGTGGTGTTATCGCGAGCCTCCCGAGAGGGTATAAAACCCACCTGATCGTCGTGTACTAACTGCGGGAGATAGGGGGCCAGACGTGATGCCAATATTTTTGTAAAAAGCTTCAGATCAATATTGAGGAGCGAGATAGGACGATAGTTCTGGCACAGAAGAGGGTCCTTGCCTTCCTTCGCTATCACCGTGATATGTGCCCGAAGAGAGTCCAGCGGAAAGTCTGCACCCAAACCCGCCGCATTATAAGCCGCCAAGAAGTGAGGGGAGAGGACATCTTCAAAGCACTTATAGTAGGAAAGCGAATAGCCATCAGGTCCCGGGGCTTTGCCCCTCTGAGTCCCTGCCAACGCACAAGAAAGCTCGGTCGGCCGAAGCGGTTCATCCGGCTGCTCCAAGGCATCCGATGGGAGACTCGGAAGGCCCGATGCTCGAATATACTCCTGAATGCGTGTCCGAAGAGCATCCTGAGTGGAGGCCGAAGAGTCCGCGGAAAGGTTGTACAGGGAGGCATAGTAGTGGCGAAACACCTCCGCTATACGCTCCGTAGCCTGGACCTTTTGTTGGGAGGGGGAAAGTACCGCAGGGATAAACGCCTGCGCTCCCTGCTGACGAAGCGCATGTGCCAAGATCTTACCACATTTGTCCCCATGCTCGTAGAAGATACGTTTGCATTTAGTGAGGGAGGCCTTTGCTGTAAAGAGGGTCAGAGATCGCAGTTGCTCACGGGTTTTAAAGACTTTTAAAGAGAATTCCAATAGAGAACATTGGTATATAAAACATCACCTGAACCCTGCCAGCAATGTCTTTAAGGTAAATGCCTCACATGTTTGCCACCATGTACGATTGAGTTTACTGCTACACTCCCCACAGTGAAAAAAACAGGAGAACGTTTTTTGGGAATCATTCTTACAGCTTAACCAATGCTCATCAAATGCCTCTGCCTGACAATAATGTAAAATAGTCCATATTAATAAAATATATTACTTTATAGAAGTTGTGCACCATGGGAAGGGAATGAAAGCAGCATATCTAATGCATGAACCCAGACACCCCATTATATAAGAGCATCCTTGTACCTAAAATGTAGAGTGCATGATTTATTAGGTACACAAAACATCTATAATAAGTAAGCATGTTTAAGATAACAGCACTTTCAAATGTAAGAGAATTTTATGTAACAGTGAGAAAGTTTTGTATGCATTCACCTGCCACATCTGGGAGTGGCTTTGAAGATAACTCCAGTATTTAAATTGGAAAAAAGAGAAGCCTAGTTACTGTAGAGTCCAAGATGAAGTTCCTACTGCTTTTTGTATTTGTGGGGCTTAGCTGCGCCCAATACAATACAAATTTCAGGGCTGGCAGGACTTCTATGGTCCACTTGTTTGAATGGCGCTGGGTAGATATTGCTGCAGAATGTGAGAGATACTTGGCTCCCAATGGATTTGGTGGTGTACAGGTAAGTGCAAACATCCTACCATGCCTCCTTCTTTTTGTAAGAGTTATTATACCTAGGCAATATGCAATCATAGAGCTCTGGGAGTGATTCAGCTGCATGTATGATCTTACCCACACACAGTGAGAACATAGCTTGTAATGCTGGACAATTTCCACCACTTAATATAAAGCGCTGTCCTGGGGTATAGAAAGTCTAATCAGCACCTCCAAAGGTCCTTTTGTAGGATTGTGAAAGACCTGGGGCATCCTTGGGCAGCAAGAGGAGAGGAATGTGGCCACACATAAGACAGTCCTGAATAGTGGGTTTGGCCAAATCGCATTAACAGTCGGAGGGGCTTTATGGGGCATGGGTAAAAAAAACCCTGTATGCTTGGCATATGCCACAGACCTTTTACATACAAAAGTATGCTTTAATCACTGTTCCACAAGAGAGAGTCTAACAGGCATGGACAAACCTCAGCACAATCACTAAAGCGGTATTAAAGTCCGCTTTGCTATTTTTACCTACAGGTAAGCTTATAATAATGCTCAACTGTAGGTAAAATGAATATATTCTAAACGTGCACCATTTAGAAGATATTCACTCTTTTGGCAGCTGGTGACGTCACTGGCGCATTCGCTCTGAAGAAACGGTATAACTGTGCTGTTCCTTCAGAGCACTTTGACTTGACTCCTGTGCTTGCACGTGGGATTGACATCATTGTGGCTCAGATAATGCTACATTATGTGAGTGATACTTGCCTCCCAATGGATTTGGTGGTGTACAGGTACAGTAAGTACATCCTAATCGGCTTCTATGGCTAAGTCCTTCTTTATATGAGCATACAACTGTAAAAGAGTAGTGTGTACAGCAACCTTTTGCAAAGCTTATGTAGAGCTATCAGAAATCTTCAAGCAGCTTTGTTCAAGCCTATAAAGCAGGGGTGGGCAATTATATTTTCCAAGGGGCCGCATGAGAAACTGGGACTGTTGTGGAGGACCAAACCAAAGTTTAGTGTATAGTAAAAAAAAATGTTTTGATTGAACCAGCAGCCTTAGGTGAACAACACTGAACAGGGAAGGTCCATGAGTACAAAAACATATAAAAAACAAACACCTGTCCCTAGAAATAATAGGTACAACTGCTCATTAATATTGTGCACACTCACAATCATTACAAGCAGTAGTGAAGAAATGTCCTCTGCTGGTCACAATGTTGGTGTAGGGCAGGCTGGTAATAGCAG
Organism: Pelophylax lessonae; assembly: GCF_965119305.1. Classification (NCBI taxonomy): domain Eukaryota; kingdom Metazoa; phylum Chordata; class Amphibia; order Anura; family Ranidae; genus Pelophylax; species Pelophylax lessonae. Next base: position 174,128,082 of record NC_138775.1, on the reverse strand, counting down.
TGAGGGAGCTGTCAGGCACAGGAGTCAATCAGCTGATTGCCATTCTGAGTGCCAAAATGTGACTAGCAGGCTTAAGGAGATAACTGGCAGAGCTGCAAGCACTGTGACTGGAAGGAGAGAGCCTGAGATCAGAACAGCAGGGGTCTCTACAGATCCTGGATTGAAGGAAAGGTGCACAGGTCCTGGGGTTTGCTGCATGAAGGCCCTAACACAGGAAGAACTTGGCCAGGTAGCAGAGTGGCGGAAGAGAATCGATAAATCTCACCTCTCTCCCTCCGGAATCAAGTTGTACCAGTTAGCTACTTTGGCTCTCTCCTTCCAGTTCTTGCAAATCTACACATGGATATCAGTCAGCACGCTTCTCTGAGTCTGTCAGCTTCGTCACTGAGGCTTGTCTAAATGGAATTTAGAAATAAATGCACACACGTGTGTGTTGTCTGTTTATTAGTAAAATTCTGAAGTCATTACATTTACTGACTATAATAACTTTTTTACTACAGATCTCCCCACCAAACGAGAATATCATTGTTAGCAATCCCTGGAGACCCTGGTATGAGAGATACCAGCCAGTCAGCTACAAACTCTGCTCCAGATCCGGTTCTGAGGCCCAGTTCAGAGACATGGTGACCAGATGTAACAACGTTGGGGTACGACTCTCATCATTTCCTTTTATGTATTGTACACACATTTTATACTGTGTGCCATGATTTTAATGTATGAATGCCAGTATAGTAATAGTCATTTACATACATGCATAACTTCCCATGACTTGCCTACCAAGTGTATTCCTATCCTTAAGAACTCTTTTTAATCCCTACGTCTTCAAAGTTTGTTTTAGATCATAGCAAAATATTTAGTGGACTACAGCCCATTTTTCTGTTTGAAGGAAAAACAACTTTCCCAACGGCATGCTGGCACACAGCTCTCTAAGGCTTTAGTCACACTTGCCCTACTTCAAAGTCACCAATTTCCAGTGTGAATTTGATCCGACTTTACACTCTCTGGCACTAGGTCGTATCAAAAGAGGCATCAAGGTAATGCAGGCACCTTTTCTAAGTTGCACCGATCTAAATGGGTGCTATTGAAAACAATGGGTTGCAACTTGTCATGGAACTTTATGTGTACAAAGTCGCATAAATGTGTGAATGATGTCTAAATGAATGTACAAACAAATATGTTTATAGATATAAATGATAACTCTACAGCACTAGTTTTCAGGGTTTTTTCATATAAATCAACATACAGTATTAATTTTTTTGTACTAAGACTTTAAAAACCACCTGCGTAGGTGAGGCCTTTTGCTGAATTTGTTTACAGAAATAAATAATATAAAATTAGCATATCTAGGGATTTCATTAGACTACTGGCCCATAAACAATATCAACATTACTTGCTATAATGGAAAGTGTTAGGGTAATGCCCAAATAAAAGGCAGAGGTGCTCACTGCTCTTCATTGGAAAAAATATTGGAAAAGATATTCAATCATTGGAAGGATCACCACTTCTGCTCTGTAAACGTAATTATTGTTTAGTTGTGTGGGATCCTCTGAATAGGAAGAAAATCTCAAACAAGTTAAACTTTGTGGTTGCTTCTGTGGTACAGCATTGGCTTGACTCTTAATTTTCTACCATTGATAACAACAGAATTGCCAACCTATTGCTTTCTTTGCAGTCAACCTTCCCAATGCTGAAGAATAAATCTTTGTTTCCTACAAATGCAAAGGTTTACCCTGTTTGCTCCATTGGGAACAAATAGTATAGTAGAGACTAGAGTAGATTTTTACATAGCTCCCCGATGTCCCTGATTTGGAGTAACAGTTCCTCTTTTAGAACAAAGCCCTGTGTCCCTCTTTCCTCCACAGTTGTCCCTCCTGTTAGTCTAATGTACACACCTCTATAGAAATGTACTATCTATCTATCTATCTATCTATCTATCTATCTATCTATCTATCTATCTATCTATCTATCTATCTATCTATCTATCTATCTATCTATCTATCTATCTATCTATCTATCTATCTATCTATCTATCTATCTATCTATCTATCTATCTATCTATCTATCTATCTATCTATCTATCTATCGTGTGTTACTGTGCTAATGCTTTCATACAACTTCTAAATGATAGCATTTGTTCATTTCAAATGCCTGTAAATAAACGTAGTGGCAAAAAAGAACTTGCGTGTTCAACCAATCACTTTTGAGCATTAAAAAGATCATAAAGGCTTTTTTAGCAACAAATATAATATACAGTACATACCTCATCTGTGAAATAGTTTACACAGAACTGCCCAGAACCTCCTTATCTGGGGTCCCCCGCTGGTACTCTTGGCTCCTCCTCTTCTCAGAGTGCCCCTATAGCAACCACTTGCTATGGGGGTACTGCTATGCGGGCTCGATCCTAAGCCAGGCTTTGTGCATCTATAGAAACATAATGTGGCTCAGCCCCACCCCTACTCCCTCCTCACAGGCTTTGACTGATAACAACAGGAGCCAATGGCTCTCACTGCTACCAACTCTCCTGTGAGAAGAGAGAGAGCATAGAAGAGCTGTTGTAGACAGGCACAGCACTGGATTGAGATCGGGCTCAAGTTAGTGTTTAAGGGGGCGCTAGGGGGAGCAAATCTTGAAAGTTTTTTTATTTTTATTTTACCTTAATGCAGAAAATGCATTAAGGTAAAAACATTTTACCTTACAACCACTTTAATTCTCTGAGTGGCAGGGGTGTGTCCTTCACCTAAATACTTTTAGCTGAGGGGTGTCCCTTTTTTCCATCTCAGAAGGTTGGGAAGTAATAACTATCTATGTTCCAGCTTTACAGTCCTGTGCTTGACTCCCATTGGTGACCTATATTTATATAGTTTGTATGATTTACCAATTTTGGTTTTCCTAAATCCCCTAAGGTTTTTTTCCCCCACAGTCCAAAGTCATACTGTTCTGGTTAAACTGACCTTAGGGTAACTTTGGTAGGAATGCTGTAGATTCCACTTGGCCAGGTAATCATTTGAATGGTATGGTATATTATAACCAGCTCCATAAAGGTATATGCTGGTATATGCTGTGTATACTGACCATGCTGCTCTTGGCACATGTTCATAATGATGCCAAGCTTCAACGCTTTTGTTTTTGTGATATGTTATGTGATTACCTGAAATCTAAAACCGAAATGCATTATTAGTGGCAGCAGGCTTAACAAAGAGCTACAGTAGAAATGTTGAGACCTCTAACAGTATGGCAGGAAAACAAGAGATGGTCAAATGCTAGTTGAGCAGCAGAGTCTTCTAACTCCCTCTTAAGATCTGATGTTAAAGTGGAAGTAAACCCTCCTATCGTTTTCAGCCAAGGAAGTTGCCATCTGGGCCTCTGTTTAATCTTCAACTGCCATGATCCTGCACATGTGATCAGTTACGACACCAGCCATTGGATGGTTTGACAGTTTGGTTGAGAGCAAAACCATGTGACCATTCCATACCATATACTCTAGTCTAGCTTTCAGACAGTTTGGTCAATATCATCTTCTTCTGATCTACCACCCCCTAACCCAGCACATGGAGTAATTCTGTGCTGACTCCATCTGACACTTCCTCCCCTGTTTTAGGTGAGTTAGCTGGTCTAATTTCACGGTCGGTCCTTCTACCCCCTTCCTATATCCTTTGACCTAACAAGGTCATCCAGCGCCCAGGGCAAGGATGCCAAACTGAGCCCCCCCTTTCCTTAGGGTTAGGGTCAAGGTGCCCCCCATCCCTGCCATAAACCATTGCGCCCAGGGCAACCAACCCTCTTGCCCACCCCTTGTCCCGGTCCTGTCGGCACGAGCCAGAAATGTAACTTTTTTGAAACTGTTAAATGAATGGATTTACTTCAGCTTTACCTGTACCCACAAATGCCTTAAGAAGGCCAGACGTAGCTAAAATAGAATAACAATTTTACTAAAAATAAGTAAAGACAATTTTGTATTATATAAATAAAGATAGTTATATGTAATGTGATGTTCAATCCAAAGTATAACTAAAGGCAAAACTTTTTTTCATAGTTTTGTATAGCGTGGAGAAAGTTTAGAACAACTGTCAATTTTTATTGCTGTTTATGTCCCCTCTCTTTTTTTCTTGCTTTTGAGTTGTCCCCAGAAAAGTAAAGGGACACAAGTTCTTGTGACCTGGGGGTCTCAAAGGAATTTTCTTAATTTGCCAGGATTTCCTCTCACTTCCTGTTAAGCTATGGGACAGGAAGTGAAGGGAAACCTCCGCTATGGGACACAGATGAAAAAAATATGAAAAAAACTTTTGCTTATAGTTCTACTTTAATTAAAAGAAATATTTTTATACAAGACAGAATATTGAAAGTGTGACATATTCCGCTTTATTCACATACATTCATTTTTAATATTGAAAAATAACGATTTTATAAAAAAAAAAAAAGATATATTAGGATATTAACTGGACATGTGTTACATTTTAGGTTTATATCTATGTTGATGCCGTCATTAACCACATGTGTGGATCAGGTGGTGGTGCCGGAACACATTCAACTTGCGGAAGCTATTTCAATGCTGGAACCGAAGAATTCTCTGGAGTACCCTATTCTAACCTGGATTTCAATGATGGCAAATGTTATACTAATAATAAAGAAATCCAGAACTATGGAGATGTTAATCAGGTACAATGTTGTGTTTTCCCTGATATTGTAAAGGATATAAGCTGTTTTATTTTGTAATTTAAAACACTTTTCCACACCTTGAAATCTTTTAAATGAGCATTTTCTTGCCTTAGAAAAAAGGTATGGTATTCCGTAGAAGAATGGCTTAGCAATTGTTGGAGATTCCTACAATTGGTTGCTTGGTAAGAAAGCTATTCACTCTTGGCAGCATTTTGAACTGACTACAATTTTCTTTAAGCTGCTTGCTTATCCAATGTAGATTATGATGCCCAGGTCACAGCATTGATTTGTAGTATACAAATATGTTCTTTATCCAGCACCAGCAGCAACCTAGCAGGCATCTACAAAACTTTGTAGAAATGGATTAAGGAGATTTGTAAAAGCTCAAAAAAGACAGATATGCCCTATTCAAACAATAATTTAACCAATACCTGTTTAAAGTATAGTTCATGAGCTGTGATACAGTGACAAATGTTTTATTCTACATAGACATTTATGTTTCGGACTTGATAACACATACCTGACCTAAGCCAGATGAACAGCTATCCATATTGGTAAAAACAAAACAGTGTTTATTTTCCAAAAGGCAAAAAAAAAAAAAAAAAAACAGCTTTCTTCAGCCTAAAACAACCAAAACAATTCAGAAACTTCTCGTATACAAAACAAAACTTTGGCTCGCCAGCATACAATTTTCCCCCCAGCAGGGTTTAGAGTCCCTGGCTACTTCAGGCTTTCAGAAAGGTCACAAAGTACAGAAAGCATATCAGCCAATCAACAATCCTCTCACAACTTTGTCCTGTTCCACACCTCATCTCATAGACACCTGCTGACAACTTCCTGCCCTTTTCAGCCCTCTCGTACAGGCGGGTTAACCCTTTCAGGGCTATAGTAACTATAGTCAGGGTTGGAGGCCTTTCCAACCCAAAATCCCTCCAAGCCTCCAAATACCGGGTCCCATATAAGGACTTAACAATCCTGGTGAAACTGCAAGTCAGTCTTCCCTTTTTATCATATTACCCTGTAACTCATCACCCTGAATAGGTGAGAATCCCTTAAAACTTCATCATGTAATATGTCCTTCAGAAGACCAAAACCCAAACAAATGAGACACATACATCACAGCCAAGACCCATACCTATATACTGTGTGTATATATATATATATATATATATATATATATATATATATATACATATACAGGGCTTTTTTTCAGCAGGAACGCGGGGGAACGCAGTTCCGGCACCTCCAGCACTGCATGTATGTGATAGCAAGAGGTGTACTGGAGGGTCTATTGATGCTGGCTGCTGGGGGATCTATTGTCACTGGTAGGGATCTGTTTTTGTGTAGGGGTCTATTGTTTATGGTGGGGATCTTTTGTTGCTGGGTTTTATGTAGTTAGTAGGGATCTACTATAGAGGGAAAGGTATATTATTGCTGGCTCCTGGAGTGTCTATTGATGCTGTCTGCTGGGAAATCTGTTGTTGCCGCTGGGGTTCTAAATGTTGCTGGGGGGTGGTATTTTGTTGTGGGTGGTCCATTGTTGCTGTTTGTGTGTATGAGGGGTGTCTACTGTTGTGTGGGGGATCTATTGTTGCTTAGAGGGACCTATTGTTGTTGGGGTGGGGTCCATTGTTGCTGGGGGAGCCTATTGTTGTGTGAGGGTTCTATTGTTGCTGGTCCCAGGGGATCTATTTTACTGCTTTTCTTGTTATTAGACAAGAACAAATTCCATACAAATTATTTAGCACCACAAAATAATTTTTGGGGCAGTATTGGGAGGTGGGTAAGGGTGGAACCGAGAAACGGTGCTTGGAGGTGGGTAGGGCACAGAGACAAGGGGGGACTCAGAAGGAGGGAGTTCCTGCACCTATTTTCTGAGAAAAAAAGCCCTGTATATATATATATATATATATATATATATATATACATACACACATATATATATATATATATATTTTTTTTTTTTTTTTATAGTTTTTTTTTTTATAATTATTTTTGTTATAGACTTGATTACATTTATTTAACTTCACATCTATACCACAACTACAGGTGAGAAACTGCAGACTTGTGGGCCTCTTGGACTTGGCACTGGAGAAGGAATATGTCCGTGGAAAAATTGCTGCCTTCCTAAATAACCTTATCAGCATTGGTGTAGCTGGCTTCAGACTGGATGCTTCCAAACATATGTGGCCTGGAGACGTTTCTAACATTATCAGCAGATTGAGCAACCTGAACACTAAGTGGTTCCCAAGTGGCAGCCGTCCTTTAATCTTCCAGGAGGTATGAATGTATCTGTTGTTTAACAATATAATGATATATGCTTCTTAGGGTAATGGCTTAGGTGTTTTTTTTTTTTTTTTTAATACATTGTGAATAATTTGTACAAGTAAATATATGAGGGAACTGGTGTTTGTCTCTAAATTATGAGTATCTCAGGATTCAAGGAGTACAAAGGGCTAACATTGTTTAAGAGACCATTAACACATGAAATTATTAATAACTCAGAGCAATCAATCTATAGCAACTGAATTCAGCAAATTGTTAAGTAAACAAGGCAACTGACAAGGAGGTTATTAAATATTATCATTTACCAAATATATCTGTCCAGTTCCCAATTACCATATAACAAAAAGAGCTTATACTTGGGGGTCTTTTTATATAAAACATTTGCTGTCCATATGACAGAAACATTTGTGCAAGCTGAACAGAATTTTCCCTTACTTTTTCTAATAGATTAATTCCTGTATCATCAACTCCATCTAGTGGCCAAAATGCAGTATATTTTCTCATTAAGGGATTTCAGAAAACAATATTGCATTTTGGCCATTAGTTGGAGTTGATGACACAGGAATGAATCTATTAAAAAAACATAGGGTGGAGTTTCATTCAGATTGCACAAATATTTCTGACATTCGTGCAGAGAATGTTTTATAAATAGAACCATTTGTGTATTCACTTTTGTAATATTTGTCACAGACACACATATCTTCAAATTTTGAATAATATAATCCTTCTTCATTTAAATAGAATAGGAAATCAATTCTAGCAGAATAAAAAAATATCCTACATTAAAGTGTATGTTACCTTTAAACATTTCTTTGTTTCTACAAGTGCTTGTCTATATATGTCTTTTTCATAGTAGTCTATTACTGTTTTATTTATTCTATTCCAAAGAATTACCTGGTTGATCCTGACAGTCCTCTTTCTTCCCTTTTGCAAACTGACCATGAAAAGCACAGAAGCAGATCCATGCTTGCATGGTCAGTTTGCATCCCAGGCAGGGCCGGTGCTACCACTAGGCAAACTAGGCAGCCTCCTAGGGCGCAGCCATGGCCAGTGCCACATTCCTCTCCTGTCACCTCCTCATCCCCGATGGATGTCACCTCTAGAGAGGCGGGCAGTGTGTACAGGAAGGGGGGTGTAGGGTTAAAGGGGTGCAGTGTGTATAGGAAGGGGGTGTAGGGTTAAAGGGGATGTAGCATTAAAGGGAGGCAGTGTGTGCAGGAAGGGGGTGTAGCGTTAAAGGGGGGAAGTGTGTGCAGGGAGGGGGGGCAGTGTGTACAGGAAGGGAGGTGTAGGAATAAAGAGTGCAGTGTATACAGGAAGGGCAGTGTAGGGTTACAGGGGGGGGGGCATTATGTGCAGAAAGGGGGGCAATGTGTACAGTGTTTTTTGGGGGGTGCAAGTAGCTAGTCTTGCCTAGGGCGCAAAATAGTCTAGCACCGGCCCTGATCCCAGGGCTTTTTTTTGGGAAGTACAGGATGCCAAGACAACAAACAGCATACCTGTATCTTCCATGGTCAGATTAGCTTGCCATGCCCCCTGGCAATCAGCCTGTTTTCTGTAATGCAGTGCCACTCTTATGTAGCGCAGTGAGCTATGAGTGACATAGCGAACTACCCAAAAGCTTTCAGAGCTAACCTGCCCCCCCGGATAGCTAGGAGAGGATAGGAAGGAATGCTGTGTAGTCACATAACTGCACATTAAAAGCTAAAAAACATTAAAAGATAGTATTTTTTATAAAAGTAGTTGCTAGTCGATAAAATTAACTTCATCATCATGTGTCAATGCATCAATTATATAAATAAATCTCAGTGTTATAAAGTGCCAGTGCTCTATCATAATCAAAAAAGAGTCCAGCAAATAAGACACTCCACCACTGATCATAATACTATCAACAGTGCTATAAAAAAACGTCAACATTAATGTTGAAAAAAAAAAAGTACTAAGTATTATTCCAACGTTTACAGTGCTGTAAAAGTACCCATAATGAATGTCTGTAATATCCAAAGCAAATGCAATGTCCAGTTATGAACATAAGATGGATCAGTGGCTCTCATAGATCTTTGAAGGTAGAAAGAGAGCTCCATACTACTGAGGCAGCCTCTCTTTTCTGGTCCCTGAGGAAGGTGTTGAGAGAAATTATCTGACCGACGAAGGTCTGAGGAGTGACTGATGGGGTGTCATAGTCTTTATGATCGTTCGGCTATCCTACCCTTTAGTACAGTTTCCTACATATATTAATATCTTGGAATGCCTACAGTTTGCATTCTGGCAACCTGTATATTATTGTTCAGTATGAAATTACAGTTAGAATGAATACAAATATGAAGGGTATCGGGTGGCTATTGGTACCTCCCATTATAGTGGTGTCTGGGCTTTAAATGCTGCTAATAAATTGATACAGGTAACTATGTCCTTATTCTAGCGGTAATATTCTTGATGCAGGGGTTATGAAATATACTGAAGTGTTTATTCTCCAGGAAGGAATAGACAGAAATGTTTATTCGCCAACTACTCCAGCTATACTATTTATGATGGGTGTATTGCCTGTTCAAATCAGCTAAGAGGATGTCTGTTTGCTTTCCTAATTACTTAAAATTAGACTGAAGGTTTATGTTGGCTATTAGAGAAATGGGCCATACACACTATAAGATTTTCTGAAGACTTTTCCTTCAGACTTACCAAACCAGATAATATGAGGTCAAACCTAAACACTTTCAATTTGTATGCAATCAGGCAGGCCTTTGCACTACATAGAAAAGGTAAATCTGAAGGAAAAAGTCTTCAGAAAATCTTATAGTGTGCATGGCCCATAAGACTAAGATGTCTATTGTGCTAATTTCTGTCATGGGGGTTTAGGAGAACTAACTGGAGGGATCTGTTTGTCATGCTTTGTTTTGATGTTAGTTGATTTGGTTAAGAGGTTCTGCTTTGTCTATCAACATGCTAAAGAGGTTGTGATTATAGGAGATGCATGTCTTGGGATTATGTAAAAGGGAATCACTGCTGTTATGTGTCCCTATTCTACAAAATGTGAAGGCTGACTTAGGCATTCTGAGCAACATGGCTGCTCTGGGCCCTCTCACAAAGCTTTTTGGGGTGCACAGTGCGCAATATTATCACAGTATATACTAGCCGGCTCCACTGCTCTGGTGCGAACTAAGCTCTTCTGCGGGATAATGCACGTGCCTATGGTCTTGCCCTGACGTGTTTTGTCAAAAGACATTTTCAGGGGATGGTAAATCTCTTACAATAATAACAGTGTAATTTCGTTCAGCTTGCACGAATACTTTTGACACTCTGAACAATTAAAGCACATGTTAAAGAAAAAAAAAAAACATGTGCAGTACATATACGCAAAACATGCACTATTCCCCATTATTTAGAAGCACAGCGGTGGTACAGTGACTCGGTGGTTAGCACTTCTGTCTAGCAGCACTTTCTCCGGTTTCCTTCCATTCTCCAAGGACATGCTGGCAGCTTATTTGGCTCCTCTAAACTGTCTCTAGTGTGTGCATGTATGAATTTGAGCTAGAGACCTTCAATTGGAAGCTTCTTGAGGGCAGGGACTGATGTGAAAATACATTATGTTTGTAAAATGCTGCATCATTTTTTGGTGCTATTTAAATATATAAATCTTTATCCCGTTAAAGACCCTGCAAGTACAGAAAAATAAACAATGATCTGGCAGAAATGCAGACAGCTCCTGTTCTGCTTCAGCAATCAAAGCACTGAAAGTGGGATCTAACTGATCCAGGTGTGGTGAAATAGCTTAACTTACAGTCTGGTACACTGATGGTAAACCTTGGCACCCCAGATGTTTTGGTATTACATTTCCCATGATGCTCCTGTACTCTGCAGTGTAGTTGAGCATCATGGGAAATGTAGTTCCAAAACATCTGGGGTGCCAAGGTTTGCCATCACTGGTCTAGTAGCTTGGCAGACAAGGACTTAATCCAAATGACATCCTGCAGATCAAAGAAAGCTTTAATTGAAAACTGTGCAGATCTTCACAAATGAACAGCAGATAGGTCACAAAAATCATAGTGTCTAGCTCCAGCAGAATACAGCATGTGTGATGAATGGAGACTAAAGAATGAAGAATAAGAAGGGTGGAACTAACTACATAGAGCAGGGATTACAGCCATGCTACTCAGACCCAACTACTCTCTGGTCTACACAACATAAAGACTAATCATTCTGTAGCCCAACATAACAACTAGAAGGGCTCTTTAAAGTGGAACTTTACTCTAGCATTCCACATTGATTATTTTTACTCATCAGGCTGCTATCTGTAGAAAATAGATAGGAACGTTTACTTATTTTAAACTTGTTTTTACATTACTTCAGTTACTTTTGGTTTCCTGCCTAGGCAAATTATGTCATACATCCCAAAAGTCTTTAGGAGGGTAGGAGAGGAGCTAACCACACTCTCCTTCATGCATGCTTGAGGGCAGATGGATTCTAGGAAGTAAATGCTACATGAACCATTTACCCTTACTCAAAATGGCCACAGCCAAAAATGCTAGGGGTGTTTTTCAAAGTGATTTCTCATAAAATAAAGCATAGAAAGCATAGAGTGTGACACTTTATTTAATATCTTCAAAAATATCTACTTAAAACCAATCTACTTTTTCTCTGTCACTGGCAGGATTTTTGGTCTTTTCATTTTCATTTATGACCTGACATGACATGAATATTGAAACAATGTGATCATTGACATGACGTAAATTAAGTTTTTGTGTTTCTAATAGGTTATTGATCTGGGTGGGGAAGCAATTTCAGCTAGTGAATACTATGGAATTGGCCGTGTGACTGAGTTCAAATATGGAGCCAAGCTTGGTAATGTGGTTCGCAAATGGAACGGAGAAAAGCTGGCATACCTAAAGTGAGTACAAACACATCTTCTTGGGCTGCACAGTGGTCTAGTGTTTAGCACTCCTGCCTTGCAGCACTGAGGTCCCCAGTTTGAGTCCTGGCCAGGAACTTATCTGCATGTAGTTTGCATGTTCTCTCTGTGCTTGTGTGGGTTTCCTCTCGCACTTCAAGACACGCTGGTAGGTTAATTGACTCATGTCTAAAATTGTCCCTAGTATTATGTTCTCCTCAGTGTAGTAAAAGGTTATTTTTTGGTGAACATGAACTGTATAAAGGGATTTACCTATCACTATTATCTATAAATACATAAGTGGTCCATATAGTGAACTTGGTGTTGAGTTATTCACTTTAAGGTCATCACAGGGGACAAGGGGGCACTCTTTACATCTAAAGGAAAGAAGATTTAATCATCAAATATGTAAAGGTTTCTTCACACTAAGAGCAGTGAAAATGTGGAATAAACACACTTAAGAGCTGGGTCTGGCCAGCTCAGTAGATTGCTTTAAAAAAGACCTGGGTTATTTCCTAAATGTACATAATATAACTAGATACTAACATTTATAGGTAAAGTTGATCCAAGGAATATATGTGGGTAGAGGATTCTGTATAAGGGATTGTATGATTTTTTCCCCCCTTCTATTGATTGAACTAGATGGACTTGCGCCTTTTTTCAAACTGACTAACTATATGTACTATATGTACTATTTTGCCCTATAGGAACTGGGGTGAAGGATGGGGTTTCATGCCTTCCAACAGAGCCCTGGTGTTTGTTGACAACCATGATAACCAGAGAGGACACGGTGCTGGAGGTGCTTCCATCCTTACCTTCTGGGAAGCTCGGTAAGGATTTACTGTAAACACAAATACAAAAAATTATTAATACATGGTTTCATATGCACAAAAAACTTATTTTATATCTATTTTTTACAGCCTGTACAAAATTGGTGTTGCCTTTATGTTGGCACATCCCTATGGTGTCACACGTGTCATGTCCAGTTTTCGTTGGACAAGAAACTTTGTCAATGGAAAGGTAATGAACATTTTCAAGAACACAAATTCTTGTGATCCTTCTTTCCCTGCTTCAAATCATCCTATCATTTTACGTTCTCATGTAGTGTCAAACAGAAAATAGAAACAACTACTGTATATACTACACCTGACTGGTTCTTTTTACTCTCCAGGATGTCAATGACTGGATTGGACCTCCAAGCAACTCTGATGGATCAACTAAGGCAGTTACTATTAATGCTGACACAACTTGTGGCAATGATTGGGTCTGTGAGCACAGATGGCGCCAGATTAAGTGAGTTAAAAGAGAAACAATGGAATGTAAAAAAACAAACATACATACTCTCCTAGATTGCGAGCATCGATCGGTTTGATGTGGCAGCTATCCTCCACTGGTTCTACACCTAGAAGTGAGTGATCAAAGACTCTTAGTCACTGGCTCTGTGCTCTGCCCCTTCAGTGCTCACTGAAGCCCTGGGCTATGGAGGGGGTGGGAACGGCTGGCAAAGGCTCTCAGCTGCACGCTGAGAAGCTGAGCCAGCTACCGGTCAGGCATCTGGGCATAACCGGACATTATTATTGGGATTCCTGCAGAGCCTGGACTGGCTCTGTGACATAAGCCAACAGCTTACTTTAGTCCATTGTCACCTAAATCTGGGTCACAGTATTGCAGACCTAAGGGCAATCCTGTGACCCACAGGAGAAGTAAGAGCTTTGGCCATTCCTCTACTTTAAAATAAATGTAGTGTTATATTTTAGCCATGCACTGTAGGATTGTACTACCCCACAAACAACCACCCTGATTCCACCCACATCATAACCATCTGATCACTCATGATAAATAAGAAAGCCAGAAAACTAAAATGTGGAAAATGATGGTAGCAGCCCCTTTATTTGGGTTTAAAACAGAATATGATAACCTTTATACTAGTCCTTACTCTTTTACTAGACCTTACTTTTAGACACACAAACCAATACCTCCAATAAAACTTTAACCAAACCACCTGCTCAGTCTTTCAGGACTTGAGCACCAAGTAACTGTACCAATCATTAGGTACCACCATAAACACTGCCCACCCACAAATGTGAGGTGGAAATAGCCCAATGAAGCTGGGAGGGAGGGGAGATGCCAGCTTTATTGAACATTCAGACTGTTGTACTAGACCACAGATATTTAAACCTAAAAAGGAAAACACTTCACCCTCATTGGTTGTTAATTTAAGTTTGATTTCAGTGTCTAATAATTATTTAACTGCCCAGGATCAAAGGAGTGAGGATCTACTAGCAACTGTTTTCTGTGACTTCTTATCAGGAAACAGAATGTGTGGTGGGGTGAAGGAGCCATAAGGCCTGAAAAGATAAAAAGAGAAAACCAGCAGAAAGATTCTGTAACTTTTATTGTACTAATTGAATTAAAGTTGTTAACCCTGAAGACAGTAAAGGAAGAAAAAGTAGGGATTGATTGTAGGGGGGGGGGGGGGGGAGATATTTGGTTGGTCCCATGTCTCCAGCATTACATTTAGTTTAGATTCAGAACTCCAAGCTAACAGATTAAAGGTGTATATTAAGGATGTTTTCCAGCTGGGGGAAAAAAAAATATCAAAACTCAGCCGCTACAAATACTCTAGCTGCTGACTTTTAATATATAGACATTTACCTGTACAGGAAGCCCTTGATGTCAGCACCCCAGTCGGTTTTTGGATTGGCTGCCGGGTGGTGCCGCCGCCATTAGTTCTAAGGAAAACTGGCAGTGAAGCCTTTCGGCTTCACAGCCGGTTCCCTACTGTGCATGCGCAAAACGCGCTGCACTTTCTAATTAGCCCGTTGGCGGGGGAAGGAGGAGGGGGTCAGAATTTCTGAAGGACGGCGCAGCGGATCTGTCTCCTGGAAGTGGGAAAAGGTACCTGTCAAAAACAGGTACCCGTTCCCCCCTCCCCCCAAAAAGTGCATTTGGCACTAAGGGGGGGGGGGGGGGGAGAGAAAGCAGATGAGCGGAAATTACACTTTTGGGTGGAACTCCGCTTTAACATGCACATTGGAAAATAAATCCAACATCTCACAGATTATTATAATATATACATCTACATTTCTGAGAAATGTATCCATGAAGTACATTTCTATGTATAGTACCTTATATTACCAATTTTTTTCTTTTGCTTTTAGGAACATGGTAATCTTCCGTAACACAGTTGATGGTCAAGCATTTACTAACTGGTGGGACAATGCAGGAAATCAAATTGCTTTTGGCCGTGGCAATAGGGGATTCATTGTTTTTAATAATGAGACTTGGTAAGTGATTTTAATATTATTTACAAATAGCAGTTTTCGAACAAGTAGTTTTGAGGTTCAGCAGGGACTGACTTTGCTTCATCTTCAGACTTCTGCCATTCCCCTTGTCATACTGTATTTAGACAGGCAAAGGCATTATCTGCAATGGTGTCCCAATGGATAATACTGGGCTTGTGTGCTGTTTAATTTCTCTGCCACTGTTAGGACTTGTGTGCTGTTTAATTTTTCTGCCACTATTAGGTTGCCACTGTTAGGTGAACATAAAATACAGGTATAGAATAGTCTATTGCAAGAAAACAGTCAAACAGAAGATATATTTACAGGCACGTGTGATAATGATGCAAACAGCTATGTTTAGCTTCAGAATTTACCATTTTTATGCATAATCTTAAAGTTATATTTTTGGTGGACATTGGAGAGGTAAACTACCTAAATTTTATCTTGTATCTTGTGTATATTGTGAAAAGTATTGAGATGCCTGCCTTTACACACACATGAACTTTAATGGCATCCCAGTCTTAATCCGTAGGGTTAAATATTGAGTTGGCCCACCCTTTGCAGCTATAACAGCTTTAATTCTTCTTGGAAGGCTGTCCACAAGGTTTAGGAGTGTGTCTATGAAAATGTTTGACCATTCTTCCAGAAGCGCATTTGTGAGGTCAGGCACTGATGTTGGATGAGTAGGCCTGGCTCACAGTGTCCGCTCTAATTCATCCCAAAGTTGTTCTATCTGGTTGAGGTCAAGACTCAAGGCCGTGCAGGCCAGTCAAGTTACTCCACCCCAATCTTGCTCATCCATGTCTTTATGGACCTTGCTTTGTGCACTGGTCAAATCATTTGGTGGAGGGGGGGATTATGGTGTGGGGTTGTTTGTCAGGGGTTGGGCTTGGCCCCTTAGTTCCAGTGAAGGGAACACTTAAGGCGTCAGCATACCAAGACATTTTGGACAATTTCATGCTCCCTTCCTGTTCCAACATGACTGCGCACCAGTGCACAATACAAGGTCCATAAAGACATGGATGAGCGAGTTTTTGGGGGAGAAACCTGACTGGCCTGTACACAGTCCTGACCTCAACCTGATAGAACACCTTTGGGATGAATTAGAGTGAAGACTGCGAGTTAGGCTTTTCGTACAAAATCAGTTCCTGATCTCACAAATGCACTTCTGGAAGAATGGTCAACATTCCCATAGACACACTACTAAACCTTGTGGACAGCCTTCCCAGAAGAGTTGAAGCTGTTATAGCCGCAAAGGGTGGGCCAACTCAATATTGAACCCTATGGACTAAGACCAATAGGAGGTAGTGAAAGATGGAAGCAATGAACTAACCAGTTTGGAATTCACCAAGGTCGAAGGTAGCTTGCAAAATTCCAAAGTGACTGGAAACAGAACAAGGATCTATGGCAGTGAGATCTCACCAAAGAGATAAAAAAAACCCAGTGGGTGACAATACCCAGGTTAAGCCTAGTTTTTTTCTCTTTTGTTCAACCCAGCAGGGCTGTCAGGTACTAACTATCTGACATTGGTACAGCGATCTCCCCTGCTGTCTATTGTGTTCTGACAGGGAGACTGCCAGAACATTCCAGGCAGCCATTGGCTGAGAGCGCTGAACAGGCAGACATTTTTGAGTCATACCCCTCTGTCAGAAGCTGACCGAATGCCTGGCTTCTGTTGGGCTTATTGCAGTACACATGAGCCGAATGTCGACCGGTTTCTATTGAACCGCCTGACATTTGGTCTGTGTGTACTAGACTTTACCTATATCTTATATAATTTAATCATTGCCTTATCCTTGCAGGAATATGGATGTTACTCTGAACACAGGGCTTCCTGCTGGCACATACTGTGATGTAATCTCTGGACAGAAAGAAGGCACCCGCTGTACTGGTGTACAGATCACCGTGAGCAGCAATGGCTCTGCCCGCTTCACAATCAGCGGCTCAGCTGCAGATCCATTTATTGCCATTCATGTGAATGCTAAGCTGTAATTGTTACCATTTCCCCTAGCACCAATAAAGATATTCAGACAGTGACTGATATCCTTGGCATTTTTTACTTGTGAAACAAGATTGTCTGGTTAGGCAATAGCAAACAAAAACCAAAAAATTAGAACGCATGTATTCTGTATACAAAACCCCAAATAATTTTGGCTATAAATACATTTTAATTTCAAATACATAGTGAGAATACATTTAAAATGTGTGTTGAAGACCAACTTCTGGCCTGATAACCAGATTATTTACATCAACATAATTTTTTTGCCTTTTGTCAACTTTTTATTGTCTGCAAATCCTTCACTGTTTCTCTTACCCCTTTAGTATTATGATGAAGAAATAAATGATAAAAACAAGTAGAAAAAAAGCAAGCAAACTGTCAGGGATCAAACATTACCCCTCTTTTCTACTGTTTTCTGTTGCTTTCTCTGTCCTTAGAAATATTTCTTATAATTTCCTGTCACCCTGACCCAGTAGAGTATCTTCCATGTGTGCGGTGTATATGGGCCCTGCTGAGGATAGGACCCACTGTGCTCGAACAAACTGCTGCCATTCCACCTGAGCTCCAAAATGCACCTGCTACTCTCTTATGTGCCCCACTGCAGGGCTGATCCCCCGTGACTCCCTCTGCAGCTGCTGGCTTAACCTCCTCTCTCCTCTAGCTGGCTTTGAGTGCTGCAGCTAAAACACAGGGGAATTTACCACTAAAAACAGACCCCCTCCAACTGCTCAGATCCATCATGTTCTGCTTCATGTTCTGCTGCAGTTGCTGCTGAGGCGAGAGTTAGGTGCGGTGTTGGGAATGGGGATGGGGGTACTGAACGCTTCTGTGTTCATTCATTACTGAAGCATTGTCAATTGTATTTACTATGCTTCAGCTTGTGAATGAATAGGCAGTCTCTGCAAAGAGACTTCTATTCATTCATCTGCAGTGCACAAACAGAGCCGCTGCTCTCTATATTATATGTGGCTGCAGGTGCATGTTCCTGAGTTTACACTGTCTGCATTCAGGGCTTTGCATCCGCACCCACACACAAATGTCAGATTTGGAGCAGCAACTGTGTCCATGCAGCCGCTGCATCCAACATAGTTACATAGTTAGTCTGGTTGAAAAGTTCAATTTCAACCAATAGAAGGGGAGAAGGGATAAAAAAAATATAAAATCCTATATACACAATCCTATACCCACAGTTGATCCAAAAGAAGGCAAAAAATCCCAATAAAGCATGATCCAATTTGCGCCAGCAGGGAAAAAAAATATTTTCTGATTCTCTAAGAGGCAATCGGATATTTCCTGAATCAACTTTACCTACTGTATATATATTAGCATCCAGTTATATTATGTGTATCTAGGAAGGCCTTTTTAAAACAAACTACTGAGCTGGGCAGATTGAGCTCTTTCCATATTTGGAGGTTAATTCTCTTTTCCTTCAGACGTAAAGAGTGCCCTCTTGTCCTCTGTGATGACCTTAAAGCGAATAACTCAACACTGTCAATTTCACCATGTGGACCACTTTTGTATTCATACATGTTGATCATATCCCTCCCTAATCTCCTCTTCTCAAGAGAATAAATTCAGTTCCTCTAATCTTTCCTCATAGCTGAGCTCCTCCATGCCTCTTATCAATTTGGTTGCCCTTCTCTGTACTTTCTCCAGTTCCCCAATATCCTTTTTGGCAACTGGTGCCCATAACTGAACTGTAAATTCTAAATTAGATCTTACTAATGATTTGTACAGAGGAAAAAGGATGTCTTTCTCTCTGCAGTCTATACCCCTGTTAATAAAGGACTTTGCTCGCTTTGGAAAACTGCAGCAGGGTATAACATGCCATTTTCAAGTTTATGATCTACCAGAATACCCAGGTCCCTCTCCTCCATTGATTCCCCCATCTGTTCTTCTCATTACATGTATGTTGAATGCATGTTTTTACCCTTACATTTATCATCATTAAACCTCATTTGCCACAAAGTTGCCCAATTAAATAGTGTATCGAGTTGGCTTGTAAGTTGGAGGCATCCTGTAAGGATGTAATTCCACTGCATAGCTTGGTGTCATCTGCTAACACTGAAAAGGTACTTTTAATCTCAGACCTTATATCATTTATAGATATTGTGAGAAATTAGCACAGTAGCAGTGTTGTGCGTGGCCCCCTGGATGAGTCACAGCATGGTAAACAGGATCTTGGTGAAACACAACTGTGTTTTATTTACAAAGTCCATGTTTACAATGTGCAGGTATCAAAATAGCAAAATAATACAAAAAATAAACCCTTGCCTTGTTGGGCGTCCTACTACAAACACAGGAACCTAACTACCTGTCCTTGAGCAACCCACTGCTGCCCCGGCACCTGGCTGTCACACAGAATAAATTAGAGTCTTCAGTCACACAGGCTTAATCTCACCACACAGAGAAGTTGCTGCTACCCAGTCTGCTATGCACAGAGATCTGGTTCCAGGATGGAGCATCTCTCCATATTCTTCCTAAGCAGCCTGGGAGCTTTATAGAGTCCAGAGTACTCAACCTGCTTCAGCTGAGCTTGTTATCCCTAAGTGAGCCAAGTACACTCACCACCCAGCACAGAAAGGAAAAAAAAAATGTATATTGCATGGATCTGGACACAACCAATAGTTTCTCCTAGCTTTCAGTCACAATATGTTAAAAAGTAAGGGTCTCAACACGAAGCCTAGGGGTACACCACCAATTAACCACTACTCTCTGAATACAGCCTTTTAGCCAGTTTCTTTCAATTCACAAACTGATTTTTCCAAGCCTGTAGACTTTACCTTACTTATTGACCATGTGTGGGGGAACTATGCCAAATGCTTTTTCAAAATCCCAAGTTTTCACAGCCACTCCTTTCTCTAAGGTTTTGCATACCTCCTCATAAAAAGAACTCATCTATGTGGTATTTTAAGTCTCAAGAATCTTCCCGACTATAGAAGTTAAACTAACAGGTCTATAGGTACTTGGTAAAGAATTTGACCCCTTAATAAATATAAGCACCACTGACGTAGGCTCTTTACCATGTGACCAGCTGTGTCCAATCACAGCTGGTCACATAGTACACAGGAAGAGCCATTGATCGGCTTTCCTTAGTTCGTGCCTGACAGGCACGAGTAGAGGAGAGCCGATCTGCGGCTCTCCTGACAGGGGGGGTCTGCACTGATAATCAGATCATTGATTACCAGTGCAGACCCTTGGGGGGTGCCACTAGAACCACCAGGGATGCCCACCCATGACCCCAGGGATGCCCACCATGGCCACCAGGGATGGCAATCAGGGCTCAGGAAGCCCGCCAGTGCCCTCCCCATCAGTGCTGCCCGCCAGTGCCCTTCCCATCAGTGTTGCCCACCAGTGCCCATTATTGCCCACCAGTGCTGCCTATCAGTGCCCATTAGTGCCCATCAATGCCGCCCACCAGTGCCGATCAGTGCCGCCTATCAGTGCCACCTATCAGTGCCCATCAATGCCGCCTATCAGTGTCCATCAGTGCCGCCTATCAGTGCCCATCAGTGCCACCTATCAGTGCCCATCAATGCTGCCTATCAGGGCCCAGCAATGCCGCCTATCAGGGCCCAGCAGTGCTGCCTATCAGTGCCCACCAATGCTGCATATCAGTGCTACCTATCAGTGCCACATATCAGTGCCCATCAGTGCTGCCTATCAGTGCCGCATATTAGTGCCACCCCATCAGTGCCACCCCATCAGTGCGGCCTCATCAGTGCAGGAAAAAACTTATCTATTTTCAAAATTGTATAACATAAACAAAAAAAACTTTTTTTTTTTCAAACTTTTCAGCCTTTTTTTATTTGTTTAGCAAAAAAGAAAAAACCTTGTGGTGATCAAATACCACCAAAAAAAAGCTCTATTTGTGGGAAACAAAAAAAATT
The DNA here is from genome assembly GCF_965119305.1 of Pelophylax lessonae. Classification (NCBI taxonomy): domain Eukaryota; kingdom Metazoa; phylum Chordata; class Amphibia; order Anura; family Ranidae; genus Pelophylax; species Pelophylax lessonae. The sequence goes on along the minus strand of NC_138775.1, from coordinate 174,107,082 downwards.
ACATAAATTTGGTTTAGATACAGTGTTGCATGACCGGGCAATTGTCATTCAAAATGCAACAGCTCTTTAGTCTTTTCTTATTATGTTTAGCTTTTTTAACTTTGTCTGGAAGCCACATAGGTTTTGCTTTTATAAATAAAAAAAAAGGGACGCATCCATCAACTGTAAAATGTTTAATTAAAAAAAAAAAAATCTATGAAAATAGTGATAAAATGCACTCACTGAATTAGCAGGGAAAAAGGCATGTCAGCATATGAAGTAAAGTGATGATGCCCTGGCTCCACTGCGCAGAATCTGGGTAGTGGCTGGCCTTGGAAACTGAAGATGTGGTCATGATTCAGAAACCCATCTTTTGAGACCTGACACTTACTCCACACACTGCTCGCCACATTGTCACACCAGAAGAGTTGGGGTGAAAAGTTTAGCCCGAGCATTGGTTTGGGCCGAACATTATATTGTAATGCATCAGGGTACTTTTACTGCAGTATATTGCAGTGCGTTAGTGCACGTTTACTGCAGTATAGTTAAGTGCATTAGTGCACATTTACTGTGGAATATTGCAGTAAGTTAGTGCACGTTTATTGCAGTAAATTGCAGTGTTTTAGTGCATGGTTACTGCAGTATAGTGAAATGGGCTAGTGCATGTTTACCGCAGTACATTGCAGTGCCTTAGTGCAAGTGTACTTGGGTATATTGCAGTGTGTAGTGCATGTTTATTGCAGTATAGTTACGTGTGTTAGTGCACATTTACTGCTGTAAATTGTAGTGCATTAGAGCATGTTTCCTGCAGTATGGTGAAGTGCGTTAGTGCACGTTTACTGCGGTACATTGCAGTGCGTTAGTGCACGTTTACTGCAGTAAAGTTAGGTTCATTAGTGCACATTTATGTCAGTATATTGTAGTGCGTTAGTGCACGTTTACTGCAGTATATTACAGTTACTGCAATATAGTGAAGTGCAGTATAGTTAGGTTCGTTAGTGCACATTTATGTCAATATATTGTAATGCGTTAGTGCACATTTACCGCAGTATATTGCTGTGTGGTAGTGCACTATTATGGCAGTATATAACAGTGTGCTAGTGCAGGTGTACCGCAGTATATTGCAGTGTATTAGTGCACGTTTATTGCAGTTTAGTGAAATGTGTTAGTGCACGTTTATTGCAGTATATTGAAGTCGTCAGGACAGGTTTACCGCAATATATTGCAGTGCATTAGTGCACGTTTACTGAAGTATAGTGAAGTGTGTTAGGGCACATTTACTGCAGTATATTGCAGTGGAGTAGAGCACATTTTTAGCAGTATGTTGCAGTGCGTTAGTGCATGTTTAGAGCAGTATTTTGCAGTGCGTTAGTTCAGATTTACTGCAGTACGTTAGTGCATGTTTACTGCAGTATATTGAAGTGCATCAGGGCACATTTACTGCAGTGTATTAAAGTGTGTCAGTGCAGTTTTGCCAAGTTGCAGTGTATTAAGGTGTGTCAGTGCAGTATTGCCAAGTTGGCTCCAGTAATAATGAGGATGAAGGGCATGATAATGACGAGGTCAGTGACATGACTTGGGTGCTGGATAGAGCAGAGGAGGAAAGTGAGAGTGAGGTACAACCCTAATGATGAGCCATCACGGCAGAGTAGAGGTCAGCCACTCTATTCCATCAGAATGTGGAGCTGTTATCTACTGGCCCACTTCCCACAACTCAGCTGTCTGGACCTTTTTTAGCACATGTGCAGCCCATCGAACTGTTGCAATTTGCAAACTTTGCCTCAAGCAGATCAAATGTGGCAAAAACACCAACCATTTGGATGCCACATGCTTGACAAAGCCATTGTTTCTAATTTTTAAGGACTCTTTATTGACTGGAATAGAACCACTGGATTGGCACAGGGCCAATGTGAAGCCTATATTAAAAAAGGGATCAAAGTCTTTACCAAGTAACTATAGACCTGCTGGTTTAACTTCTTTAGTCAGGAAGATACTGGAGAGTTTATTAAAAGACCACATAGATGAGTTCTTGCTGGAGTTCTTGCTCAGTTACTGCAATATAGTGAAGTGCAGTATAGTTAGGTTCGTTAGTGCACATTTATGTCAATATATTGTAATGCGTTAGTGCACATTTACCGCAGTATATTGCTGTGTGGTAGTGCACTATTATGGCAGTATATAACAGTGTGCTAGTGCAGGTGTACCGCAGTATATTGCAGTGTATTAGTGCACGTTTATTGCAGTTTAGTGAAATGTGTTAGTGCACGTTTATTGCAGTATATTGAAGTCGTCAGGACAGGTTTACCGCAATATATTGCAGTGCATTAGTGCACGTTTACTGAAGTATAGTGAAGTGTGTTAGGGCACATTTACTGCAGTATATTGCAGTGGAGTAGAGCACATTTTTAGCAGTATGTTGCAGTGCGTTAGTGCATGTTTAGAGCAGTATTTTGCAGTGCGTTAGTTCAGATTTACTGCAGTACGTTAGTGCATGTTTACTGCAGTATATTGAAGTGCATCAGGGCACATTTACTGCAGTGTATTAAAGTGTGTCAGTGCAGTTTTGCCAAGTTGCAGTGTATTAAGGTGTGTCAGTGCAGTATTGCCAAGTTGGCTCCAGTAATAATGAGGATGAAGGGCATGATAATGACGAGGTCAGTGACATGACTTGGGTGCTGGATAGAGCAGAGGAGGAAAGTGAGAGTGAGGTACAACCCTAATGATGAGCCATCACGGCAGAGTAGAGGTCAGCCACTCTATTCCATCAGAATGTGGAGCTGTTATCTACTGGCCCACTTCCCACAACTCAGCTGTCTGGACCTTTTTTAGCACATGTGCAGCCCATCGAACTGTTGCAATTTGCAAACTTTGCCTCAAGCAGATCAAATGTGGCAAAAACACCAACCATTTGGATGCCACATGCTTGACAAAGCCATTGTTTCTAATTTTTAAGGACTCTTTATTGACTGGAATAGAACCACTGGATTGGCACAGGGCCAATGTGAAGCCTATATTAAAAAAGGGATCAAAGTCTTTACCAAGTAACTATAGACCTGCTGGTTTAACTTCTTTAGTCAGGAAGATACTGGAGAGTTTATTAAAAGACCACATAGATGAGTTCTTGCTGGAGTTCTTGCTCAGTTACTGCAATATAGTGAAGTGCAGTATAGTTAGGTTCGTTAGTGCACATTTATGTCAATATATTGTAATGCGTTAGTGCACATTTACCGCAGTATATTGCTGTGTGTTAGTGCACTATTATGGCAGTATATAACAGTGTGCTAGTGCAGGTGTACCGCAGTATATTGCAGTGTATTAGTTTATTGCAGTTTAGTGAAATGTGTTAGTGCACGTTTATTGCAGTATATTGAAGTCGTTAGGACAGGTTTACCGCAATATATTGCAGTGCATTAGTGCACGTTTACTGAAGTATAGTGAAGTGTGTTAGGGCACATTTACTGCAGTATATTGCAGTGGATTAGTGCACATTTTTAGCAGTATGTTGCATTGCGTTAGTGCATGTTTAGAGCAGAATTTTGCAGTGCGTTAGTTCAGATTTACTGCAGTACGTTAGTGCATGTTTACTGCAGTATATTGAAGTGCATCAGGGCACATTTACTGCAGTGTATTAAAGTGTGTCAGTGCAGTTTTACTGCAGTATATTGTAGTGTGTCAGTGAAGTGTCTGTGCAGTGAGTACTGAAGTTAAAGTGCACCAAACACCACTTCCATTGATTAAAGTAAATCCATGTACACATTTCCCCATCTCCATTACATTTTGTCAGTAAGCCCCCCCATCATGTCTGGGAGGCCAACAGGGAGAGGCAGACGTTCCCATGGCACTGTGACAGAGCCAGCAGCATTTGTGTCTACAGGCAAAGGTGGACATGGTCCGTCCTCTGGCAGGGCACCATTTGCTCTGTTTAGTGATGTTGCCTGTGCTGTCCAGCCACAGCATGCAGAGGAGGTGGTGGACTGGCTTACTAAACCATCCTCATCCTCCATCACTCAAGCAGAGACTAGTGCGCAGTCCACCGCAGCTGCCAGAGCCGCTTAGTCTGCCTCCTTGTCCACAGCTACTCCTGCCATAGCCTTCTCATCCAGCATGGAGGAGTCAGCTAAGTTATTTGAACACAGCGCCAGCCACTTGCTTCTTGATAATGCACAGCCTTTACTTGATTTGTTAATTCTGAAGTTGAAGAAAGTAGGAACATGAGCCTACAGAGAGGGGAGAACACTGATAAACAACAAATTGGCACTCATGTTCCCCCAGTCACAGCGTATTGCCAAGTTGGCTCCAGTAATGATGAGGATGAAGGGGATGATAATGACGAGGTCAGTGACATGACTTGGGTGCTGGATAGAGCAGAGGAGGAAAGTGAGAGTGAGGTACAACCCTAATGATGAGCCATCACGGCAGAGTAGAGGTCAGCCACTCTATTCCATCAGAATGTGGAGCTGTTATCTACTGGCCCACTTCCTACAACTCAGCTGTCTGGACCTTTTTTAGCACATGTGCAGCCCATCGCACTGTTGGAATTTGCAAACTTTGCCTCAAGCAGATCAAATGTGGCAAAAACACCAACCATTTGGATGCCACATGCTTGACAAAGCCATTGTTTCTAATTTTTAGGGACTCTTTATTGACTGGAATAGAACCACTGGATTGGCATAGGGCCAATGTGATGCCTATAATAAAAAAGGGATCAAAGTCTTTACCAAGTAACTATAGACCTGCTGGTTTAACTTCTTTAGTCAGGAAGATACTGGAGAGTTTATTAAAAGACCACATAGATGAGTTCTTGCTGGAAAAAATATTTTAAGCAACAGACAGCATGGATTCATGAAAGACAGAAGATGTCAAACAAACCTCATTTCTTTTTATGAGGAGGTAAGTAAAACCTTGGACAGAGGGGTGGCTGTGGGCGTAGTATACTTGAATTTTGCAAAAGCATTTGACAAAGTTCCCTACACATGGCTAATGTGTAAGGTAAAGTCTACAGACTTGGAAAGATCAGTTTGTACATGGATAGAAAACTGGCTAGAAGATAGAATTCAGAGAGCAGTGGTTAACAATTCTTACTCTGAATGGTCTAATTTTGGGTGTACCCCAATGTTCAGTGTTGGGACCCTTACTTTTTAATACCTTCATAAATTATATAGGGTCTGGGATTAAAAGTACAATTTCAGTCTTTGCAGATGACATCAAGCTATGCAGTGGAATAACTTCCTTTATGGGATGTCTCCAACTTACAAGCTGACCTCAATGCACTGTTTAATTGTACAACTACAGTATAATGTGACAAATGAGGTTTTAATGTTGATAAATGTAAAGTTATGCACTTGGGGGCTAAGAATATGCATGCATCATACATACTAGGGGGAGTATACCTGGGGAAATCCATGGTTTAGAAGCATCTGCTAGTTTTGGTAGATCATAAGCTTAATAATGGCATGCAATGGCAAGCCTTATTTTTAGACTAAGCATTTTATTGTTATATTTTGTTCCAGTATTGTAGAAGTGTTGGCTGGTAAGGGGTTAATGTGTTGTACCTTTTTTAAGTGATGGGCAATAAATGTGCCCTCTTCTTGATTAAGAACCAGGGGCGGACTGAACAGTCGGGCATTTCGGGCATTGCCCGAGGGCCCGGGATCAGGAGGGGCCCGGCAGGGCCGTCTCTCTGCATGGGCACGCTGGCAATTTGTCTGGGGGCCCCACGCAGGGTGACAATTTCCCTGATCTGATCTCCCCAGGACGCCGCAGCAGCAGCTTTACTGTGCGCTGGACTGGTTGCTAGAATGGCCAGCCGACTGGCGTCTAGCAACCAGTGACGTCCTGAGAATGAAAACGAGGCCGAGGAGAGGACACAGGAAGCAGAGCAGAGAGGATCTTCCTCGTTCTCCGCGCGCGCGTATATGTCTGGAATGTGTGGAATGTCCCCCACCTCCTCCCTTCATCGCAGCAGTGTGCGGCTGAGAAATACCGAGCAGAATACCT